>NC_090984.1:86753900-87056931 GCF_041146395.1 Eulemur rufifrons
GCTTCCTTCTGAAGGAACTTTTGCGGGAAGGGGTCTTGTAAGTGTTCTGAAGCCCAGGATGATACTGCTTTATCTATTCCACAGAGTTACTGGAAATAATTCAAAATCTATGAAGAGATTTTTTTCAGGGTTGGGGCCAGAAATACTGCAGTGAAAGACATCTGGTTCTATTTTTAGTAGAGATGGAGTCTCGCTCTCGCTCAGGCTGGTCTTGAACTCTTGAGCTCACAGGATCCGCCTGCCTCGGCCTCCCAGAGTGCTAGGATTACAGGCGTGAGCCACCATGCCTGGCCCTCAGCAGGGACAATTCTAAAGGTCTAAAATATTAGAATGAAAAATAAGGAAATCCATCTCTTTATTCACTTTATTTCTAATAATTTTGCTATTAGCATGCACCAATGCTTAAATAAAGCATCATTTGAAAAGTACTTTGTATTTCAGTACTTTGTACTTCATCTCAGCTATTATAAGGCTACCCAGCTATAAATAGTACAGTTATAACTTCATTTCAAAAGGACTTCATTTCCAGAGGAATTTCATGATTCATGCAGTGTGGTCCCTGTATCTACAGAAGGGACTGGAAATGAATTTCAGGCCTGTGAGTTGTGCCTCGTTTAACTGTGAAGTCATTTGCATGGTGTTGGGTGGTGTCATATGGCAGGGTTGTAGATCCCTGAACAGCATTCGGTTGCTCCTCTTCTTCCAGCCCTGCACGGACTGTCACCAGTGCATTACTAATTGAACATGATGGGCACTAGGTTGATTAAAGAGAGAATTGCATTCTACTTATCAAATGCTTATTAGCATAAGTAGCACATGTGCTTGCTTTCTCTTGCCCTATTCAATACACATTTCATCAGAAAAATGAATTCTGTCACTTGGGACATGGAGTTCTAACTCATACACTTCTTCCTTGGCATGTAATATTCAGAGGAACTTGATATATAGTCTACAGTTTGTGTGTTGCCATATTTATTTGAAAAATCCCCCAAGCAAATCTTGGTCAGTATTTTCCTTTTAAAATAGAGGAAGTAAAAAGAAAACCAAACAAACAAATTATGTAAGGTTCTGGCCAAGGCTATGAAGAGCAGCTGACCTAGGGCCCCTGGGCAACAGAGCAGAGTCCAGCTGAGGAGAGACCTAAGAAACGAGGTGAACTCCTCTCAGGAGACCTAGACACAGGCCAGCTGCGAAGGACCTAGGGGGGCCCAGCCTCTGCTGTGGCTGCCTCAGCTTCGGGCATAGTCTCTGACTGCCCCTGCTGCAACTTTCCAGAGCAGCTGTGAATGCCTCCCACACCCTGCCTTGTCTTCCTCTAAATAAAACTGGAGGAAAGGAAGAATAAAGGAAATTAGGTGAGTAAATAACTGACCATTTCCCCTCTGTTGTAGCTGACACCTTTTGCTGTGTCTGCCCAGCTTGCCATGGTTCCCTCCCTTCTGAAAATAGCTCCCGACCCTGCCTGTGTAGGTAGTAACATGGCTTGTACTTCCTTACCCACCAGGATCTTCGTGGATCGGACTGGCTGGGGTTGGGGGGCTGTCCCAAGCTGGACCAATTTAATTTCTTCCTCAGAATTTGGAACTGGGTCAGAGAGGCAGCAAGCTAAATTCTACCGGGACTTGGAATCATAGCAGGTACACTCAGGAACCGTGAGGAGGCCGTATTCCACTACATGGAACACAGAGAGAGAGAGAAAGAGAGCTGGTCAGAGGAAAAACAAACAAGAGAGAAATTAAGTATAAATACTCAGAAGAAAAAAGGGACATAGAAGCCCCGAGGCTTTGCACTTCAGCTTTAAGACTGCCTCCTTGCACATGAGTCTAAGAGAAAATCCTTGGATCCTGAAATATTCTTCCCACTTATTCTTAAACTGGTTTAAGTTAGTTTATTTTCTATACAATCAATGAGTCTTGACTCATTAATATAACGTTTTTCTTCCAAGCAGCTCAAAGTGACAGAGAGTCCCAAAAAACATCCATACCCATGAGAAGCTAGTGCCAACATATCCACAAAAGTTTAGAGGGTGGAAAGCAGATGGTCGGGCAGCAACTGTCTCAGCAAAGCAAAGCAAATAAAAATGTTAGCACCTGCAGAGGAGAAAGACCAAAATCAAAACCAAACAAAACAAAAGCAAGTGGATGTGTGCCAAAGAACCCAAGAAGGGGTCAGGATTCAGAGACACAAGATATTATTAAAAAGAATGAAACAGCGGTGGGCTTCAACAGGGAAGAACACAGTGCTGCATGTGGCAGCTCAGCCAGGAGCCAAGGGACCAACCCTCCTCCACACCAGCAGGAGGTAGGAGGCTCTGGACACGGGCTCACAGGGGAAGGAGGAGGGCAGGGTGCATTAAAAGGCGGAAGGGATGAGAGTTTGCATGCTGAGTCAGGACCACCCAGCCCCCTTTTCCTGCTCTGCCAGAGTTCCAGGCATATGCCTTGTTTTTAATATTTAATATGTTAAATACAGCCAGTGCAGCATGGGCACCAACCAAATACAATGGACATTGGCCTTAGCATTGAGGCAGCACCCTGCAGGCTTCAACCCCTTTGTTGCTAGGTTATGGGGAGTGGGGTCTCAGAAGGGTCAGTGTGGCTGGAGTGAGGGGCAGTCTGGGAGCTCAGGGCAGTGGCTATATGCCACCAGTAATAACAGTTTCAACATTTTAACAACCAGTATGGCTGCACTGGTTGGCACCAGTGGAATATCACCCCTGTTCATACTCCACAGGCAGGAAATCAGAGAATTCTTCTCTAAAGAAAATGAACCAGAAAAAAGTACTGAAAACTTAGGGTCTCCCAATATAAAGACTAGGTCATGCCCAACCATCCTACAGTGAACCCCAATAGTCAGCAAAACTCTACCCATGCACATAGAGCTTCCAATTGGCTTTTAGTGCTTTATGTTTAAACAGAAATGGACATCCAAGGATCACTCTGCTTTTGAGGAAGGCCTCAGTCATTAAAGATGACCAAGCAAACAAAAAAATACAGAACTCAGAGGAAACAGAGTAGAAAACGGGGGCTTCTAAAAATAATAATAAAAAAAACTATAACATCTTCAGAGAGCTAAGTGAAGAAACTGCAAACATAGAACAAAAACAACTTTGAAAAGCACATTTATTCATTCAACAACTATTTACTGAGTATGTATCACTCTTCCAGTGATCATATTCTGTTTGCTTCCTCCTAAATTGTTCTCTGTTTGGCTGCCTATCCTCCACCCCACAGTCAAAGCCCTAGCACGGCCCTCCTCCCCTCTCAGCTGAACTTTAGCAGCTGACTTCCAATGCATCTCCTTGCCTCCAGTCTTGCTCTCCTATAGTCCACCATTTACACTTGGTACAGAAACTCCCAGGATCTGCGGGAGCTCTACTGCCTGGGGGAAAGAGCACAGAAGCCTTAGCTCTGCAGACACAGCCCCTGTTTATCTGGCCTCTGTGACTGTTCCAGCCCCTTTACCACCCGCTCTCCCCAACTCAACAATACCAAAGCATCTGAAGTTCCCCTAACATCTTTTGACATTTTGCAATTTCATGCCTTTGAGTTCCTTCTACCTGAATCCCCTTCCCAAACTCGTCCATTCTTCATACCTCCCTTTGAAAGACACCTCCTCTCATCTCACCCTAATGCCGGGCAGCACCGAACACTCCCCCTCACTGCTGTGCACCATTGGCAGTGTGTTTTTCCCCGTGCCTGGAGTGGTTGGCTTACATGTCTGTTGCCCCTTCCAAACAATGTACTCCTGGGGACCCAAGACCTTGTCTCATTTGATCTTTGGGTCCTTGTGACTTAATCTAGGGCTTGATGCCTGGCAGAGAAATGTTTTTTGAATGATTGGATGGATACGCAGGTGGATGCATGAATTTCGGAACTGAGCTGAGTCTTAAGGGATGAGTAGGATCTGGATTGGCAGAAAAGAGGAAGGCACTCCAAACAGGGAGAATGCAAGGAGTCCAGAGGTGGTAGTAGGAGTGGGCACAGTGAAAATACTACCCTACCTAGAACATAGGGCGGGTGCTAGGCAGAAGAGAATCTGTGGAGTCTCTGAAACAAGGAGTTTGGTTTAGATATGGCAGAGAATAGAAAGCCATTTTTAAAATGGTGGTTTGTAAATCCTTAAGTAAATAAAGCTATGAGCAGAAGCGGGAGGGTCACTTGAGCTCAGGTGGTTGAGGTTACAGTGAGCTATGATGATGCCACTGCACTCCAGCCTGGGTGACAGAGAGTGAGACCTTGTCTCTAAAAAACAATTTAAAAATAAATTAATTGTAGGCTTTAAGATCTTGTTTATTTCATTTACAAGTAAAAAAGAAAACATACTTTGGCCTTAGGTTACTCATCTATAAACAAAGGGGCTAATGATTACCTCACAGAGTTGTGCACTAATGAGTTAGTAAATTGAAAGCCCTTAGCTAGGCTGGGTACGGTGGCTCACGCCTGTAATCCTAGCACTCTGGGAGGCTGAGGCAGGTGGCTCACTCGAGGTCAGGAGTTTGAGACCAGCCTGAGCAACAGCAAGCCCCCCCCACCCCCGCCCCGTCTCTACTAAAAATAGAAAGAAATTATCTAGACAGCTAAAAATATATATGGAAAAAAGTTAGCCGGGCATGGTGGCACATACTTGTAGTCCCAGCTACTTGGGAGGCTGAGGCAGGAGGATTGCTTGAGCCCAGGGATTTGAGGTTGCTGTGAGCTAGGCTGACACCATGGCACTCTAGCCTGGGCAATACAGTGAGACTCTGTCTCAAAAAAAAAAAAAAAAGAAAGAAAGAAAGTATTTAGCTAGTACTTGATGTATATCAATACTTGACAAATATTAGCTACTGTCATATTTCTTTTGCTAAACTGATAATACCATTTTGTAATAATTCTAACTGACCATTTAAAATGTTTTCTTCTTGACACAAAATTCCTTTACAGCTTGCGTTAGATATAAGAATTCTTTTGCAATTTAACATTTTAAAATAAATTATAGGAAATATGTAACTGAATCTTCTGTATATCCTCTTCTATGAATAGTTGTACTATAGTCAAATGTTAAAATTACTCACTTGAGTCAGAGAAACCATTTCCGTCAGAGCGATTTTCTAAGATATCGCAAGAAATATAAAATCAGGCACATAATGATGTGCTGCCTTTGAACTTCATATAAGCCCAAAAGGTACCACAACTTGTTTACTTGACAGCTCAGCCATTAATTTCAGAAAGGCTGAAATGAATAACCACCCAGGTTACAGTTGCCTTGCAGGAATCCCTCTGCTATAATCTCATAGTTTTTTTTCATCTAATTAATTTCCCCTTTCCTTGTACCAGAGTTTCATGAGTGTATCTTGTTTGGAGGAGATTAAGAGTCACACGCTTCATTAGCAAGGTGTAAATTATCAGCGAGGCCCTCTCCATCCACCTGCTTAATCGGGTTAATGAAGCACCTCTGCAGGGCCTTCCTAGGGCTGCCCTCGCTGAGCTCTCTGCAGGTTTCACCTCCCTTGGCTGCTTGAAAAACAGGTAAGTGTTTAAAGGTGTTATTGGCCTGCTCTGATTCCAACAAGGGAAACCTTGTCTCTGAAGTTCAGCCTCCCTTTGGTCTTTTGAAAGACAAAAACCTTGTTTGTGAAAAATTACCAACAGGTGTTTTTGCTTTTTCCTTTCTGTCCCTTGCTCTTTTAGAGAATTTGCCATGACTGGGGCTTGAGTCAATTCCTGAGAGTAGGGTTGCAACCATCTAGTATAGAGTCCTGACCTTCTAGGCCTTTTGAATATCAGTGCAAATGTCACGAAGGTAGCCTTTGTTGCTGTTTCTTCTGGTCATCTCAGTATTTGAGATCATGAGGGTAGCTTTTCTTTTTCATTGCTTTTAAGTTCTGGAATGTTGACTTAAAACCTCTGCCAAGAAATTTTAAAAATTGTGATACTTCACGGTTTGCTATTTTAAACTGGTCATTTCAACAATATCTTTACTCATAAAGGAATATTCGTGGTGGTTCTTCCAAGCACTCTGGGAAATCTGCAAGCTGACCTGGGAAGTGCTTGTCTTAGTTCCATAAAGAAAAAGCCGAGAGAAGTGCAAGTGTCTAATGTAAGCATATACTGGAAGACTCCTAAGTAGGCTTCTGGTCTACTCTCCACCACGGTCTCTCCTGATAGGTAAAGCTGGTAGCTTCACGGCTTCCTCAGGTCCACACGTACGGCGAGTGGGACAAATGTGGGAACAAACCCTTGGGATTCCTCTTTGGCATCCCCTGGGGCCAAGTTTTCCATGAATTTAAGATTAATTAGAAGTCAAATGTGGATGTTAGTGACTATCTTGGGAATTTTATCAGAGAAAGAAGCCCACTGTGCTATAATCCCTTGGCCTTCTGAATTAAACCTCTTCTCAGAATCCACCATTGTCAGCTCACTGAATAGCCCATCCCCGATGGCCAATTGGAAACACCCCCGCTCCTGCTTTCTGGAACTCCTCATAGTGCAAGAAAACATTCATGCAGGAAAAAATCTTTTACTAGATCGAGTTCTCCCTTTCACCATCTGTATACACTTGGATTCAAAGTGAATTGGGGGGAGGGAGAGTGTGGACGAATAAAGACAGAACTAGAAGGCAATTCATAAACACATTCAACACGTGTGCTTGTTTTGGCTACTCAGGAGGAAACCACTAAGTACAAGCATGCTAAAGGCCTTAGTTTCTGCTGTATGCTCTTCGGTTTATATAACCTTTAGCTCATTGGAATTTGAGCTTTTAAGACCATGTCTCATTTAGTTAACAGCATCCTTCAAACATAAACATCCACACACATGCACGCACACACACACACACTTCCAGGGCTGAGGAACCTGCAGCCTCAAGGCTACATGTGACCCTCCAGATCCCCAAGTGTGGCCGCTTGACTGAAGGATAAAGGGATTTGTTCTGTGAAGTTTGGATTCAGTCACCCCCCCACACACACATGCACAGACACACACGCACAGTCCTGTGCCTCACAAAAATCTTTTCTTCAGTCTCTTGTGACAGAGCCATTTAAGGTGACTTATGTGAGTGAACAGATTGGTCCATCTATAATGTCAACACTGATAATGCAAATATAGTAGGAGATTTTAACATGTCAGATTTCTTTTTATTATTCATGGAAAATTAACCAAATGACAGCTGAATCTGTTTCCATTCAATGTTGTGAAAGAGTGTTAATATTAATATTGGGATCTGTTTATCTTCACTCTCAGTCCTGGTTACAATTATTAGGTTGTTAAGATAAGAACCCTTTACAATCACTCCCATTACAGACACAACTATCCACTTGTGATGTAATAATTCTCTTTGTAACTAGGTAATCCTAGGACAACATTCATTAACATGTGCCACGCTGACCTGAGTGTGTGTGAGGCACCAAGAAGCACCGGGTTGTGTGGCAGTCGTGGGACAGTGGGTAGCTCTGCCACCCAAAATGTGCTAGAAAGCAATATATTATCTCCTCTCCCATAAGGAAGACTTTTGCCTTTCTTTCTTCTGTAAACAAATGCAGTTTCTCATTGGCTCCAGGATATACCTAAGGAGAGAATGTAGCCTTAAATTCCATATCTAAATGGTAGCTGCACATGGGACGTGTTCTCAGATCTGATTTGCGGCTCTTTTTACATGTTTTTGACGGCAGACTAGCATCTTCATTCAAATTAAGTTTCCTGAACCTGTAGGCACAAGCCATGTTTGGACCATTCCCCACACAGGGAACCATGTATTTCAGCCCCATGGCAATTTCAGCAACAGTCTGTGTTAATATAGACTGACAACTCTGGGCATTATAAGCAGCATGCAAAAAATATCAAAGCATAGATGAGAAACTGGATCTTTTGGGAGAACCACCTGCGATGTCAGATGATTCCCAAGAATGTGAGTGTGATCACGTGATGCTCAACTGCTCAGAAGCTGTGTAAGTTGACTCCATACTGTTCGTTCCCACATGTACCTCGGTATTTTTCTAGCTATTGAACTTTTAAAAGCCACTGGTATTTTATGCTTTCAGATTTTCATTAATTAAATAAAAAGCAAAGGCAACTTTGAAGTCTCCTGATTTTCTGCTACCCTGAAAGCACGTTCTGACTTTTCAGATAAGGTGACTTCATTCAATTATGATCAAACTCCCTCATATTTCTGATAAGTGAGTCTGTACTAGGGAAAGAGGGAAAGAAAGCATATGATTTATGAGAATGGGACTTTCCCACTGGAAGTAATTTTGCAAACTGAAACTTCCCAGCTTTAGCTCCCTTTACCAAAATTTTACAGCAGTTGAATCCAAATCACCTCCATTCATTCATTTATTTAAAATTTGGTAAACATTTACTGAATGGTAATATTCTGTGCTGGATACTGCACTATGCAATAGACATACAGATAAAAGATAATCCCTACCCTCAAAGAGATGGCAGTCTAATGAGAGAGACAGATAAACTATTATCAGAATGTGTGGTACCAGTATGGCAGGAATAGCCCTAGGGTGCTTCATTAGCACAGAGAAAGGGGCTCACTCTGACCAGGCTAGGAAGGAAATAAGGAAGCTTTCCATGGAGATAGCTAAGGATTTTAGAGTAGAAAATATCTTAAACATCCTGTAATTCAAACTCCCTTCTATAGACTATGGAAATTCCTTTCTACAAAACATATAACCAAAGTTTCATCCTGTTTCTGCTTCACTGGTTTGTAGATGAATGGTTCACAGCTCTGCAAGTTCATTCATGGCAATATTTGGAGGCTCTTGCCATTCAATAAATTATTTCTTAGGATAAGTCAAAAGTTTTTCTCTTGTAAATTCCATCTACCGCCACCCTACCACCTTTCACTCCAGAAAATTATCAATTCTCTCTTTCCTGTTTCTATGTCTCACATAGTTGGAGACAGTAATCATATCCTCCTTATTTTTTTCTTAAGATTTAAATATGCCCAGTTTCTTTTAATATTCTTCAAATGAGAGAATTTGTAAGTCACCATATTTATCAAAGTCCTTCATAAAGTGTGAATGGAGACCTGGTTGCAATTCTGCAGTTAGGATTGGAACACTATATTTCTACTAATTCAGTTTACTATTGTATTTAGTGTTTGTTCCTTGATTGAGAGGCTCTCACTTTTCCTGTGTCCCTGCAGTTTTTAGAGCCAAAACTATTCTTATTCTGCAACTGCCCCCAACATCTTCTCATTACGTACTCTCTCAAAGGCATCAACATAACTCCCATGTACCTAGACTTGAACACTTAAAGTCCTCATGTGGGAATTTATTATATCTCACTTGGACTAATTAAATGGCTGCAAACTGATCTTTCTGCCTTAAATCTCTTTTTGCTATAATCCATTCTTCAGCTGTCACCAAAGTAATCTTTATAAGGAGGACTCTGATCATGTCACTCCAAGCTGGTATATACTGTGTCTTCTTAAACTTCTCCTGTACTCCTAATGGAAAATTTTTTTTTCTTAACCAAATATATGTGTGTCTGTGTATATATATAAGAGAAATATAGATAAAGTACTATGGAAGATCCAGACAGAAAGAGATTGCTTCCAGCTTGGGGACCATAACAGACAGGAGGAGGCCCAAGAAAATCTTCATGGATGAGGCAGAATTTGAGTTGAGCCATAAAGGATGGAAAGGATTTGGGGATTGGGATAAGAAAAAGAACATTACTGGTGTTAAGATTTGCAAAGAAGAATAAATTGGGAGTAGGCAAAGAATTTTGACAGGACCCATTGTCAAGAATATAAAGTGCCATGAGAAAAGGGAGATAAGACCCTAAGAGGAAAAGAGAGATCAGATCACCATGTACTTGAATTCAGATGAAGGCATTCAGCACCATTAAAATGACAAATTTCCAGCTTAGAGTGATCAAAATACCATCTGTGCCTCCAAGCTTTGGATTGCCTATCTGTTCAAAGTCAATAAAGATATATGCTAGGTTTGGGTTTAAACTGTATAATTTGTTAGCATTTGAATCAGTCAAAGTACACAGAGGTTGGTGAGTTTGATGACTCTTTCCATATATCAGTGTATAATATAGGAAGATAAGGATACTTCCCGATTTGCCATCATATGACAACTCCAGGCACAGATCCCTTTGTACTCCTCAGTATAGTGTCACTAACCATCACAAGGTGTCTCTTCCTCCTGAGGACAGTTACAGAATTTCTCCCAATTGCTAAGACTTTTACATGCCCTTTAGAATCCTCCAGGTGTGCTTTCTGCATCATCTTCTGAAAATCTCTAGGTTCACCCACCATAGGAAGAGCTTCTTACCTGGTGCATGGATCCAAATACTACCAAGTTTCTCCTCTTCCTCCTCCTCCTCTTCCCCTTTATTATACTCCTTCATTACATACCCCTTGCTACTGACATTTTGGCATTTCTGTGCATGCGACAATTTTTTCCACCTGACTAATTTCCACCTAGTCAACCTGAGTATTACAAAATCTCCAAAAAGGCAGACAAGGCTCTTTTCCCTAGAACATGGATTTTTAACCTGAAGTCCACAGGGCTACTCCCAACGCATACCTATCAAAGGTGTTCACACATAGAATTCTGGGGGTCCATGAACTCGGTTGGAAAGAAAAATGACATCTCTAATTGCATTAACTTCTTATGGAAATTTAGCATTTTCTTCCACTGTCAATACAGGCAACAAACTACAGTACTTAATACTTGTGATTTTTTTCTTGAATAGAGAGATCACAGATGTTTTCATCATATTTTAGTAGTTGCATATATCTCAAAATATTTTTTAGGCTCACCAATACTTCAAAATTAAGGTAGTTATTAAACTCATTACTAGAGCTTGTTATTTAAAGCATTAATAAAAATCATGTATTACTATATCATAACTTTTTCATACTATTTTGATAACTGTTATGAATTTCAATACAATTGGTTTCCTTTGTAATTCAATTTTTGGGTGGTTTTTTTTTTTTTTTTTTTTTTGCATTTAAAAACATAATTCTAACAAGGAGTCTATAAGCATCCCCAGACTGCCAAAGGAGTCCAAAGTGCAGAAAAGGTTTAGTGCCTGCTCTGGAGGGAGTCCCTGCTGCATTTAGAGCATATGTAAGTTCAAGTGCAATACCCTTGACAGGAAGACAAACTCAGCAGATCCCTTAGAACAAGGACCATTCTTCCAGCAGCAAAAAAATGGCTAAGAGCATGAGCAGGATCCAAGAGTGAGGTTTTAAATCCCAACTCTATCATTTTCTGGGACTATAACATTGGACCTGTCCCCTGAACTCTGTGCTATGTTGTTATCTAAAAAATAGGTTATTATAAAAATTGAATGAAGTTTTATATCTAAGTAATTAGCATAAGCACCTATTAGATAGTAAGCATTCAATAGATAAATAACAGTGATTATTAACAATAATTATGGTTAGTTATCATAGTCAATATTAATATTATAATAACAACTATGATCCTTTGTAACTTCCTCCTCAACTCTCTCAAAATATGTTTAAAAAATTTTTTTTGATAGACTTTATTTTTTAGAGCCTTTTTAGGTTCACAGCAAAATTGAGCAGAAGGTACAGATTTCCCTCAAGAAATGTTTTTGTCTAAAAACATTCATCATTAGAAGTATTCTGCAAAACAGTGATAATGACAAATTCAGTTCAATTCAATTCAACCAATATTTATTAAGGCACTCTTGTAGGCTGGGCTATATACTGGGTGCTGAGATTGTAAGATGGATAAGGCCTGGCCCCTGCCCTGGGAAGCTCATGGTCTAGCTGGAAAGATAATCATGTAAACAAACAATTATGATAACTTGTAATAAGTGCTAAAGAACAGTACTTGCAAAGTGTTGTGAGAACTTAGTAGACAGAAGGATTAGTTGGCCAAGGAGGGGGCGGCTGAGCTGGAAGGCTTCACAGAGATGGTGACATCTGAGCTGTCTGGAAGGATGAGTAATGGTTTAGCAGGCAGAAAGAATATAACATGAATCAGGGCACAAGTCAGAGAATTGCCAGGGAATGCCAAGAACAACAGTTTTGCTAGAATGTAGGGTTCAGGGTGGGGAGTAAATAGAGATGAAACTAAAAAGACATTTAACCCCTGGGCCAGGCCAAGTGTTGTAGAAACTTGCTATTCAAAGTGTGGTTCCAGGCCGGGCGCGGTGGCTCACACCTGTAATCCTGGCACTCTGGGAGGCCGAGGCGGGTGGATCGTTTGAGCTCAGGAGTTTGAGACCAGCCTGAGCAAGAGCGAGACCCTGTCTCTACTAAAAAATAGAAAGAAATTAACCAGACAACTAAAAATATATAGAAAAATTAGCCGGGCATGGTGGCACGTGCCTGTAATCCCAGCTACTCGGGAGGCTGAGGCAGGATTGCTTAAGCCCAGGAGTTTGAGGTTGCTGTGAGCTAGGCTGACGCCACGGCACTCTAGCCCGGGCAACAGAGTGAGACTCTGTCTCAAAAAACAAACAAACAAACAAACAAAAAAAAACAACAAAGTGTGGTTCCAGGAGCAGCAGCATCTGCATCACCTGGGAGATTGTTAAAAATGCAAATTCTTGGGCTCCATCCAAAGACCTACTGGATTAGAATCTGTATTAATGAAACCCCCAGGTGATTTGTATGCACATTAAAGTTTGAAAAGCACTATTGTAAAACCCTAAATGCCAGGCTAAGATGTTAAGATTTTATTTTGTGACCCTTATGTGTTTTAGGTCTGGTTTCTAGAAAATAAATCTAATAGCAGCATAAACAAACAGATTGCAAGGTGGAGAGCAGAAAGCAGGGGGGATAGATAAGAGATGCTGCTTCCCACTATACTCTATGATAAAGTTTTTACTGGCCATCTTCCCCAGGTGAAACTGGCAACCAGTCAGTTTCATGGATGTGCTCTGCTGATCTGAGGAGATGGGAATGGATAGTGGAGGCTTAGAGCATCATCACATTAGCCATTAACCAGAGGGGAGGCAGTTTTTCCCTGATACTGCAATTACTTGCTCTGTGCCTAGAATGTTTAAACTAGATAATATTTTGTACCTATCAGTGCTATTTTTGTAAAAAAGAAAATAACAAGGAGTTCTGCAATATACTTTCTTCTCTCTCCATTAATATTAGAATTAATTTTTCAGATGTTTGATGTAAATATCAATGGCCTAATGAATTAGTAGCATTTAATACTATTTAATGATTATTCCAAATATGTTAACTTTTCTTTCTTAGCAGAATGCCTTTCTAAAATGAAAGAATATTACCTGCAAGAAGAGCCCCCTTCTTGATCAATATTGTATCCTAATGTATAGCTGCATTTCTTTCTTTATTGTTGATGTAGGCAGCAGAATGATGTCTTGGAATTATATACAACTTTACACGTTTTGTAGTAGACAAATATCAGAAGGAGCTTCCTACCTAACCTAGGAAGAGTGGGAGAATAAGGAGAATTAGAGCTTAGCTACTAAACAAGTTCTAAATATACCAACCACATTCTGCCTCTCTCTCTCTCTCTCTCTCACACACACACACACACACACACACACGAGATAGTTTAAACATCTTCAACAGTTTACCAAGCCAGCTCACTTTCAATGAATCAAGGGCCTAACGATGACCACTAAGCTTTAAAATTGAGACCTAACAACAGTACTTTTTCCAACTAACTTTTTCTAAATAGCATAAAGGCGGTCACCGTTCTGCTCCCATCCTTATCTCCCCTGCCTTGGTGACCAGGGGAAATGCCAGCCATCCTCTGGTCCTGACAGAGTAGAAGAAAGGTGGGTGAGCTACGGATGAACTGCCGAGTCCATGCCAGCTGTAGAAAGGGAAATATCAAGGCCACAGCAGCCTTTTTGAGAACCCACTGATGCCAGGCGCCACAAGAAGGAAATGTGCATTGGCAGGTTTTGTTATTTTTTAACTTGACCCTGACAATACCTGCTGGGCTACCTGTGCTTTCTGCCAAAGAAGTGTCAGATGAGGGAGGAAGTTTACACACCTGGTGAATTCAACCTCACAATACCATTGGGAGGGAAGAGAGAGAGAGAGAAAGGCAACTACAGAAAAGAACAGAGCCAAGAAATAGAAACTGGTCGGGGGAGGAGGAAAAGCAAAGAGACAAACAATTTGGAGGAATTCTTTTATGACATTTTCCAAGATCACATTACACCACAGGGACAGTAATAATTAAGGATTATAGTAGCCCCAAAGTGTGAGAATACACCATTCTGTGTCTGAATTTTTTTACCTGGAACTCAAAAGGAAACTTTGCATCAGCCACTGTGTCTATCTTAGATTCTGATGACCTATTTGGCTGGGCTGCTAGTCTGCGGAGTTTCCAACCGCATGTAATTAAGCATTAAGTGGTCTCTTAATGGACTGTCTTTTCCAAAAGAGCCTTTCTTTAATTTATAATCAGTATGCCTGTAGAAAACACTAAGCAATTGCTTTTGCCCATTCCAGTGACACTTTGGCCATTCCTTCAACAGCTCTGTTTTTTTAGGAGTCGGTCTGATTGAGGCAATTGGAGAGGGTGAGGGAGGGGGTAGTTTCAAAGACATTCAAGCCAAAGCCAAGCTTGTTAGCAGCAACTGTCACACAACAGGGCCAGGACACATGACACCATATGGAGCTTAGGCAGCCACAGACTCTGAGACCCACATGTGTTCTCAGTGTAGAGCACCTCGTGTTCTCCAACCTCCCTCCACACACCCGGGACACCCAGAGAGGAACTGGGAGACTCGGGTAAGGAGAATCACAAACTGTGCTTCCTTCCATTCATTAGAATGCTGAATTCTTTTCAAATGCGTTTTGGAAAAAAACATGTTTTCATGCATTAGAGTGCTGACCAACATTAAGCTTCTGGTGTCATTTACCTTTCCATACACCTTTAAACCCACTGGTGTTTTCTTTTTGACTCAGAAGTTTGTGGCTCCCATAATCACCATCCATCATTACGTTCTCCCTTAAAAACAAATGTGTGCTCCACGGAAGCTGAAACGTTGTGTGTTTCAGACCTTGAACGATATCTGGTACAGAGAAGACCCTCAAATATTTGCTGAATGAATAGGTACATCTTTATCATGGCCCTAGTTTTCCTAAAGTCTAAAGAAAGTTCAAGTGGAAACTTAATTGTGAATAAATCTGATGCCAGAGAAGCCTTTCCTGTAGCCATTCTAAAATATATTTCAATGTCTCTAAGGCCAGAAAAAAATTATGATTTTATTATTAACGTAATTGTTAGTAATGCAGTTAGTGTCTACTGTTTGGAGAAATTTCCAGCAGACATGAGAAGCTGGCAATGTGTTTGGTTATTCTTTCAATGTCCTGAGGAGGTCAAAGCTGAAGTGTCTTCAAGGCAAATACTGACTGTTATTAAGTAACGACATTTCCTTGTGGAACAAATGCAAATTCATATCAACCTACAGAAATCCCTGTGGCAATAACACCATTAGTGACATAACTGTCAAGAGAATTTAAAAATAAGAGTAGTGTTTAATAAGCATAGAGTTAGGTAAATTGTAGATGGAAACTCATACCTAACGGGTCAGTTAGTAGTAAGTTCATCCCTCTGCTAATGCTGGACAGTTCCCCAAGGCTTCATTCCAGGTGTTCTTCCTTCCCTAGCTTTAAATGTTCTGAACTGGGGTTTCTGCCACTTCCCCTGAGGGACTCTTCCATAGCTTGTGAGAGGTCATCGTTGAGAGATTTCTCATTTTCATCTCTTTACTCCAAATTAGCCCCTTGGATAACCCTGGACAATTCTTCTGCCTGGCTGGTGGGTGATGCCTTTTCAGACACTTGTAGGTGGCTGTCAGGTCCTTGCTCCATTGCAGGCATTACAAAGGAGGTCTCGCCGCCCTGCCTGTGTCCTGAGACACGTTTTGATTTTACAATCTTAAACAAATTGCTTGCTTGCACAGACCTGTGTGCTGAAGAACTGCTGAAGCTGATGACTAAAGAAATCTTTACTCTTTGCAAATGTGGTCCATTTTGCCTATTCAGGCTTTCTTGAGATATCGGCCCCTCTAGCCACTTACTCATTTTCTCCATAATTCCTTAGAGAGCTGAATTGCCGTCTTCAGTAAATTCATTTGAACAAATCCATTACTCTGTTCTCTTCTTCTGCCATCAACCATACTAGTTGATTTGCATAAAGTCTTTTTTATTCCCAATTATTTTCTTACTTCTTTTTTAAACCACGAGCCCAATTTACAAGTCTTCATTACTTTATTACTAAAGTGCTTTACCTCCCATTTCCTATTAAATGCCAATGTTGGGGGGAAAGTGTGAAATGTGTTGGCAGCTCTGTTTGAGCCATGTTTAAAAAGAAATTGAAACCATGTTTTGACAGTGTTTTTAGAGATGAGGAGGGTGACAAACATTGCCCACAGACTGAATTAACCTACGTTATATGGTAATAAACATACCAGTATCATTCTCAACTACAGTGAGAGCAGGTTCTTGTTCAGAGTGCATGGAACTGAAAAAGAACTACTTGCAGTGAGGGAGAAATATTTTAAATCTTAAATGGAGAGAACTGGAGGGGTGATATAAAGGCAGTAGGGTGGCTTGTTTTGTTACAATTTGACCCCTTGCCAAATTTGTCTTTTCTCTTACTTCGTTCTTTCCACATATATTTGCAGATTTCTAAATCCTTATGGTTTCTTTGATTGTTGCACAAAGAAAGACAGACTATTTGTGACAAAGGCAAACACAACACAAAATGAATTTAACCATGCAGTTATGCTACATCTATAGTTTGATATATAGTTTATGATATTATATAATCTCTCTTCTCAAATTCTTCCTATTATATCAGTGTTCCTGAATGTATTCATTTGTAGAATTAATACAGTCAGTATTGGTTCATCAAGGCTTCTGGCGCTGATTCAGTTTTGCTGGCCAGGAACTGACTACAGTGAGAATGACGATGGTGATAACACTAACAGGGAACATGAATTGAGCACTTACTACCTGCCAGACGCTGAGCTAAGTGCCTTAATCCTCACAACAATCTGAAGAGTAAGAAGTATTATTTTTCCTATTTTATAGGTGAGGACACTAGGCTCAGAGGGCTTAAATAATGTTCATAAGGACAAATATCTACCATGTTGTAGAGAAGCTTAGATTTAAACCTGGACAATCCAACTACAGAGGCTGAATGCTTAAACACTATCTTAAACTACTCCCCTGGTGAAACTAGGGGCCAATTTCTTTAAAAAAAAAATGTACTAATTTACACTTTCTAAGGCACCGGAAGTCATATCTCCTTATTAAATAATGCATATGAGGGTCTACAATGTTGAGAGACCTAGAGCTATAGTCAAAAAAAAAATCCAATTTGTATATGAGGTTGGGATAAAATGAGCCAAAGCTCAGGAAAAGCTCAAAATATTCAG
Source organism: Eulemur rufifrons (assembly GCF_041146395.1). Lineage (NCBI taxonomy): Eukaryota > Metazoa > Chordata > Mammalia > Primates > Lemuridae > Eulemur > Eulemur rufifrons. The sequence goes on from NC_090984.1 coordinate 86,771,267, forward strand.
AAAACATAAGCAGGATGAGCATAGATTGCATTTCTACAAGGGAAGTTACAGACTTTCTTTGGCATTAAATCTACTCAAGTTATCAATGAAATACACAAATGTTAAAGTTCCAGACCTAAAATGAAAACTAACTTCTGAAAAGTAGTAAATTTACCAGTTTGGACAGATTTTTTTTTTTTTTGAGACAGAGTCTTGCTTTGTTGCCCAGGCTAGAGTGCCGTGGCATCAGCCTAGCTCACAGCAACCTCAAACTCCTGGGCTCAAGCAATCCTTCTGCCTCAGCCTCCCGAGTAGCTGGGACTACAGGCATGCGCCACCATGCTAATTTTTTCTATATATATTTTTAGTTGTCCAGATAATTTCTTTCTATTTTTAGTAGAGACGGGGTCTCGCTCTTGCTCAGGCTGGTCTCGAACTCCCGACCTTGAGCCATCCTCCTGCCTCAGCCTCCCAGAGTGCTAGGATTACAGGCGTGAGCCACTGTGCCCAGCCTGGACAGATTTTTGAAAGGCTGAGTAAACCACCTTGTCCAATGCCCTGCTTACTAGTTTAAGATACATGCAAATCATTTCAATATGGGGCAATCCATCTTATCATCATCATCATTACCATCATGAAAATGTGACAACACTAGGCCAAGAAACAGAGGCCTGGTCTCCTCCCCTTCTAGGCCCTGGGCTCTACACAGACCACCTCTCATGGGGCAGACAGGTACTAAGGAAAGATAGTTCTGAAATTGTAATCAGTTCCAAATACTCTAACCATGATGGTTTACCTCTTATCTGCCCAGGCAAATGCTGTGATTCTCTTTATGTTGCTTGCTTTATCAGCAAGACACTGAAGTCAAAGCCAGTCTTAAGTAGTAATAATACTTCAATGTTTATTCTGTGCCCTATTTCCTCACAATCACTTAGACAATCATACAGTGTTACAAAATGCACCACTTTATCAGTCAATCACTGACTTTTTATCATAAGGGGTGTCCCTTTACCAATTGTATACAGTGCACCCATCCTGTGGCTATTCTGTTTCCTCATTACTAATTATAGCTTGTGTTTATTTAGCGTATCCTTTTTGGGAGAAGACACCAAACAATGGAGTAGGGTTTGCAAATACCAGTTAATTAAAAAGGTAGGGTAGCAAACAAAGGATCTAGGAATGAAGTTATGGAACAACATAGTGGGATGTCTCTGTGACATTATTTGCTAAGGACTGAAATTCTGCACAAGTTAGTCTTTGATCCCATCCAAAGGAACTTATTGCTAAAAATACCTAAAATAGTTTGTTTTTACCTTTACCATCAACAACCCACTTCCAACACATGGACCTTTAACAATGTATTATTAAAACGGCTGCAGTACTTTGAAACCTCTTCCATTTTTTTCTGTCAATCCTGTCTAGAGCAATCTAGAAAAATCAAATAGGAACATTACAACTAGAGTATCGGAGTAGCATGGACAGAATAATTCCACCAAGCAGTAAAAGCATGCTTCTGTGACTTTAGGCTAGAGCTGAGCACCCTGGGATCTGAGGCTGAAACTGTTCCTTCTACATATTTGAAAAGTACAAATAGTATCAGTTCCCCTACAGGCCACTTAGCCTGGTTTCCCTCTGGGCACCAACACACGAGACAGCTTTTGTTCACCAGTATACTCCTTTTATTCTCCACTGTCCCCTCACTTTCCCCTGCCCCTTCTTGCCTGAACTGATGCTAAATGCACATATGGTGATTTGTACTAACCTAGTTGATTGCAAAAAAATAAAGCCATTTTCAAAACAATAAAACCAATTCTAGATAGAACTTTGCTTTTTATTTTTATTTTTTTTTTAAGAGGAGATTGTAAGATATTTTTTTTTAATATGGGAAATATTCATGATAAATTATTAAGTGAACAGTGCAAGTTAAAAACAATAGTTTCATATTTTTTCCCCACCCCCCCTTTCCCGAGTCAGCACCTTCAAGTGTTACCACTCCCCAAACTGTGCGCAATGCACTCATTGTGTAGGCATACCCCCATCCCCTCCCCCACCCCCACCTCAGTCTGATGTCCAATTGGTGTCGTTCCCAGATTTGTATTTAGGTGATGATCAGGGATGCTTTTTATTTTTTAAGGTGTATTTTTCCTAAAAGCTTGGTGATTGTTTGGCAAAATATCCATTTCCAGAGGCTTTTTCTAGTCATAGTCACAGTGATGTTGTTCAAAGTTTATTGGGCAGGGAACCTACACAGTTACTTTTCCAACCTTTCTAATTTGTATTGGAGTCTAAGCTCCCACATTTTGGCCCTTGGGCATTTTCCTTGATAAAGCCCTCCTACCTTCTAGTTCAACAAAGACCAAAGGCTTTGGATATGAAATTTTTAAAGTAACCATCGGAGAAGAGGCTTCAATTGTATTGGCCCAACTGGCAATCTGTGGAAGGCCACATGAATTGCTTAGAGATAACACCCTTGCCTTTCACCTTGCGGTCACTAGTTTGAACCAAGCAGAGATTAATAATGTTCAAGGGCTGTTATCATCTGGTGATGGCTTGGGAGCTGATATGAAATAAATTGCTAGTATCTTGTGTCCACTTGCCTGAGGTCACCCACCCGGTTCAGACTACTTTAGGGACCAGATCCAAATCTTAGCTACAATGGTTACTCTAAACAGAAGCCTCTGCACAACGATCAAGTGCTAAATAAATCCATAGATTATGCTTTCTCTTGCACTAATGGAAAGTATCCTCTCAGACAAGGTTGGAAGTAAGCTGGGGAGTTATGGGTAGGGGAAATGGGCAAAGTCTGTATATTCTGAATGATAGGCCAACAATGGTATTTAATTTAAATTCTACCCAGGGTTTCTCACAGGTGATTTTACTATCTGATCCTCATTTCCTCACATGGATGGTATAGCCATGCTTTCCGTCTGACTCAGTCAGAAGTTCCGACTTCTCTTACCTATTGTTTCATCCACTTTTGACAATCAATCATCAAGCTTTAAGGGAAATAAAAAAAAAAACTTTTCAACAAAAACATCTGGAAACTTAGGCATCCTGGTAAATTCCCATATGTACAGAGAAAAAGAGGGAAAGAGAGACAATTCAGAATAAATTTTCTGAAATTTTTAATTAGGGCCAGATAATGGCTTTGTTATTGTTGTTTTGTTTCAAGTAAAGAGGGTTTTTGGTCTGAATCATTATTTGCTTAAATTTTCTATGTTACATTTCATAAGTAGATACCATTAAAAATCACTCTTTAGTTGTTTTATTAATTTTGAATTTGTCATACATAAATAGCCTCATGGATAAATAATTCAGATTAGGCCTAACTGGGTAGAAATTAGAAATAAAAGAGATTCTTGGGATTATTTTGTTTTAAAAAAATTTCAAGCTTCAAAAAGTTAAGGGTAGATTTAAATTTTACAGGACTTCGATCTTATCCAGTTGTTACCAAGAATAGAAAGTTTCTATCTCCAAGTTTACCCAATATATGCATCATAAAGACCATGGCTCTTAATTCTACGTGGTTAGCAATCCTTTTGTGAATTTGATGAAAACTGTGGATTTTTCTGCCCAGAAATACTATAAACTATATTGAACACACACACACACACACACACACACACACACAATTTCCATACAATTGAAAGAATTCACCCATACAACAAAACCTATCCATGGACAAATATCCCCAAAGAATGCCTGAACCATAGGTTAAGAATCTCTGAAAGGCCGGGCGCGGTGGCTCACGCCTGTAATCCTAGCACTCTGGGAGGCCGAGGTGGGTGGATCGCTCAAGGTCAGGAGTTCGAGACCAGCCTGAGCAAGAGCGAGACCCCCGTCTCTACTAAAAATAGAAAGAAATTATATGGACAACTAAAAATATATATAGAAAAATTAGCCGGGCATAGTGGCGCATGCCTGTAGTCCCAGCTACTCGGGAGGCTGAGGCAGGAGGATTGCTTGAGCCCAGGAGTTTGAGGTTGCTGTGAGCTAGGCTGACGCCACGGCACTCACTCTAGCCTGGGCAACAAAGTGAGACTCTGTCTCAAAAAAAAAAAAAAAAGAATCTCTGAAAAAGATACCAACTCAGACATCTTTTATTAAAAGTTTGTACACACTCCACAACCTTATCAATATATACGAAGGAAAAGAAAAAAGGAGACAAAGCAATGTACCCACTTAAAATGGGCAGGAATCAAGAATCCTGGTTTAATCACCTCAAATTATTTATCTTTGAAAATGGTGAATGCATGTTTGTACCAAGTTTTCCACTTCTCCACCTCTAAATCAGAGAGCCCTAGCAAATGGACAGTTTTAAGACCAATTGAAGGTAAAATGCTTTTGGTAAAAGGTAATTAGCAAATAGACTGAGCCTTGTTAGCCTTCTAAAGCTTCAAGTGGTCAATTTAGACTAGAATTAAAAATAGAATCAATTTAATCAGCCAGAAGAGCTGTCAGATGCATTTCAATTAGAGACTTGCATCAACTTAAATTTTAAAATATTTTGTGATTAAAATAAACATGATTTCTTTCCAAAATTACCTAATTTCATTTTGGATTTCAATTTAAGTATAAATATGTATTATATATATTTTATATTTATATATTTTTTTATTTTATTTTTGCCCAAACATCTGCCTCCCATGTAAGAACGTCCCCTCGCACTAAGCAATTGAAAAAAGGTTGGCTGGAAATCTCGAACCAAACATAATTCAAAGGTCATCAAACTTACTTGGATTAGTAGCCAAGAAGGACTGAGGGGCGGGAGGAAAGTTCTATATGTGCACCTATAGTGTTTAAAGGCTCTAACTCAAAATTCATTTTAGGCCAATTCGTTAAACCAACCGTCTAAACGGGCCCTGGCACTGGGTATCCGACCTTCCACACGCCAGCTGGTGAATTCTCCACTTGGAACCGGAAGTCGCCTCCAGCCGGCTGCCTAGGCCCTGGGTGCCGGGGTGGGCGCACTTCCGCGAGAGCCCAGAGACTGCGCCGGCTATGTCTTGCGGGCCCCGACACACTCAGTTCCGGGCTGCAGGCCTAACCCGGACCCAGGAGACAGGGTTACGCCAGGCCCGGGGCCTTTAGGCCAAGCCTGTCTCAGTTCCCGCGTCTTTGCACCACAAGGAGCTGGAGGGAGGAAGCTTGGACTTCGGAGCCCGCCCAGCATGGGGCCGCAGTCTCGGCGTGCGGCGGGACTAACTCCCACGTCTGTTTGACTGAGGGAAAATCGTTCCCACCTGGCGTCGTTATGCCCACACCCACCACGCTCTGATCCTAGTCAAGACCACGGAAGCGATTGGAGGAGGCCTGCCGCCATGCATCCCCGGTATTCCCCGCTAACCAGCGCGGCGGCAGTGTGTCCTGGGGCTCGAGCCTTCGCTTCCGCCAGGCCTGGGCTAACCACAGCCTGCCACTCCGCAGGGGACAACTTGGCGGTCCCGCCACGTGCGGCCGGCAGCAGGGCTCCGGGCTCCGTAGGTTCCAGGCCCGCTTCTGGGCTGGTGCCCGTCGGAGGGCGGCTTTGGGATCGTGATCCCGATGTCCCACACAGGGGCCAGAAAGCTGCCCCTGAGCCTCCCGAGTAACTCCCTGCCTCTTCCGGTACTCTCTAGACTCTCCAAATGACTTTAGCTTGGCGGCGCGTGCCCGGGAAAGGGAGCCCCCCCACCCCCGGGACGATGCAGTTGTGCGCTTTGCAGCCAGAGAAGGCCAAGCCATCAGGGACCTTCGCTTAGTTATGTTAGAGGCGGGGATGGAGAATGCTGTGCCTTTGCCAAGTTTTCTGGAGAAACCCCGGAACCGGCACTCTCCCTGGTGTCCTGGCCGCTGCCAGCGAGTTCTTAACGCTGTCGACCGCGCTCACCCGGGCCCGAAGTTTGCCCCGCCGCCAGCAGGGGAGCCCTGCTAGTTTTCCCGGACGTGGCGGGCCATGTAGACGCTAACTGAACAACCACTTCAGGGATTGCACTCGGAGATGGCTCGAGGTAGAGAGGCGCGGGAGACAATCGGAGACGCCCTAGACCTTAGGTATCCCGGGAGAGGGCCTCGATCTGTTGCAGCCACCGCCTTTCGGGCATCGCTCCCTTAAGGCCAGAGGGGAGGAGCAGTGGCCAGCGACCCACTCCCCTTACGCCTACCAGCAGGTTTTTCTGTCGTCTTTCCAGACGCTATGCAGTTGTTAAATCAGTTAAATGAAGAACGCTGAGAGTCTGGCTCTGCCGGAAAGAACGCCTCATCTTAAGAGTATTGCAGCTAAAAAGTGGGTTGGTTGTAAGCTGATAATCAGGTAGCTGTGGTCAGACACCCACTCCAGAACCCTGGTACTCAGAGACCATGTTACCACACATGACGTCCATTAGGCCCCAGTAATCCGCTATCAACGCATTTTAGAAACATTTGAATGTTAAGGAGATTTTTATTAATGGTCCGTGATTCTAAAATGTGACTATTGGTTCTAGGAACAGATTTTAACAACTCAAGGCTGCCATCAGTGATTTTCTGGTTTCAGTGTAGTCTAAGGCCTCAGGAGATTTCAGTTGGGAGACTGGGGGCAGAGCCTAAGAGAGAGTCTTCCTCCCACCCAGAACTTGTCTCTAAAAGGTGCTTTCCGGCTTTTGCCTGGGGAACCTGGGATGTAGAGGGGAGCAGGCCTGTGGCTCCCAAAGGTGACATATGCTGGCCCCTTCATGGGGAGTCCAAGGGACACAAAAAAAGCAGTTGTCAATGATATGGCTGCTAGAAATGCATCTTATTTTTAAAGAAGCCCTCCGCTGGAAATGTTTCCTAATGATGTCAAATAGACAAGAAATTCTTTCTTTTTTTTTTTTTTTTTTTTTTTTTTAGACAGAGTCTCACTCTGTTGCCCAGGCTAGAGTGAGTGCCGTGGCGTCAGCCTAGCTCACAGCAACCTCAAACTCCTGAGCTCAAGCGATCCTCCTGTCTCAGCCTCCCGAGTAGCTGGGACTACAGGCATGCGCCACCATGCCCGGCTAATTTTTTTCTATATATATTTTTAGCTGTCCATATAATTTCTTTCTATTTTTAGTAGAGATGGGGTCTCGCTCTTGCTCAGGCTGGTCTCGAACTCCTGAGCTCAAACGATCCGCCCACCTCGGCCTCCCAGAGTGCTAGGATTACAGGCGTGAGCCACCGAGCCCGGCCCAGACAAGAAATTCTTAATCAAAAGTCCCCCTTTGCATATCTGCAGTAGACAAACCAAGGCAGGGGCGTAGGGAGGATGGTGGAGAATTCCATCTGATTCTTAGACACCTTTCTTCCTCGAGGTGCTGAAACAAGTCAGTTCTCTTTACCTAGTTACCTAGTTATATTTGCTGTGGGATTCTTTCTTGTTTTGTTTTGGTTTCAAAGTACTGAGTTTCCACTAAGAATTAAAGGTAAAGGGTGGGGGAGATTAAGGAATAAAAGTGAGTCATAGACCTCATGGTGTTTGACTTTCCCTCAGGAGAAAAACAAAATTGGAAGCCACCCTCCCCCTAGCCTGGCTGCCCTGGCACCTGCAGTTATCTTTGACCAAATGGGTTGGACTTATAGAGCTCCTTTATTTGAATTTGCTTATTGTTTGTTTGCAGTCAGCAGCAGGTTGGTTTTTTAAACATAAAACACTGCTTGCAAGAGAGGAAGTCTGCCCGTTTCTCTTTAACACCGGGAGTCCTCCCTTGGTTGTGAGGACTGCTGCATAGTAGAAGGCTTGTCAAACGCATGCCTGCTTCCTCCTCTCCAGCCACTTCTGCATACAGAAGCTTCCTCCAGTTCACAATTTGGTTCCGTTTCCTTCGAATTGCTTCCATCAGAGAAACTACCCTTTCCAAATAATGTCTAGATTTTGTTTTAATCAAATTTTAAAAATCCTTATTATTATTGAAGGTCTCATGTTGCTATTAACAGTCAGTTTGGAAGAGATGCTCCAAGCAATCCTATACAACGTGTCTCAATACACCGGGGCACTACGGTTTCACATGTAATGTTAATTCTGTCCGAGACAAATCCTATAATCTGTGCAGTTTCAGAGCCTAATACCAAAAAACATCGGGATGGGTTTTGTTTGGGGTTTTGCTCTCCCCATCCCAGGGGAAATCCCAGGGGCTCCCCGTCTTTTGTATCACACTCACCCAAGGGCGCAAATGGGGCGACTAGGAGAATCGGGTTTTATCAGAACACCCTGCGCCAACAGGCTCGGGTGGTTTAGGAGAGAAAATCAGAGGTGCTCAGGGCACTGGTCGCAGATCTGGGCATGTAGATGCGTGATGGGGGCTTGGACCCTTTAGTGGTACGAAAGGGAGAGAGATCGCCGTCCTTTAAGGTTTCAAAGGAAGGCAAAAACACAGGCGGAAGTCATGGCTGAATCCGACTCTGCATCTTCCCTTTCTAGTTGTTTTCTGCGACGTCTGCTTCCATTTGAGTGGGATGCGCTGGTCTCCAGCCCGACTCCTTTGTGTTCCTCTTTTGCATGATTAAAAACACGTTCCTGTATGCAATAAACCACCACCTAGCAGTGGCACGCCTGGTTTTGGGTTACAGCTTTGTCCCGGTAACAACAGTGAGGTTCTCACCGGGTATGAGATGCGGGTTCGAACATGTGTGCGCGCGCCAGAGCTGGCCGCCGGGGCGCCCGCTTCTGGTTAAGTGGAGGCGGGCACTTGACTGCGGACCCTGCCCTGCAGGTAACCGGAATGGGCTGCTAGGCAAGTTGGCCCTGCCCGGGACGCCGAAGGGACAGCTTCCCCATTCCATAAGCGGCCTCTGGCCTTCAGGGCCGCTGAGTGCTGCGACGAGTCCGAAAAGAAAAACAGAGGGCTCTCGGTTAAAAAACGAAATACAGGGAGGTGGGAGAAGAGGGATGAGCCAAGGGTCACTTAGGTAATTCCTCAGGCTTCCCCCGAAAGCCTCAGCTCAGAGCCGGGGCGGGGAGGGAGGGCAGGGGAGGGCCGAACTCCCCCAGACCCACTAGCTGAAGCACCTGGCTTTTCTGAGGGGATACCCGGGAGCCCCAGGCAGGCCCAGCTGGGCCGGGTCTGCTCGGACCGCAGGGGGCGGCAGACGTGGCTGGAGCCCCCGGTGTGGCGGCGGCCGCAGCCTCGCCCTTCCCAGCCCGGAGGAGCGGTCCCTCCCCAGCCGTCTGCAGCGCATCCTCCCGGCAGCGGGCCGGGCCAGGCTTGCTTTCGCCCTCTGGGGGGCCGGTGGACGCAGCTCGCTGTCCTCTCAGTCGGCCTGGGCCTTAGCTCCTTCCGGTTCAGGGCGCTCGCCGCCCGGCCGGGCCATGCCCGAAGCCGACCTGACCCCTGAACTCCGCCAGGCCGAGAGGATGCCCGGCGACGGGCGCCCAGGCCGGCGGCTGACCTGGAGGCCTGACTTGAGGGCTTGCGGGTGGGCTGGGGAGGGGCGGACGGCGCGCGGGCCTCGCGGCTCTGCCTGGGACCTTCCCGCGGCCCACAGCGCCCCGGGCCTAGGCGGGAGCTGGGCCCGGCGTCCCCGAGGCCTGAGGACTAGGCCGGGTGGGGCGGGCTGCGGCTCAGGTGAGGTCCTGGGTTCCGACCCGGGCCAGAGCCAGACCAGAAAGAAGGAAACCCGGCGAGACTAGGGCCTCAATCTCACCCCTGCCTGGCCCGCAGGGCTGGGAGTGGGGCCCGGAGAGCGGCGCCAGCCCGAGAGCCGGCTCGGGCCTCTGCGCCAGCCCGGGACCCCCGGGGCAGAGATGTGAGTGCTTTTCCTGGGCAACTCCGGTTGGGCGTTAAAGATTGAGAAAACCTAGCTCCTAAGAAAGAGCGCCGTGGACTGGGCAAAGCGCGCGAGCCGCTCGGGCCACCCTGCGGCACCACGTTCCCCCTCGCGGGGCCGCCCTGGGCCTCCGGGCGTCTTCCGCCTGGGGAGGTGGCGGTGCGGGGCTGAGGTGGGGACACCCACAGGAAAGGTGAGATTAGGGAAACCGTGTGGGAGAGGAGTGGAGGAAACTGACCATTATCTAAAACCTGGAGGTTTCGAAAGCCGGAACTTAATTGACTTGATTGAATTTCTCTTCTTATCTATGAAGGAAAGAAACACTCCCAAGGTGAAATACAAAGGGCCAAGAATCTTTGTGGGAAAGATAAAGGTTTGGGGCGACAGATCTTTGTAAGCCAAACTATCCCCACCCTCGTCTCTGCCCTCCGAAACGAAGATTATATTGCCGCCTCACTTGTTAATTGCGGATATGCGGTTGAAGTAGCTCCCTGACCCCTTTGGAGGACGGCGTTATTTCAGCACCAAGTATCACCATTATTGGGCTTATTAACTTCATTAAAACCAGTCTTGACTGGGAGTGGAACTCTCTGGTTGCCTTTAAGCTAGAGCTTGCTCTCCGCCCCTTTTCCCTCCCTCCGTTGCCTTCGGTCCCGGGGAATTCATTTCTGCTTCGCCTTCCATTCAAAGGGATTTAACTGCGTGGTCGCAGTTCAACGAAGTTGTGCAAAGGTGATGGAAAAATTAGTTTCAGGGGTTGCTCAGTGCCCTTCATTCTCACCTCCTTCTTTTAAGTTTCAGGAGAGAAACTGCAAACCGCGTTATTTACTGAGTAGCCTGATGTTTGTCGTCATTATTGTTTTTAAAGAAAGGGTAATCTTTCCCGACCCTTAAAGGGCCATCCCGGGAAAAAAAGGCAGTGTGAGAAAATGGTTGTTTTGGATCTGCTTTACTGTTGCATGAGAAAAGCTGGGAGATTAAGACCCTGAATCTGGGAAAAGTTTTAAGCAAAGATTCTCTCTCAGGCCCCAATTTCACTTACGGTGTAAACCATGGTAGGATGAATATTATCCATAGGTACTGGAAAATCTTGCCATCAGATTTTTGTCTTAAGTGTTGGTTGTAAACTATTGCATCTTGTATAGCAGTAAAACAACTTACTTCTTAGGGAAGAGTACATAGAGTTCAAGAGAGCATGCATGTGCAGCCAGGGAGGGAAACATGAAGTAGCCAGAAAACAAAATGGTTGCAACTGCTAACCTTCATTTAAAAAGTTACAATCAAGAGTCACTTAATTTTGGTCCAATTTAAGAGCATAGGAAGTTTAAAATGAAATTAAATATTGCTTTTACCTGAGGAGCACCATGATCATTGGCCCATTTGTCTTTTCTGGTGACTGGTTTACAAAATGCAGGTACAACTGAAAAGGGACCCATTTTTTTCCCTCAGCACTTTCTTTAAACACACACACACACATACACACAAAACTGACCAGGGTACCTTATGTTCAACTACTGAAATTATAGGTTTTAAAACTTTTCTGAAACTCTTTTGTTCAGAAATCATTTCTGCCTGAATTGTTTTCAGATTCTGATTACACTCCCTTTCTCATGTTTACCTCAGATTTTTTGGAAGTTAAAAAAGAGTCCCCTTAACCAAATAAGAAAATAGAAACAAAAAATTCTCGTCATTCTCATTTTTCCAGAGATACTCCAGTTCTTCCCCCCACCCTTATAAAACTGATCTATTTGAAAACATACTAATAAAGTGCCTAAGAAATCGTTCAGGTTTGTGGCAGGGAGGGAAAAGCAGGGAGAACAAGATCCTAATGATTGTTAGGCTCTCTAAATTCAATCACAGCAATCCTGATAAAAGTCACAAAAGTTTACATACCACTGTCATTCATATCTAGTCCATCCATGGATTAGCCCAAAAAATAAAAATGAAGTTTGCTAATTTCCTCTCTCCCCTAAGAAAAATGTGTTTTAGAAACGAGAGGCTGAATGTCGGCTTCTCATTCACATAGATAGTCGTGTAAAATTAAACTGGACCCAATGTTGTGCTAGAACCATTTTAATATAATTATACATATCTGCCAAATCCAGGAAGAAAAGGTTTATGCATATATAACTTTTCCAGTTAACATCTGCAAGCATAAACGACAATGATCTCACTTTAATAATTCATCAGGGTCAGAGCAATTGACCAATGTCTCTTTACTGCTAGGCTTACCAACAGTAAATTACAGATGAATTAATGTCCTTTTGTTTCTCTTCTCTCACTCTCCTTGTCCAGAGACATTTTTGTTGTAAAGTTTCAGTGCAGCTCTCCTCCAGCCAAAGGTAATCTTTTTAGATCAGTACTCAGTTGCTCTGAATTTTGCTTATAATTATAACCTATTTAATCACAGAAGAACTCCTGCAGAGGTGGAGTTCAAGGTTGCATACAATAACAGGAGATCACAGTTTTGAAGTCTAGCACAGATTAAAAACCACAGATGTACCATTTATATAAGACACACACTGATTGTCTCTTAAACTACATATTGACTCCTTATGAACATTATTTTTTAAATAAAGTAGTGCATCTAGGACAATCAGTCGCACAATTCACATAGCCCTGAAAAGTTTTTTCAGTGCCAACTACCAGTTGGTCATGAAACGTGAATGAGCTTGAGACACTGTTCATTCCTAAGATTCAACCAAGGATTGGCTAAAACATTGGAACATTTCTGCTTCAGAAGGATGTGACATTCCCCCCCTTCCCTCACAACTTAAGTTTTGTTTGACTTTGTTTCTTTTTGGTGGTGTTTGGTCGCACATGGCTAGAATGCTTTTGATCACTTTGCAAATCAGGAAAACCAATGACCTAAAACTATGACAGGATCTTAAGTAGATTGGTTTGTCCATTTCAGGTTGCTGGTTGGTAGGCCCCTCTAAGGCCCTTCATTTTTCCTTCTATGCCTCCCGGAACTTTGATCAGATGAATCTGAGCATCATCCCATCTAACTCTTTTAACCAATGCCTGGCTAAAACTGGAATGTCCAGCCCAGTATATTTAAAAATCACCCACAAAAAGAGGTTCTACAGGTCTTCACAAAACCTGGAATTTCCACGAGGATGTCTGATCTTTATAATCCAAGCAGTCAGCATTGAAGTTAAGCTTCCAGGAGGCAGTTTGGTCCTTATAATCCAAGCAATCAGTAGTTGAGTTAAAACCCAAGCTTGAAGCTCCATATCCCTGGGTGGAAAGAGAAGCTGGGGACTGATTGAGATGGCTGGTGACTGCATTGGTACCCATGGGACTGAGTGTGGCCCCTGGTCCAGGAAGCTGGTGATGCATAGGGGTCAAATAAGATCCACAGTCCATGCCCCCAAAGTAGGAAGTTGAGCCAGCATATCCTTGACTATAACCTGAAGCCTGAGTATAGGTCATGGGATAGGACCTCTGCATGCAGGAAGAGGAGGTGGACAAGGGATCTGACAGTGGGGAGATGGAAGCGGGGCTCCAGATAGACACAGGAGCACTGCTGCTGGCAATGGTTGGGACTGAGGTGCTAGAGGGGGGAGTGAATTGGCCACTTGTTCCACTCTCTGAACTCACTTCCCGAGCTGGAGATGTCTTCTTCTTGGCAGGCCGCACTTTGTTTTGACCTCCATTCTGTTGTTGCTGCTGTTGTTGGCGGCACTTAGCTCTTCGATTCTTAAACCACACCTTCAAAGGGAAAGAAACATCTTTAACATGATTTCAGTAACTCCCTAGGGACAAGAGTGGCTCCCAAATTGTAAGTCTAACCTACATGGACAGATCAGCTAAGCAGACAATCTTCCCCACCACTGAAGACCTATTACATGGCACTCTCATATAGACTCCCGGAATTGTAGGAAAGTTTGGGAGACTCTGTCTAAAAGTGCTTGACCCTGCTTTATTCCTAGGCCAGAACAATAAAATTTAAGATAATCCCCTAAATCATACAGCTAAAAACTTTCCACCTCACTTTCCTATTATTTCACCTCTAATACACAGTTATAGACAGAATAGACCCAGCTATATTTTGGAACACTCTTACAGTGGAACAGAATGTATCTATATCTTTTGGAGAGAAACAGAAGTGAGGGAAAACAATTCTGTTGTTAAATGTCAACAAGAACAGCCTAAACTCAAACAGTTTACAGTCCATCTTTTAGAGAGCAACTGCTAATATGGAAGTTGGTTCCATCGCCCTACTTTTTGTCTCTCCTAGAAGACTCATAAGAGAAACCTCCAAGGAGAAGACATGAATCTGTTGAGGAAAATGGTCTGAAAGCCATTATTTCCTTCTTTGTGGTAAGTGCAGTAACTTATATGTACTCTGCTTTGAGCTCCAACATAAACCTCTCTGCTAGTCTGAGACTCAAAGAGTCTGTGCCTTCTGAGTAGTGCCACTCAATACATAGATTCAGTTTCCTGTAGTATGTTCACTGGCTTATCAACTTAATCCTCTGCCTGCAACTTTGAAAATTCTCTTTATGTTTGAAAATTCTGTTCATGTTCTGCAATGAAGGAGCTGTATTTGGTGTGTGAGGGGGCTTATTAAAGAAACTACTGGCATTTTCTGGGCTATAAGTCCTTAGCTGTCTTCTTGAATAAGCTGTCCCCGTATGGGTCTCATAATTGTGGTAAACACAGTGCCACCAAGTCCAAGCTCAACACCACCAACCATTCAGAGCCATCTGTTTTCTTTTAGTGAGGACTTTAGTTCAAGCCTCACTTAAGTGCGAAAACTTCTTCCAACCTACTTTGAAAAAGCCTGTTTCCTGATTTGCAGTTCACACTGATGTCTGGCACTTTCACAAACATATCCTAGCTGAAGGAGATTCCCAGGTGTGTTATGTGGTTCAGGTGCTAAATACTCTTTCCAGAGAGCTCTGTATGGGGCTTGCTCTCCAGGCAAGTTGGAGTTGACTTTCCCTCTCCAGTTCAGTGTCAAGAAGAATAAAACAAGGGGGGTGGTGTCACTAAGGATATTATGTAGATATTTTATCTGTTAAATTGCTCAGAGCTAGCAAATTCTGTTTATTCCTTAAGAAATCAAAGAAAACACAGTCTTATTGCATTACTTAATAAAAGCACCAGCTGCTTTACAGCCTGACTCTGCCATCAAACTTAGTTATGACCTTGAACAAGTCATTTACTCTATTTCTTCATAAGCAAAAATATTTGGACTGTCCAGGAGCTAAGCTTCTTTCACACCTAAACCTCCATGAGAATAGGGAAGGATTTGCACACAGAGAAAGGAAAGGTTAAAATACCACGTGACTACCCTTGAAATCTGCTCAAGGCTGGGTCTGTGTACCCCAGGGGTTCTAGGGCTTGGCTTTATCACCTAGGCCGGAAGACCCTTGCTTACAGGATTAAGTCGTGATGGGAGGTGAAAAGAGGTGGGAGGAGAATAGCTTCCTGGCCCCTGAATGAGCATTTAGAGCTTCAAGCCTTCCTTTGGTTCTCTCAAAGACCAGGGGCTCTCCCCATCCTCAACATACACAGTACTTGGGGGAGGGACAGTTAGGAAGTATGGCTCTGTCTTCATCTGCCCTACCTGCACCCTGGACTCAGGCAGGTTGATTTTCAGTGCCACCTCCTCCCGCATGAAGATATCTGGGTATCGAGTCTTGGCAAATAGCGCTTCCAGCACATCTAGCTGTGCCCGGGTGAACGTTGTCCTCTCCCGGCGCTGTTTCCGTGGGGTGGCTGCGGGACAAGAAGCCCAGGGCCCTTTAGGGTGGGGGAGCAGTTTCTCAGTCACAGGGCTTTCTTCGGGTCCTCCAACTCCCCTACCCTCCACCCCACAGCACTCCCCTACCCTTCACAGCCCTTCGACCCAGACAGAGCCTTCCAATGGTCTCCCCATCCCTTCCTGGCCTTGGCTCTCCAGCCCAGCCCTTGACACACACTGCCCCTTCCACAGTAGCCCCTGCTTGCTCTTTCTGGCCTCGGAGATTTCTCCAACCATAGCATCACTTGGAAAGCTAACAAGACAAATGAAATGAAAGAAAAGCAAAAAACCAAAATCCTCCAAAATCAACCCCCAAACCACAACACAAACAGAAAAGCTATTCTGTAAAGTCAAAGGATCGCTGAGGACTGGCAGCTCGGACTGATGGGTCGAATCTCCATCCCGCTCCCATGGTTTTTAGCACTCCAAGGGCCTTTGTTCCTCCATCCTTTAAAATGGGGACATAGTTCATACTTCTACTTCTAGGATAATTTTAAACAGATATGATTGGTTTTTACTTTATTAAGCATCAGCATTTGGACACAGTCACACCTCTTGAGATTAAAGGTGCAAGGCCTGGAGGTCAGAGGGGAAGCCCCAGGCATGGAGGGGAAAACTGCAAAGCCCAAGGGCACTAAGGATCTAGGGAGAGAAAATGCAGCCTCTCCAAGAGGGCACTTCTGAGGAATTGGACATGGAGGTTTGGGCAGGGGCCTCTCCCCCAAATGACAAAGGCGGTAACTTTCCTTACCCCATCCAAATGCATGTCTCCTATTTACTCAAATTAAGAATAAAAGGATGTGATTGTCTCTAACTGTTGCAGACCCACCTACTCACTTCTTCCCAACCCCTGTTCTCTCCTCAGTCAGTAAATGCCCAGGGGTTGTGCCTTCAGAAGGAAAACCCAGTGGGGACCTTGCCTGGAGCTGGGGTGGGAACAGTGTGACTGCCAGTCCGGGTGCCTGGGGGAAACAGGGTGTCACATCCCGGTGGGGCGGATGTGGGAATGCCGAAGGGCTCACTTACCCGGGTAGCCCACGGAGGGGTGCAGTAAATCCATACCCGAAGTGGTCAGACTCAGCCCATTGACTGCGTAAGGCGGTTGCTTAAGATAAGACATCATGCTAAGGTTGTTTGGAGGTGCAAAGTCGGCCCAAATTGGGGAGATCCAGCCAGAAGGTCTCGATTCACCCGGAGTGGACAGGTTCAGGATTCTCGGTGGGTGGGTTTGGAGTGGTGGAACTAAGGGCAAAGCAAACAAACAAACAGAGGTGCTGGTTTACTGCTTGGGAGGCAGCAGCTCCTCCACGTTCCACCACTAACTAAAAATGGTGGAAGGCAAGGCAGAGGCTTTTAAAGGACTTGCATACTCCCCACCCCCCGGACCCCCAGCTGCTCTGGAACTAGAGGGGATGGAAGGAGACCAGATAAACCTGTCTTCCCCACCCCCACTCTAAACTTAAAAAAAAAAAAAAAGTACCCGAAGAAAGCAATTACAATCTGCCTTCCCCAAGAACAAAACCCCACGCCTTCAAATGCACACATTGCATTCCTATCCCTACATTTGCATAGGACTCATTGGCTGGCACTAGCTAATTGTCTCAAACAAAACTTGATTGGGGCCATTTGCAGAGACAAAGAACTCTTTGGCTAAATAAATAATGCTGATAACAAAGCCTATTGGTGAGAAACAAAGAAACAATTCAAGAAATCTACCTCTCCCCAGACTGTTGCCTTTCCAAGGCAGAGATTTTAATTATCTTAGCTTTTTACCACTTTCAACTGCTGTGAACCTAAAATGTCAGTGCATTTAACATCTAAAATACCAACTTACTAAACCACAAACTTGGGAAAACTACTCAACCACTATTATTCCACATCTGAAGTCATTTCCAGTACATTTTCACCTAATTAGTAGTCTGGGTAATTAGATTTTGAGGTAAGTAACAGATTTATTAGGGTTTTGGAGAACCTTGATTATATGTGTCTAAAGTACTAAAGCTAAACAAACAAGTATTTAACTTTTAATAGACGCCCATCAAATATTTAAACATATTGCAAAAAAAAAAAAAAAATTCTCCAAGATTGGCACAGGGCTTGCCAGAAATTGTGAAGTAAAGTTAGAATCCCACCAATCAGATAATGACAGGCCCCCACATTTGCAAGTAGAATGGGTGCACATTTGTAGTGCAAGTCGCTTCCATGTTGATTTTGATGTGTGGAGGCTGCACATCCTGCGGAGGCGAATTTTCAGACATTTGGGTCCTCAGCAGCTGCAGCAGAGTTTCCTTTTAACTCTAACTGCGTTTTGCACATTTTAGTTTTGACGAAAGTAGATACACAAACACCCAAAGTTGTGAAACTAACAGAATTTCTCCCTACCTTTCAAGTTTCCTACAATCCTATAAGAAAAAGAACTCAGGAGGGAAAAGAAAGGAAGAAAAAGAAAAGTTATTTACTTGCTTCAGCTGAGTCCCCCCTCCCCCAGCAAAGAGATCCAAAATAGATGTTAATATAGGCCGGCAGTTTACAAGTCTGGCTTTTATTTTCCTAAAATGTGGCCCTTATACTGCAAGGATCCCTACTTTGAAACTTTGACACTATGTGAGATTGCTTCAAAATGGCAGATAAGAAGACTAGGAGTTCTCTCTCACTTTTACAAAGGTCTTGCAGAGTTTTAAGGACTCTGGGTCTTCATATACGCATTAAGACATCAAGGCACAAAGTTCCACAAATGGAACTCGGTAACTGCAACTTCTTCCCGATTTAAATTCAGAACACAAAAGTCATGCTTTTCTATCCTAGGATCTAATTTAATGTAATTTTAGAAATGTCCTTCTTGGAGGAGTTTGTATTATTCATCAATGAAACTAATTTAGTTGCTCCTACAACAAAGACTTTATGTTTTGTATTCTTCTGTTTTCAAGATGCTGTTATTTGGAACCTGTGAAAATAATACTGCTTTTAAAATACAGTCATTTATTTGTTTAAATAGCCTCTAAGCTGGAGGTTTTTTGTTTGATACAGTCTTACTACCTTGGAAAGTTCTGAACTACAGTACTACAGAGAAACCTAAAATCATATCAAATGTACACATGAGAAATATGGACATGTTCTTCCATGTCGAGCTCTCACTCAATTAGAAATGCCTGACACTTCATACAAGAAAGTAGCACATTCCAACATAAAAGGAAGTAAGGGACAGAAAAGCACCAGGACCTAGATTTTTCTTGGAGCTCCTTTGCCCTTACCATTGCAAAATGGCTAAAATTCTCGGGATACACTATTTTCACTTTTTACTCCATTAATAGGAAAAGAGTTACAACAAAAACAAAACTACGAGGTACTCTCAACAGCCAGCCTAGGTATTCGCTCTCCAAAAAGGGGGCCCTGGGCCCTTCCATCTAACTTTCAAAGCCGGGTAAGGAAGCCTTTCTCTTTTCCTCTCGAAGCAGAGTCCAGAAGGGGAAAAAGAAATACCTTTTCAAAAATCTAAGCCTCAATATGACTGCTCCCGAGGTGGCCTCCGGAGAACTCACTCATACCCAGGAGCAGAAGGCGGTCGCGCGGCGAGTCCCCGCAGCCGGTTGGCACTCGCACCCTCGGGCGCGAGTGGCTGGGTCCGGCGTCCCTGCCCGGCAACCCCGCAGCCCCGCAGGCCTGGCGCCCGAGGTCCCGCTCCACTGCCCGCGTCGCCCGCGCAGCCTTATATCTAACGGTCAATTCGTGCAATCTGTCGCTTCCCCCCTTAGCCCCCCCCCTTGTTTTTTTTTTTTCTTCCAAGGAGCCCATCTACCAGTTGCTGTGTCCTCGCTCAACAATAATTACCTCGTCCGAGAATTAATTATAATAAATGTTTTCTTGATAAACTAACGAGATAATCCGAGGGGCACACGTCCCTTAATTACAGGCCGCCGTGCTCAGCTCTGCTTCTCATCCGGGCTGATTAATTTTCTGCATGATAGAAAGGAAACAAAACTACGCTGACTGGCGACTGGCCTGCTGCTGGGGAGACGACGAAGAGGAGGAAAGAAAGAAAAAGGAGATAGGTGGGCACCGCGGAAAACAGCCGGCGCTGGCCTCTATCCGGCGAACTCGAGTGAAAGTTTTGGCCTCAGGGAATCAAACAACTATGCCACCCGCGAGGGAGGGAGAAAGAAACGTGCCAAAAGGGTTGGCCTTGACTATTAATTATCGTTAGGAGAAAGCCCCGGTGTTAGCTTTGCGAGAGGTCTGGGAGTCTACCTTACTTTGGGGGGGAGGAGTTTCCTCTCCAACTCCTCTCTTGCGCTAATAACTTTTGATGACTGTAAAAAGTCCCGAGTTGAGCGGGAGCAATCCTGACCCCGAAGTTCTGAGGATGCAGGGGAGAATTTCAAGGAGCGATTTCCCTGTCCCCTCCCCGCGTAATCCACCGCTGCAGGGCCAGCGCAGCGCGGCCTTCTCCGCACGCACACCACTGCTATCTGTAAAGGAGGCACGAGCCCACTCCACGGAATTCTGACGGGAGCCTGGGGTTCCCAAAAATGTGTCCTGAAACCGGACACATGATTTCAAGAATCACTTGAACACAGCAACACGAAGACTTCTTTGCGGCGCGACACATCGCCCAGGCCCGGTACTGGCAGAGACCTTCTGACGGTCCTCACTGGGCAAACCGAGAGCAGAGGCTGGGCCTTGGCGAACCCCTGGGTCCGGCCCAGCCCGGACCCACGACACCTCATTGTCCTCGAGCTTGGGAAGGGAGTGCACGAGCGCGCGGGCGGACCCTGTCGCTGCCCCACTCGGAGAACAGCTGAGGAGCGTCGGTCCCCATTGGAAGGATTCCTGTTCCCGGCCCGGCCGCGGCCTGGGGCGGCGCAGGGGCCACTCACCGCCACTTCTGCCCGCCTCAGGTGCGCGCGGAGGGCTACGTGGGGCGGACTCGGAACCATCCACGGCAAAGTCACGTTGAAAAACGATTCTTCTACAATCGCTCGGCCTGGTGGCTCCAGTCTGAGACCGTGACAACTGTGTGTGTTGGGGGCGGGGGGAGCGGTAATTGCACTCCCAGGGGTTTTTTTGTTTGGTTGGTTTTTTTTTTTTTTTTTTTTTTTTGGCTGGGTAGGGGAGTGATTAAAAAGAAAAAGGAATCCTGGAAGCTTTTGGAAGAGGCCGAGGCCGAGGACGGAGCTGGTCTTGGCTGGGGGCAAGGGGCCCGAAACCAGCGAGCGGCGAGCGCCGGGCCGGACGAGACGCCCGCGCTCCCCGCCTCCTCGGTTATCCGCTCGGGTTTCCGCTCACGTTCATTGCGGACAGGCAGAGGCTCGAGCCGCGGCCGCCGGCCTGGCCGACCCGCAAGCGAGCGGGGCTTCCGGCGCGCGGGCCCAAGGAGGCGCCTACCTTTTAAATATAGTTGTTTCAATCCATCCATCTGTCTACATCTGCATCTTTTTGTCTCGGACTTTAAAAATGTCCTTGGGATCCATCCAAACCACCCTAACCAAATCTGGAGTGGGGGGGATGCCCAAACCACAAAGATCGCGGGGAGAAGTCCAGAATGGCGTTGACATAAAAACAAAGCCACAAACAAAACCCCTCCAAAACACCCCAGCTTAGACTCGCCGGGTTTCGACGACGTTTTGCAGAAGCGGCAGCCCCCAAGAGCACGCTCTCTCCCTCTCCCACTCCCGCTTTCATCTCCAGATCATACATTTTTTTTGCAATGATCGTTATTACACACTTCAAAATTTGTAAGAGGAAAAAAATACATCAGCCTACAAAAGAACTCCACGTTCACAGGGGTCCATCGGTCGGTCTATTGGAGGTATTGGGGTAATGGCAGACAGACAGAGGGACACACAGACATGGATAGACAAGACAGACGGACACTTACCTTACAGTCGCATGGGAGGTTAGAAAAAAATCAGATTATCCTTCAAAATTCCAAATAACCAGCTATCCTAAAAGAAACCAAGAGTATTGAGTTAGAAACCTTTCAGTCTTCACCCTTCCATAAAAAGTCAAACACAACCAAAAACATTTTTTTAAAAAGAACAGAAAACGAGGAAAGGGGCTAGAGTTCAAAACACGTATGGGCCCCTCCGATACATACAAAGTAGACGTGGTGAGTGAAGGCTGCTCTAGCGATTTTTATTTTTAATCACAGTGGAGGCTGAGTTGGAGCTGAGGTCGGTCCCGCTCTCAGGGAGATTTGCTGAGAAAGCGCCTCTCTGGCAACTTTTTGACGCAAACTCTCCAACCAATGGCAGGGAGAGAATGATTGACACATCTAAGCCAGAGGGAAAATAATAAAAACACACAACAGGGGGAGGAAAACAGGCCGCTGCTGCAAGGGGGGACGAGCAAGCCACAAATCCAGGCCTCCGACATTACCAGAATGTTCTTGAAAGACACTGGACTCCGCTTAAAATATACATTATGGGCCGGAGCATGTGAACTAATTGTGTAATTAAAATGATGGACAGGAGGCCTCCCCTTACCTTCTTTTCTTCTTCCTTTACTCCTTTTCTTTTTTGTTTTTTATTTTAGGGCATGGAAGAAAGGAAACCCATCCAACGTAAGATAGGAAGATAAAAAATACTTAAGTAAAGGCTGGAGAAGGGTGGGTGTGGGGATAACAGGGTTACCGCATTCAACGCCGCGCATAAGTGTGCGGATCAGAAGCAGAAAGCAAGTCAGGTTGAAGCCCGAAACCACGACTGTGCCATCTCAAACAGGGCCAGACCACGCTGAGGGCCAGAAAGGGTAAAGGAAGGAGGCCTGGGAGGGAAATGTGGGCATGTAGGGAAGAGAGACAGATAAGTCCAAGAACAAACTATTTTTAAAAAACTCAATGTCTTGTGTATTCTTAATGCCCTTGTAAATATCCTCTGGTCCCCGAGCAAGCGACCGGGACTTTCGGTATGCGCGAAAGGTTTTTGGAGTTGAGAAGCCCAGGGCAGGCTGCAAAGAACACCAACACCCATATCTAACCCCAGGGATAGTTTGGGGGAAGCAGTGGGGACCAGGTCAGTCCTCGCTGGATGCGAGTGTGGGGTCGGCAAGTTGTAGGGGAAGGAGCGAATGAGGGAGGCCCCCGCCAGGTTGGAAAGAGGGTTTCTGTGTTAGAACCAACGCCACCAATCGCCCGACCCGGCCTGGAGCTAACTGGGCTGGCGCCGCCCGAGCCCGGGGCTGAGAGCCGGGAGGCTGGGAAGTGTAGGGATCAGGGGACCCGAGACGGAAAGAGCGACCCAGGGCCCAACTTTTCCGCTGGCACAGAGAGCGGGAACCGGAGAGCTTTCAAAAGGATCTGAGTCCCTAGAAAAGCAGAAACAGCTTAGGTGGAGTATGGGGGCGGGGGAGGGGGGGCGGCGAGTGGAACTACTGAGTGCGTGTGAACGGGGGTGGGGGTGGGGGTGGTGGGAGCAGAAGACAGCTCTTCCCACACAACTTCCAGTGCAGAAAAACAAAAAAATCTCTTCCTAACCCCCCCACCCCCAACCACCACCACCACCGTGGCAAGTGGGCCCAAAGAAACAGCTCGCTGCCTTTAATTTGGGGACCTATGTTAATGAAGTTGGTAATTAATTCGTCGCTTTGTTGTCGGTTCTTATACTGTATGTGTAATCAAATGTGGCCGTCCTTGGGATTTACAGCAATTAACGAATTACTGGAGTGCGCACGAGGCAGCAAGCCCTCGGCAGCCGGGCTGGGCTGTGGCTCGAGCTCGGCCTGGGGCTGGGGACTCAGTGGCCGAGGCTCCCCTCGCAGGTGTCTCTAGAGCTTTGGGCCCTGGCGGCCCCTCGAGCCCCAGAGCGGCCCCGGGTCCGCCCAGCTCCTTCCCGGCCCTCCGCAGCAGCTCCAGTCCGGAGACCCGCTGGCTGTCGCGTTCCCAGGAGTCGAGACTTTCTGGGGGCCCGGGCTCGGGGGGGAGGGTGAGTACGGACCTTTTTTTCTCACCCCGCCCCCACCGTACCGAAACACCTGGAGACCGCCCCTGAAGCCCTTAACTGGGGCGGAGGAGGGAGGAACTGATGCCCCAGGCGGTATGGCCGGGGTGGCGCTGGCTGTTGGAGGCACTGGTTGGGTGCGCTGGGTTTCAGTGACAATGCTTTCTATGAAGGAAGGGCAAATCCACTCCGATCGCCTGAAGCAGTCTCCTTCTTACCCTGGGAAAAGACAGTGTTTCCCCCAGTTTGATCACAATGATGTTTAAAGCATCAAAGAGCGAAAAAGAAAAACGGTTGTTGTGGATCTGGTAGAGGGGAAGGGCCGGAGGGAGGCCTTGGGGACACTTGGGGGTGGGATGGGGTGGAGAAATATCAGAACACGCGCTTGGGATCTCCACGAAGTAAGTGAAAATTTTGGACTGGGAGATCCAACTGCTGTAGTGGCCAGTGTCGGGGGAAACCCCCCAGGCCCTATGTAGAGGTTTGCGACGTCCTCCCAGATGGCGGGGGCAGCTGAATCTCCCTGAATGTTCTCGGGTTCTGTTCGACAGGGGCAGATTTGCGCGGTGGGGCGTGGGAGGGCTTTTCCCCTTCCAGCGGGCAGCAGCAGACAGCTCCTGCTTCTCCTTTGCCCTCTAGTCTAATAACTTCGCAGAAATACGGGGCCAATAAACCACGAGTTGGAAATGGACAGTGTTAAATAAACAAGGGTCTCTTTAAAATTCTCATCCACTTCAGATGTCTAAAGTAAGATTGTGATGATTTTGTCACGGTTTGGTAAATTTACCCCTTTAAGAGGCTTTCATAAATCCCAGAACACACCTTCAGCCAGATTTGAATATAGATTTAGGTTTTAAAACCCAGAAGCTGGAAACACCGCTTTATCAAAGAGAATTTCCCTTTAGCTTAGCAATGTGCTGAAGCTCTTAAAAGATTGGATCTGAGAGAGAGAGAGACAGAGAGGAGAAAGAGAACTGGAGACAGAGAGAGGCAGACGGGGGGGAAAAAAGACTTTCTTTTTCTTTCTAGAGGAATTCTGCCCAGACTCGGCAGCAGTTGGTAGCACGCAAGCTTTCTCCCGGGTGTCGCCTGGAAAAGTTGCAAAATTGCTCTTCACCTGTAAGAACATGCTCTTTATCTTCCAGTCTCTTCTTGTCAATTTGGAAATTGCAGACAGCCCGGCTCAGGTACAGTCCCCACAAACCCTATTCTAGGTCAGGACAAAAGCCACTGGCTTTTGGGGAGAGGGGGCTGGGTTGTTTTACTGAAAACCTTAGACGCTTGTTGGGAGAAAAAGACTCCTTGGATGAAAAGTCTAACTCTTGATTTTCAGTAAGTTCTTGAACTTCCAATATACTTACTATCTGTTCAGTGTTTTTCCTCTATCCATGTTTAACTTCTTTTCTGTGTCCTGTGTCTTTTAATTTTTTTTCTATGAATCCGACTTATGGTGGCACGCGTTGTTTTTAAATAATTTTCTTTACCAAGTGGATGGTTTTTAATTACCACATTTACAATTATTTTGCTATGCATATGAGATATAAGTATTTAGAAGCTAAATTAAGAAAACTGATACACAGGGAGTCAAATTATTTGTCAGAACTTGCATGCAGTTTCCAGAGTATGGCTGATGTTCATATTTTGAAATCTAGATTCATGGCTGGCACTAACTGGGCTTTCTCCACCCCACAAGCCAGGCCAGTTTAAAATATTCCAAACTTTCCTCCAAGTTTATTAACTATGGTGGGGGGGGGGCGGTGGGGGGGGAGGGAAGAGGAGAGAGATCTCTGATTCTTCCAGGCTAATTAAAATAGAAGAAGAACAAAACCCATATTCTGTGAGAACACAGCCTCTCAGGGGGAAAGGAGCCAGTTAGACTCCCTGAACACTCACTTCAGAAATATGAAGATTAATTTCCAATCTTTTCAGCGATTCAGTGGACAGTGGGGGACCACATTTTGCCTTAGAACCACCACGATATCTAGAAAGAAGTCATTTTTCATTAGGTTTTTAGATATGGCTTTATTACAAACTTCGACAAGATTAACTTTAATTGATTTTTAAACGAAGATTTAAGATTGGCAATGGAGACAGAATTTGGGGGAAAATACAAGGCAACAGATCACTTATGAATTAAGCTTGGGTCGTTCATACCCTGCATTGCAATTGCCTCAGAAAAGAGGGTAAGGGAGAAAGAAACAACTTCAAAGATAGGATTGGGCTGTCTGGATAAAAGAGTAGGAGGCAAACTCCAAATGTGAAAAAGAGGAAAAGAGGACCATGTTGTTCCGGAATGAAACGGATTAAGATTGTGTGACAAGTGCGAGATGTGGGGCTGTGAGACATTTATGGGCAGAGTGTGAGCTGGGAGCTATGCGTCTGTCCCTAAGAGTGTGGGGACCAAGGATGTGTGCAGAGCAAGGTTAGGGTGAGGGATAGGAAGGGCATGTGTGAGTGTGAGAGACAGCAATGTGAGGAGGTGTGTGTGTGTATGTGTGTTTGGAGGGTGTGGACGGGAATGTGGATGGATAGATGAAGGGTGGTGGCTGTCAGTTTACATAATTTTCATCTCCTGGTCCTGAAGTTTCCTTGAAATCAATTCTACTGCAGGCAGCAGCCTTGAGCTTACAGAGCTGATATAAAACAACCATTACAGTCCAATATCTTGCCTGTTTGCAAACTTCATTTAAAACTGGGGGAAAAAAGACCCAGGAATGGTTTTGTAAGAAAGGAAAAAAAGAAGAAAAGAAAACCACAGTGAAGCTTTAAACTAGTTTGGGTAAATCTCTAATCTTTTATTTGTAACCTTTTACAAGCTTTATTTCCCGTATATGAAAAGCTCCTTTTATATGGGCACGACAGACTTTTCCTTTGGATTTTTAATTAGAGTCCATCAATTGTAGCCATATTTAAGAATCAATATAAAGTAATCCTTCGAGATGGGATAAGGTTTTAATCGAAAATCTAATTTCTCACTCTTTGCAGATCATTTTAAGAAGCTGGTTGATTAAAAAAAAGAGTTCAATTTTTAAAAGACATAACACCTAAAACCTGGAAAAGATCATGTCTACAAGAAACCTACTGATGTTGCCTTACAAAGAAAAAGTCTGGCTGTTGTTGGGAACTTTTTTCCTACTTAGAATTATTTGACTTATTTTTTTCTCAAACACTATTCTTTAATGTCGCTCCTATGAGAGTATTCACATTGAATGGGGAAAGAAAAAGATAGAAATTGTTTGTTTGAAACTATCTCTTATGCAAAAGATAGTAACTTAAATTTTTTATTAACAAAGAAAACATGAATCTTGACAGATCTCTTTCATTACATGCTCCCAAACGCCCAAGATTAGAGAATGAATAATACACTTTTCATTTTTGTCATGAATGCAAACTTTCCACTTTCACACCCAGGGATGAATATTTCTGAACAATTTTAAAACTTCAAAATTAGAATTTTGCAATTTTAATTTGTTTGCAACAATTGAAAAGTTGCTTATTACAAAGGCATAGAATTTTAAACAGTTCTACCACACTCACTGGCTTTCAATTTGTCTTTTAGAAAAGGAAAAAAAAATGAAAGCAAGAAAGGAAAGAAACAAACAAATAAAAACTAATTGTAAGTGCATAGTCCAGACACTTTTGCTCCTGAATGATCAAGCTGAGGCATTTGTTCAAAGGCCGCACATTATCTAGATGTGCATAGTGCTTTTTCTACATTCACCGCTTAGTTTGAGATCTGCAAATCATCTATAAACTAGAGGGGACCCCAAAAAAGTTTACAGGCAAATTTTCGGATTCAATTTTTATTTTTGTGTCCATTAGATAATTCGAAAAAAATGAACTCATCATACTTGCTTCTTAAAATCTCAATGAAGTGGGTTTGAACATATTTGATACCTATGCTTTTCTTTTATCTGCAGAAATTTCAATTTATTTAAAAGCCTGGCGTTTAATGCACTACATGACCGCATGAATTTTAGAGAAACCCTCTTGTATTTCTCCGTAATCGCGTCTAATGAAAACCTGGGATTTTCCATTATTAAAAAAAGTGAAAATATAATGCATCTTCATTAGGAAAATTGACTGCTGTGCTCACGACAGTTCTTAATTGAAAAGGCAACCTATTTTAATGGTGTGGTTGAGAAGAAGATTACATACTTTATCCAAACACAAAGACAATTAATAATGAGAAGCAGGCTGCTGCCATTAACTCTAATGCAGTTGCATCAATGTCAGTGAAAAGTGCTCATACCTGAGATACACGTTGCAAACTCCCCCGGCTCCCTCCTTCCCCAATTCACCCACTCTTTAATTTGAGTTTCTTAATGTGCAAGCGCCAGGGCCGGCTGTGGTCAGGCGGGCTATTTTCTGGCAAGTGCGGCGCGGGGCCAGGCGTCCCTGCCCGCGGGTCGCTGGGTCCCAGGCTGCACCGCCCCGCCGGAGGCGCCGGGGCTCCGGGCTCTCTGCGTAAACCTCGCGCCCTCCCATTTGCGCGCGCGGAGCCAGTGAGGGCGGCCGCGGCCCCCGCGCGGTGGAGGATTTGGAGGCTCAGAGCCACCTGGTACATATTGAGAAGTTTAACAAACCGGACTTGGCTGCCTCGGAAACTGCGTTCTGTTCTGATACATTTACGGGAAAGTTACAGGAAAAAAATCTTGTAAAATTTAAGGGTATGTTTGGTGGGGACAGTCTTGAGCGCACATGGTCATCCCGCGGATCAACCAAGTTTTCCAAAGCGCCCTCTCTCCACCTCTCGGGCCAGGGGAGCAAAGCGTGCATGTGTGCGTGTGCGCGCGCGCGTGTGCCTCTCTGTGTCTGCGTGTGTGCTCGCGAGCGCGTGTGCTCAGGAAGGGGGGCATCCCGACCTTTCCCAGACCCTAGCAGGTCCCGATTCCAGGCTGGGAGAACAGGTCAGCAGTCTCTGGTCTTTTCCCCTTGTGGGCGAGGTGCGGCCAGCTGAGACCTCGCGCCGGCCACCTCGGACCCGGGGCGGCGAGCTGGGGGAGCCAGCGTGGGAAGGGAAGTCCCGGGGCTCCCACCCTTGGCGCAGGACGAACGGCGGCGCTTGGTGCCGGGCCCGTTCCTGCGGCCGCCCGCGCTCTAGGGCGCAAGGACTGGAAGGCGCGATCTGCCCTGGCAGACCCCAGCCCCCCGGGGCGGGTGCAGCTTGGGGAAGGGGCAAACTCTCAATCTGGGTCTTTACGAGATGCTTGGGTGCTCGCGAAGGGCTAGGCCCCTTTTGCTTGGCGTCGTACTGCCCTCGGAACCGGCTCTACTCGTCCTTCCCCAGCGCAGTCTCCAAGCCGAGGCTCAGGAAGCTGGGGAAGGGGGCGCTCCCCAACAATATCATCTTCCTCCTCCGCCCCAGTGTGATCCAGCGCCCGACTGCAGGCTAACAGGCGCACCCAAGCCAGGCCATCACTTCCCTTCACCAAAGGGCAGGTAGTGAGCGGGCACCTTCCAGGAGTTTTCCAGATTTCTCACTTTCACCGCCAGCCATGCTGCGCAGTGCCAGGGAGACATATATTGCTGGGGTCTGAGCCTATGCAAGTTGTCTGGGAGAGAAGAAAGAAGAGAAAGTAGTCAGATTTCTGATGCTGCCCCGTGGACGCGAACAAACATCCAGCCTCCTGAAGGAGGAAGACGCAAGGACTCCATCCTCCAAGGCCCAACTGCATAGATACTCCTCACTTGAGGGATAGACTGACAGGAAAGCTCCTTCCGCAAATGCAATGCACCGCTGCTTCCCTCTGCAGCCCTCAGTGTCTTGGGGCCGGCTCCGTTGTCCCTCAATCAACCGTACCCCACTTTCCTCCCTGCTTCCATCTATTCATTTACAGACTTCCTGCAGTCTTGCCAATTCTGTGATTCTGCCCACAGGTTGCGGAGCCTCTCGAAGGCTCTGAAGATAAGCAGAATTGGAGTATTCCCCAGGAGCCCCAGGCTCCTCTTCTCCTTCCCTTGGGGCAGGTGGGTCTCTGGAGCACAGTAACCTCCCTTTGGTGAAAGCCAGCTAACTGCTACTTGTCCTGGTCTAGGAATCTTCTCCCCTCCTTTCCGACCTCAGTCTATGACCAGCCTCCCGGAAGGATGTATCTAGAGCGTTTGCTGTTGCTTTCAAATACCTTTTTCAGATTGCAAAAGTTGAGGTACTCCGGTTACTGTTTATCAACCAAGCCCTGGTTTCTGCTTTGAGGAGGCCATGTGTGTCAGCTGGGTGTTAAGGAAGGAACCAGGTCTCCTGGACCAGTAAGAAGTGATTCTCTTTTTGGGATAGCTTGAACCCTACATATCTTACTTGCCCAACAACATAAGAGCAAACACAGACTCCCTTTATTTGTGAATCTGTTTCTCGGCATTTAACTTATGGATGCTTGGAGGCATCTTCATTAGCACATGTCTGACTTTGGATAGCCACTCAATAATGACATTCCTAATCATTTATTGAATACCATTTAAGCTAGTTCAGCAACAGACAGTAACTCTTAGCCTAAACAGCAGTTTTCTGGCAGCTTATTCAGCTAATGAACAAGCAAAAAGTGAAAGATATAATTGCTTCCAATACTTAGCTCCTGAATATGACAATGAAAGTCATCACTTAAGGGACACACAGACCACACCAAATATAGATCAAATGTTCTGGGTTACTTTTGAAAAGCAGGGTTTTTTATTTGTTTGTTGTTTGTTTTTTTGGTTGTGTTCCCTTGTGTTTAATAGACAAAATATGTCACAGAAACACGGAAGAAACAGGCATGGTCTATAGGTGTTGAGTGTCAACAGAATCATGGGCTTGAGTTTATTCTGACCTTTTCCTACTGTTTCAACCAAAAAACAGAAGTAGCAAAGGCCTGGATGAAGGTTTTCTCTAACAAAAAGATACTCTATAAACACTACATAGTCACTAAAGAATAGGTCACCTCAAGTAAACCTTTTTCTATGACAAACAATTGGAGGAAAATCAAACAATTCTATTATCAAAAAATATTTTTGAATGTCCTGGTAGTTAGTATTGGTAGATATAACTTTGGTCAACTCTAGAGTCCTAATGAAGATATTCCAATAAAAGCAAAAAAGATTTTACATTAGACCACATATTCTTAAATCTGATTACACATTTGGATCAGTTTGGTCTATTAACCAATTTGTGCATACATGGTAGAATGGATAAATTCATTTTTCTTATGCAAAAATTTTTATTGAAACTAATTTATCTAAAGATGTGTGATTATCAATCCAAGAAGTCTCCAGAACACAAGTACTTTTTAAGAAGTGGATTGAAACATGAACTCACACTCACTCATTCATTCATGTGTTCATTCTACAAGCATATTTGGGGGCCTACTATGTATTAGGCCATTGTCAGGTGCTGATATGTCTAGAGACTCATGCTCTTTACTGGAAACTAAGTTTTATTTTTCTGATTTCAAAGAATCAAATAGTTATAATAAACATTTGATTTAAAAGTTTATATTACCCACTCTCTTCCAGACACAAATTTAACCTGAAGAGATCTGTCAGTTGCTCAAGGTTGTAAGTACTCATTTTGATCATCCATAGTAGTGTTCCTAGGGAAAGCTGTAGGAGTTGTTTGCATGAACTGACAAAAGTAAATGACTCTTAATATTCAAATTTGATTTGTTTCTAAAAACTCCCTTTCTTGAGCCAGGCATGGTAGAACATGTCTATAGTCTCAGCTACTCAGGAGGCTGAGGCAAAAGGATCTCTGGAGCCCAGGAATTTGAGGCCAGCAAGACCCCAACCTCTAAAAAGAAAAAAAAAAAAAATAATAATAATAATGTAAAACCCTTTCTGGGTTAGAAATAGTTATTGTTTATTTATTTGTTGTTTTTGGCCATTTTAGCTTCAGCTAGTTGACAGTCCTTGAAGTTGATGGATTTTATTTTCCTTCAAATTTAGGATTACCCAAGTAACAACTTACGCTCAAATACAGACTTTCTTATAAAGATTGTCTCTCCCCTCCCTTTTTCAATGCTTCCCATCTATAAAACAGACATCACCATGAAATTTTCCATAGATCATGGATAGAGTTATTGAATATGGTGATCAAATAACAGATTAGAACTGAGTCTCTATAGAAGTGGCTAGTGTATAAAGCCTCCTCTTTCTGATGAACTCTGACAGGAGGAATTAGATGCTACCTCTTAAAAATCAGTCTTACTGACCTATGTCTGCTTGGATACACTAGAGTCTTTGAGCTATGTCTTCACCGATAATATTTTATCTTTTGAGTATGATTTCTGGGTCATGGCACCCATACATATCCTGTGGTCTATAGAGAGGCCATATTGATTAATAGTCTTCATTGCAAATTATTCAGAAGGTTGGGTTTTTTTAATCCTAAAAACCTCCAAAACCTCATTCTTTATGTTCCAAATATGGTCTTGTTAATTTCCTTCACAGCTAAGAAGATATGAGAGCCCCTTTGTTCTGGAGCTGCTGATTCTGGTATTCAAGGTGTTTGTTCCAGGGATTGCACTTATGATTTTAAAGTGCCATAAATTCTTCAAACTAAGCCCCTATAGTCCTTATACGACCTTATAGGCTTAGATTGTTCAATCTTAAGAATGAAAAAAAAAAAATTTCCATGAGATTAGGTAGCTATTCATATTATAAATATGAATTTATTAAATTTAACTGGCAAAGAGATCTGTTGCAAGTAAAGAAGGTGAAAATACAGGCTTAAAATATTCAGGGCTGAGAATAGAACATTTAATTTCTGATTCTCTCTGCAGGTGGGGTATGAAATCGAATGCTAGCATTGCTGATGCCAGAATGCTTGCCTATTTTTACACTTCCGTAAGAGATGTGCGTAATAGAAAGGGATACTTATTGAAGTACAACAGGGTTTATGTAAAAATCCATTAGGCTTAAGGAGGGCAGTATTTGCCTTATGGAAGAGAATGGATCTCTTCATGCCCAAAAGGTATATGTGAAAGATGGTGAAATGAAAAGGAGATGAGAGTCCAGACACTCCATCAGCAGCCTTACCCTGTGACAGACCCAGAGGCAACTCCAAAGCCACCAGGACAACTGCCTGTTCAGTTTGCCAAAGAGCCAGATGCTGTTGCTTGGAAGAATCTCTTCCACAGCTTGATGTCTGGGTCCTGTGATTGCCATCCAAAGAACAGTGGTGGGGCATGCTGGGATGAATGCAATCCCGGCATCCCACTACAGTGTTTTCTTTTTAAAAAAGAGTCATTTTAAATCAAATAAGTTTTAAAAGTCACATATTATTTTTGAAAATTTAAAAAGGAAATTGGAGGATAAATAGTACAAATCAAGGCTCTATATTTGAAAAAAAGCCTCTTCAAACTCAATTTTGCTTATGGGTCATATTTAATTATCCCAGGAGGATTGGGACATTTAGATGAGACAAAAGACCATCCACCATTCACAGTAATGAAATAAAAATCAACACAATCTAGAAGAATGATGATAGGTAATGTTTATTATTTATGCTATAGCTATGATTATTTACAATATTTATTTAAATGAAATAAAAGATATTCAATGTTAGTTTTGTAATAAGATTTTGATTGTGGGTGACACTGAACATGTATTTAAATAAAAAAGGCAATAAGGAAAATGATTAGTGATTTTTAAGGGGAAAAATCATGCCTAACAGAATATCTGATGAGTCATTAATATCTCTTCTTAAATATTATCAGTATTGTCACATGAAGCAACATCCCTCCTTTTCAAAATATGTGTTAACATTTGCTGTGTTGTAGCTAAGTGAGTAATAGCTGCTGTATGTCTTTGAGTCATTCAGACTACTTCAACAAATGAATGTAATTTGACCTAGTGTACAACCAAAATCTTTGCTCTTTTTGTGTAATCTTTTATATTTTGTAATTATAGGAATTTTTCCCCTTAATAGTCCCAGATTTTGTCTAATAGCCTGATCATAAGTGCCTGAGTACCATAGTAAATCTACAATTTCCTTAATCATTGTGATCAATTTAATCATGGCATGATTAATGCGGCCAGGGTAATAGGTAACAGTTAAAAAGATAATCAAAATATTTGGATAGTAATAACTTACTATCGAGCAATGTTTCTCAACCAGGGGTGATTTTGCCCCCCAGGGGACATTTGGTAATGTCTGGAGACATTTTTGGTTGTCACAACTGTCATCTACTGCGTAGAGACCAAGAAAGTTGCTAAACATCTTGCAATGCAGAAAATAGCCTCCACAGCAAAGAATCATCTGGCCCAAAATGTCAGTAAGGCCAAGGTTGAAAAATCCTGATGCAGAGAAATGGATAACATGTATGATAACATTGACGTTTAAACCTTTGGTGACTACCAAAACATAAATAGCTATATAGTATTACTTATCTAGATAAAAAGTCAAAAACAAACAAACAAAAAAAAACACAAAAAACTCAGTCACTCAAATATCTTCATGTTTAGTATCATATAGACAGGGTATAAAGCATAACATTATTGTCTCTTTCTGTAAAATGTATATCTCATTCTCACTTCAATTACTATTTAAGCACATCTTGATAAAATCAACAGTACCTTGAGTTATCGTGTTTCAGTTTCATAAACAGGATGTTGACTCAATGGGAAAAAATATACATTAAACATTTTTAGCTTTTAATCTTTTTTCAATTCTAAAAGTTCTTTGCAAAAAAATTGGAAAATATATAAACTTATAAAGAGGAAAATGAAAGGAATCTTTAATCTTACCATCTTAAGTTTTTAGTTTCTTTGAACTCAAACTTATACATATGGGCATTGATTTCTTTTTTTTTTTTTTTGAGACAGAGTCTCACTCTGTTGCCCGGGCTAGAGTGAGTGCCATGGCGTCAGCCTAGCTCACAGCAACCTCAGACTCCTGGGCTCAAGCGATCCTCCTGTCTCAGCCTCCCGAGTAGCTGGGACTACAGGCATGCGCCACCATGCCCGGCTAACTTTTTGTATATATATATTTTAGTTGTCCATATAATTTCTTTCTATTTTTAGTAGAGACGGGGTCTCACTCTTGCTCAGGCTAGTCTCGAACTCCTGACCTCGAGCGATCCACCCGCCTCGGCCTCCCAGAGTGCTAGGATTACAGGCGTGAGCCACCACGCCCGGCCTGATTTCTTAATATAGGAAAAATACTGTTCAACAAAATATTTCATTTTAGTTACATTTTCATGATATTAACTCCTCTGTTGAGCGCAATTTTGAGTAGTTTTCATAATTTTTCTGTCAATACCAGTTTGCCTCCCCCCCATCTTTTTTTTGAGTGTGGATTTATTGGAATATTTCTTTTTTCATTTCCTTTTCTTTTTTGTAGTAATATGTTCAGTAATACTCAATGGAAGGCATCTCCCCATAGAGAAACTTGCTTGAACCTCATACCATCATCCTGCCTTATCTGTTTGTATCTCACAGGGCTAGTATTCTTTAACACTATGTATGACTTGTCTGCTAGTAATCTTTTCTTAATTCAGATGTTTATGCTGCAGAGCTAAAGTTGTTTAACAGGTAATACATTTGCCTCACTTAAATCTATGAGTAAAGATACAGTTATAAGGCAAGACTAGGGTGGTAGTTACAGTTACCAGTGGTCTGGGCAAGGAAACACAGGCACAGGGAATGAAGCCCAGACAGAAGGTAGGGGAGTCCAATATAGACAAATTACAGAAGCAAGAGGACAAATGGAAGTTAATGGAATAAAGTACAGTCTTTAAATAACAAATTGAGCAACAATAAGTTTGTATTAGCATTTGGGCCATGCTATGCTCTAAATGTTTGTGTCCCCCTGAAACTCATAAGTTAAAATCCTAACCCCTAACATGATGGTATTAAGAGGAGGGGACTTTGGGTCCCCACATCTTAATTAGATCACCTCTTACACCTCTTAATTAGGTCATGAGGGGGAAGTCCTCATGAATGGGATTAGTGCCCTTATGAAAGAGATCCCAGAGAGACCCTTGCTCCTTCCATCTTGCTTTGAGCACACAGCAAAGAGGTGCTCTCCATAAGCTAGAAAGCAGATCATCACCAGACACCCAATCTGCCTTGATCTCGGACTGCCCAGCCTCCAGAATGGTGAGAAATAAATTTCCATTGTTTTTAAGATACCCAGTTTATGGTATTTTGTAGCCCCTGTGGACTAGGATAGGCAGTTACATAAGACAAAACCTTTGCTTTATTTAAACCATTAATCTTTGGTTTCCTCCTCAGACCCACATTAATTTTTGTACCTTTTGTTAGGGAAGCAGAGAAAAGATTGGAAGTGGCCCATAATTTTCAGAATTAATTTTTCCAGAATTGTTTTTTTTAATAAAAATAGAGGCTGTGTTGCCCAGGCTGGAGTGCAGCAGCTATTCACAGGTGTGAGCCCACTACTGATCAGCATAGGAGTTTTGACCTGCTCCATTTCCAACCTGGGCTGGTTCACCCCTCCTTAGACAACCTGGTGGACCCTATGTTCCTGGGAGGTCACCGTATTGATGCTGACCTTAGTGCGGGCACCCGCACAGCGCACTGCAGCTTACAACTCTTCGGCTAAGTGATCCTGCCGCCTCAGCCTCTCAGGCCCAGGCCACCACACCTGCCTGTGCCAAGATTTTAAAACCAGGGTTAGCTTTCAAGCTACCTCAAGTTCTGTCTTGCACAGTTGATAATGACAATTTTATGGAACGCCCTCACCCTTTGATATAAAACAAAAGCTTCACTGGACAGTCTTTAGAGCAGACCGTCTTTCCTTTTTCACTAAATAGGTCTCGTTCTTGGGTAATTAATAGGTGGCATATTCAAACAGTAACAGGCCTATCTGGGGATGATGCCTCTTATTATTGTTTGTTTGTTTTTTCTTTTTACATACTCTGAGCAACAGGATTTAGAAAAAGCCTACCCTCTTGTGTCTGCAAGTTCAGGCACAGGAAAGCTAACATAAAATAGGGGGGGGGGGTTTGTTGTTTTGTTTTGTTTTGTTGTGGTCTTTGTTTTTTTAGCAAAGACCAAGTTCGGAGTGCATAAAGTGGATTTTTTTAAAGGTTGCAAAAGGTTCAGTTGAAAGAGAAATGAAACATACTGTGGAATGAAGAATATGTCCAGTTAGTAAAAAATAATATAAAGGTGCAATGGGAGTGTGGACCTTTCTCATGGTAACGAATGGACAAATCCTTTTGTCAGTAAGGATACAGAATTATTAGTTCTGGTTGTGTTTGGGGTCTTCCTCCTCATCATCTGATTAGGGTCTCTGCTGGGCCTCCTCTAGGTCTTGTCCTGGCCATATTGACAGCTGGCCCATGGTAGCCTGGCCACTTCTTGGAATCAGGGCTGATTTAGGAGTTACAGAGAAATCCCAGTCTCTGGGTATTACTCAAAGTTTGAAATTTAATGCCAAGTGTCTTCATCAACTTTTTATCTACATTTCTGGCTATTTCTGTTCCTATTTATTATGCAAAGATCAGGGATAGCTGCTTATCTAATTCTGTCATTGTCTTTAAATTTCTATGACTGCCAATTATAAAACTCATTTAGTTTTGTTCTGCTGCTATGGAGGAAGGGGTCTATACATCCACCCCAATGTTGATAAGAATAGAATGGTAGCTACTATGAGCACCAACTGTAGTTTTGCATTTCACATGAGACCCATTTGTGTGTGTTTTGTATACATAATATCTAAATTCTTCCCAAAATATTTTTAAAAAGAAAAAAAAAAAAAAAGAAAAGAAAGAAACACAGCATTCATGGACCCAGGAGGCACTCTACTCTCAGGACTGAGTTTTTTTTTCTGAGACAGGGTCTTGCTCTGTCACCCCAGCTGGAATACAGTGGCATCATCATAGCTCACTGCAGCCTCCAACTCCTGGGCTAAGGAGATCCTCCTGCTTCAGTCCCCAAGCAGCTGGGATTACAGGGCACACCACCATGCCCGGCTAACTTTAAAAAAAAAAACTTTTGTACAGATGGGGTCTCGCTATTGCCCAGGCTGGTCTTGAAGTTCTGGCCTCAAATGATCCTCCCACCTCGGCTCTCAAAGTGTTAAGAGTACAGGACCTATCTCGGTCACAGTTCTTTAAAATACAAAGAATGTGAAGACCCCAAAGTAAACAGAAAAAGCTATTATGTTAGAAATGGTTTATGGACATCCCTATGAGCATAGCACATAGTTAAGGGACAGGTTTGTTAAACTTGAAGAATGGCTAAATTGATGGTCCAATTAATGTCTTGAAAAGCTTGGATGTTTTCTAGAAGAGGAATTGGATAGTAGTTTTCCATAACTAGAGATATCAAAGATGATGAAAGAACTCAGCACAGGAGCAATTTAAGCTGAGCACACAGACACCCCCCCCCCCCGACTTAACCATTCCACTGGTAAAACACAGATATATGTTTATTGGCAAATTTATGTGGAATCCTGTTTGGAGATCTCTAAGAAGAGATTTGTAAGCTTTGGTTAAGTATCTTTATTTACACCTGCCTGGAGGTAATCAAGCAATTTCTTAAATTTCCTTCCAGTTCTTATTCTATGATGCAAACATAATTTTAAAATTATTTTTATTAATAGCTGAGGGAAATATTTATTTCCAACCAGTAAGTCCTAAGAAGGCCTTCTCATGTTTTGAGGCTGTACGTTGTTTATGTTGGGAAGATTTACCAGCTTAAAATTCTCCCTCGAGAAAGCTCAGAGTCCCAGAATGCATAGTTATTGGATATTTTTTGGTATGTACTTTAAAATAATTTTTCTTGTTCCTTATAGTCTTAGCACAATTTATAATTTATTTACAAACTTTTCTTACATGCCGTAGGTTAGGTTTTATCCTTCACAGCCTAGCACAAACATTTAAAAAAATCTAAACCATTTGTTACATCTTGAATTCTTTTTATTTATTTATTTATTTATTTATTTTTGAGACAGAGTCTCACTCTGTCACCTGGGCTAGAGTCCCATAGTGTCAGCCTCCTTCACAGCAACCTCAAACTCCTGGGCTCAAGCAATCCTCCTGCCTTAGTCTCCCAAGTAGCTGGGACTACAGGCATGTGCCACCATGCTTGGCTAATTTTTTCTATATATTTTAGTTGCCCAGCTAATTTCTTTCTATTTTTTAGTAGAGACGGGGTCTCGTTCCTGCTCAGGCTGGTCTCGAACTCCTGAGCTCAAACAATCTGCCCACCTCGGCCTCCCAGAGTGCTAGGATTACAGGCGTGAGCCACCTAGCCCGGCCTTGAATTCTTTTTAAAATGCTAATTTTGGCTGGGTGTGGTGGTGCATGCCTGTAATCCCAGCAACTCAGGAGGCTAAAATGGAAGGATCCCTTGAGGTTAGGAGTTGGAGACTAGCCTGGGTAACATTGCAAAGAACTAGACTGTAAAAAAAAAACCAAAAAACAATTTCCATTGTTTGAATTATCCCGAACTCCTGTCCTCAAGGGATCCTCCCACCTCTACTTACCAAAGTCCTAGGATTATAGGCGTGAGCCACTGCGGCTGGCCTATTTGAATTATCATATGGTAAAACTGACTTTTTTTGGCATATGGTCCTGTGAAATTTTAAACATACGTATAGATTCATGTAACCACCACCACAATCTGGACACACTGAACTCTTTTAATGTAAAATACCCTCCATATTTTAACAACTCTGCTACTGAAATCCATTCTTTAAACACATAGTGGAATATATTTACTAGAAAAATATAAAGTAAAAAATATATATATATAAAGTAATTAGTGTTTATGCACAATATAGTGCTTTACTCAAGATATTCTTAAAAGATCCAAGTTGCTAAATCAGACCCACTGTGTTCAAATAAATTTTGTACAATTCTTTAGTATTATAACAACCGCCATTATTAACAGACAATGGCATATACGCATATCCATATCAATATGAATATCAATTCCCCATAATTTCGAAGACTTCACAGTGTCTCATAAGGTTTTTAACTTCTTAAAATCTAATTTAATCTATGACATGAATTTACAGTCAGATTATTATTAGTATAACTTAGAATATTTTCACTTATATAGTTGGTAGAGAATCTACCTTGATTCTGTTTTATTTTATTCTTTCTTTAAAAGTTGCTTAAGTCAGGCTGGGTGCGGTGGCTCACTCCTGTAATCCAAGCACTCTGGGAGGCTGAGGCGGGAGGATTGC
Source organism: Eulemur rufifrons (assembly GCF_041146395.1). NCBI lineage: Eukaryota > Metazoa > Chordata > Mammalia > Primates > Lemuridae > Eulemur > Eulemur rufifrons. The sequence continues at coordinate 86,810,808 of NC_090984.1, forward strand.
TCAAGGTCAGGAGTTCAAGACCAGCCTGAGCAAGAGCGAGACCCCGTCTCTACTAAAAATAGAAAGAAATTATCTGGCCAACTAAAATATATATAGAAAAAAATTAGCTAGGCATGGTGGCACATGCCTGTAGTCCCAGCTACTTGGGAAGCTGAGGCTGAAGGATTGCTTAAGCCCAGGAGTTGGAGGTTGCTGTGAGCTAGGCTGACGCCACGGCACTCTAGTCTGGGCAACAGAGCGAGACTCTGTCTCAAAAAAAAAAAAAAAAGTTGCTTAAGACAGATTGCAGAAAATATGACTTCTATCATAAGTTATCAAAACAAAGCAATCTCTTCACCATACCAGATTTTATGTATCCTAAAAATACTACACTCAAGATGAAAGAAATAGATTTGGAGATTCTACTCATATTTTACTGGCTGAATTAGATACAATAAAAAGTTTTGGTCATTCTGACTTCTGTAAATTTCTAAGGGGAATTAATACTATATGCAGAGCCTTTTCGATAGGCCACAATGAGTCAGATCCTATACAAGGTCAAATTTGCCTACTATTTGTAGATCTATAGCATGTTAATAATAATAATAATATAGGTAAGATAGCATTGATTTTTGGTTATGTTGTCTCTATAGATAGATGAAAAGATGTGTTTATAATTTTTAAATAGCCAAGTTGAAAAAGTCAAGAGTTTGTGCTTCAAAAATTATAGTCAACACACTGAATTATATTCTGTTAAACATGCCCCTTTCTTTCCATCTCTTCTTCAGAAAGGGAAGTTATTATAAGACAGTAAACATAATAGGGTTAAAAATACCTGTAAATTTAGTACCTAGTGTCAGAGAAGATACCACAATAGTCAAATGTAATGAGGTTAGATTGTGTGTATTCCAATTTTAGTCATTTGCTTTCAAAGCTATTATTTCACTGTTACTGATAACCTCTCTTCAGGTTTTTTTAAAAAATTACCATTAACATTCACTCACTTTCTGCAGGTTTTGAACAATTTTTTAATCCAACAAGCTATTTTACCTTACACAATAGATGTGGTCTTAGCCAATAATCTTCATTGTTAACAACATCCAATGGCTTTTTAACAATTATATGACATCCATTGTGTTCCATTTTCTTTCTGTGGCAGTAATGCCCTCTCAAGCATTCCAACTAGTAAGGTACACAAGGTATCGCTTTCATAAAGCTATGCTAGCTGTCTGTAATTCAATTATTCAACTCAAAGACTTCCTTCAATGCTGCAGAATTGTCTCGATACTTCCCCATTTCTGATGTTAACTTGAGCTGTTTGCGGTTGCTTGGATTGTAAAATGTTTCTTTATCTATTTTGCTGGTTTTTAAAAACCATTGCACTTGTCATGAAGAAATGGTTTCAGATTTTTTTTTAATCCTTAGGAATGACCATAGAAGTTATAGGTAGCTGTCATTTGTATAAGTATAAAGAAGAGCATCTTGGAGGAAAAAAATATCAGCATCTCTACTCACGAAGAAAGCTCAAACAGTACCACCCGTGCCAGCGCTCATTGCTACCCACCACCTCCTTCTTTCTAGGAGTAAATCTTACTTGTGCCATTGATTATTTACTTATTATCTTAACTCCAAATACACTCAAAATGCAGTAAAGATCAGAAACTATAGTAGTCCCCCTTTATCCATGGGAGATAGGGTCTAAGACCTCCAGTGCATACTTAAAAGCTTGGGTAACACTGAACCCTACATATACTATGTTTTTTCTTTACATACATACCTATGGTAAACTTTAATTTATAAATTAGGCACAGTAAGAAATTAACAGCAATAAGTAATAAAATAGGACAATTATAACAATATACTATAATAAAAGTTATGTGAATGTGATCTCTTTCTTTCCCTCTGGAATTTTCCATTTGATATTTTTCGACCTCAGTGGACCTTGAGTAACTGAAACCACATAAAGGGAAACCCGAGTGAAGGGGGAACTACTGTGGAGAAGATTAAACCCCTCTACATCTTATAGTATTTACAGTTTGAAAACCCTCCGGGCTTTACCCCACAATTTCATCCTGGGAAAAAGTAGAAATAATGTTAAATACAGTATCAGGGAAGAGTCAGTATGTAGTTCTTTGCCACTAATTAGTCACGAACCATTTCTTCTCTTATAAAAAATTGGATACTTTTTTTCCCTTTCTCTCTGAATTGTTGGTATAGAAACCATAGATGTCAAAAATCCCTCTCATAGGTATGGTTCTACAGTGACTGAAATGATGGATCATTTGGTTGAAATGATTTTGCCTTTTTTTGTCCTCAAGGTTGATGGTTGTAACTCTCAATCTGACTACACCATTGTTAAGGTTCTGAGCAGTAGAATCTGACATTCTCACCACAATCAACCTGCTGTTGCTACTCACAAACCTAGCAAACTACCAAACAGCAGTTCTCCATGGAATATTGGCTGTGAATTTAGTGCCTGCAGCATTATTCCTGGTGAACTATAATAGTTATGCTAAAAGGATGCTTATCAGATCGTGGTTGCTGCACAAGCCAGCATGGTTCAAGGAGTGTGTATTTCATGGTCACAGGGCATCCTCTGACTCTAAAAGACAAGGCGAAAGAGCCTAAGTGTCACATAAGGAAGACCACTGCGGAAGGAAGACCAGATTGCATGTATTTGAGTTAATGTTCAAGAAGTACCAGTCTCTGCTTTTTAGAAAGATCTCTGCTCAGGGAGTCACCTAACCTGTTCTTGAGGTTATTTGTGTACATCTGTCTTTTCATCTCAACTAAAGCTAACGTGGAGCTAACACTTCTTTTCTCACCCACGTGTGATAGGGATATGTCAGGTGGCACCTCGGACATTCAGTAGAATAGGGAGTAGAAAATCAGGTGAAAAAGCTGGGACTTTCTGAAGAGATCAACAGGTTGTGTATTCATCAGATCTCTTTAATCTTTACCACTCAGATTGAGGTATGTAAAAACATGTTCAGATAGCTGGGTGTGGTAGTGTGCACCTGTAGTCTCAGCTGCTTGGGAGGCTGAGGCAGGAGGATTGCTTCAAGCCAGGAGTTTGAGGTTGCTGTGAGCTAGGCTGGTGCCACGGCACTTTAGCCGGGGCAACAGAGAGAGACCCTGTCTCAAAAAAAACAAAAAAAAAAAGTCCAGAAAAAGGACTCAACATGGGGGGAGAGAGTCAGAGTCTGGTGTGACGGGGCCATCGGCAAAGAAATTCCTAAAACAATAAGTGAAAAAGGGAAAAAGATGAAATTCCAGTTCAACTAACCCAATTTATCTGAGTCCAACTAATTTTTTTCCCAGAAGAATAAGGGAGGTTACACATATGAACTATTTAATATAGATTAATTAATGTTATAAATCTAGATTTAAGATGAAACACTATGACAACAAAAGAAATGCTAAGCACTATGCTTATTTACATGCAAGTACTAGGTGAAGGTAAACAGTTCCTCATTAGTTGAGGAATCATAATGTGTAGAGATTTTTTTTCTTCTCTGAATTATAAAATGTTAATTTGAGTATGGTAGTTCATGCTTGATTTTATTCCTTCCTTCAGCAAATGCTTACTAAGCACCCACAGTGAGCTAGATGCGATGGGGGCTGTATCGAGGCATAACCCACGGGAATACACAAGCAAAATCCACAGTCTGCCTGTATTGGTCAGGGTCCTGGCACTCTAGGATGGTAACTGGCAATGCACTCGTGCAGGTAATTGCGGAAAGTTGAATGAAGGGACTGTTTACAGATGTGTTGGTAAAGGTATGGGAAACCACAAGAGATGGTGAAACACATGGGACTAGCGACATTGGAGTGCCATTACCACTCCTAAACCTAAAGAGGTAAAGGGAAGGGGCAGGTATTGGAACCTAGGACTAGCTGTAGCTGTAGGAGAGGGCCACCTGAGGGGAGCCGAGGCCTTCAGGAGATGACACACTCTATCCCAGCAGGGAGGGGACTGGGCAACAAATATTACACTCTCTCCTCCCACCCTCTGATTTCCAATGGTGGCTTTCATTGGTTTAACTCAACCAAAAGCCAGAACCCATTGACATAATCCACAAAAGTCAGCATCCTGCTGTACAGAGCAGGGTGGAGAAGGGTAGAGGATGTTTGTAGAAGGTCAAACAGCATTTCTAGCATGCTGACTTGAGACATACATGGAAAGAAAGCTACAAAGCAAGTCAACAATACAGAAGATGTCACAAGATAAAAAATGATAAGTGGTATAGACAATTGGTCTTGAGTGAGGAGTGTGGTATGACTCAAGGAAGACCCCTAGAAAGAAAGCAATACTTTCTTGGTTGGGCCTTTAAGAGTAAGAATTAGATTAGCAGAGAGGAATGTGGGAGGACAGGGAGAACTGACAGAGAGAACAGTGGAATAGAGTCATGTGAACAGGAAAAAATATGGTGTGGTGGACAGATTATATCCAACTGGCCAATGCACAGAGTAGGCAGATTCAGGAATGAAAATGCAAGGGACCTTCTGTGAAAATCATGACCCACATCCACTTGAGAAATTTTTAATTCAGTGTTTTTATTGAGTGGCTACTATATCCCCTTTACTCTGCGAAGCTTTTGGAGAGAAGAGGACATCAAAAAGAGTATATCTAGCCCCAAGAACTTTCACTATCACCTGTCATTCAGATGAAATGGTGAACTAGTTAACCACAAAATAGCCAAAATGCCAAAGTGAATGGTGCTTGGTGTTCAGGAAAGGAGTAGTCCAGCATGAGTAATTCCTGAAGTGTGTTTATTCATTTTTAAAATTTATCCAATAAATATTTTTGGAGTGTTTACCATGTTCCAGAAACTAGCCATCAAAGATACAGTTCCTCAGTTTGATCCAGTTCCAGAAAGCAACAGTTGAGAGTTTGACTCAGCCTCAACCTCACCTGGTTTAGACAAGAACTAAACGAAGTGTACTCTTCCAGTCTATTCTAATGAATCTACAACAGGTGCTCACTAAATGCCTGTTGACCAAATGAATGAGACAAATAACTAAAATGAAGAAGTGCTATAAATTTCTATGATGTATTGAAGCAGTGTGTAAGATGGTCATTTATACTGATTTCCGAAATCTAATCATCACGAGACTCACTATGAAAACAGGGACTGGGTCTGTCTTGTTCCCTGAAATAATCCCGGCTCCTAGCACAGAACCGGGCTCAGGGCTACAGCACAATCTATACCCAATGAATAAATGGTGAGATAGAATAATAAATAAACACATACTTGAGTATTTTTATAGTAACGTTGCTTGGGGTGGTGGCCCCTCCCTACCCTTGGGGGGTGTGGTTATCATTAAGTAGTCCCTCAGACTTTTAATGGCTACTTGTTGTAAGTGCTTCTTGACTTTTCCTCACTTCAATTTCTTGTGAGTTCCGGATGTGCCATTGTTTAATAGCTTAAAAATAAGGGTGGGGGAAAAATCATGTCCTGCATCACCCTTGGAAGGCGATCCATGAGAGCAACGCGGTGCAGATACAGGGCTTCTGTCTCCAGCCTCTGGCCCAGGTCGTGTGCCCCTCAGGGGGCCTTGGTGCCACTTACTGCGGTGTAGGTGGCTCCTGGGCTCCTTTCACTTTTGTTCCTTTCTTCAAGCATTCCAACTTCTGTTCCCACCGCCATTAAAATCATATTAAGTCGTTCTGAAGTGCTTCCCATAAACACCAAATGAGAAGTACAACCGTGAGAACAATTATCCACCTGTGTAGAATAGGTTATTATTTTAATTTGTAATCTGAGTGACATTCATTTTAGAGAAGAGAGTATTGGGGTGTGCACCCTCCCCAAAAGCCCCATTTACTCAACAAAGAGTGGCGCATTTTCTTTTTCCTTAATAGGTAGCTTTAACCTCACTGCCTTGTTAATTATGATACCTGAGGGTAAATTCCTATTTACTGGCTTTTAAAAATCACATTTTTTTTTTATTTGCCATTGGACACAAAGAGAGGTCTAGATTCGAAATTATTTTATGGCTTATAGAAGCTGAAAATCAGACAAGATTAATATTGGTAGATGATGAATATGTGGTAATTTTAACTTTAAAGTAGGCAGGTCTCCTTGCACAGAGCATTGCATTTATACGACCAGATTTCTCACCCAGTCGGCTTTCAGTTTAACAATTCCTGCCTCTGTGAGAAGATCCAGGGCTTTCAGGTGTCCCTAAGATCTGGGAATCCCTACTGCAATCCAATTGTGGGTGAGGTGCTCTGTGCAACAAATCCTTGTGTTTATATTTAGAAAGAAACAGAAAATGATTGTTAGCACTGACGGCACCCTGCTGACCTGAAGAGGGAGTTTGTGATGAGAGAGTTTTCAGAATCTTGTGCCTGAGATAGATGAATTCTTTTCACTTGAACAAAAGATTATTTATGATGAAAACCTTAACCCATATGCTCTAAGACAGACTGAAACATAAAAGAGGAGAAAGAACTCTGAAACATGTGGATGAAAAAATGTTTTAAACATGTGTGCTAGGAATAGAATTATGCATATGCTATCTTCGGTTCTGAGTATTTGTTCTAATTTGTGAAATTCTTTTTTTGTTTTAAAGGTTTTCTCTCTGCTAAATATACCTAGATATCCATATGTAGAGATACCTTTGCCAGCATTCAGTTTCTAATTGTAAATGCAATGGTCTAAGCAAATTTTTACTGCAGATGAGGAAATTAAGCTGGTATATTTAGTTTTTCTTCCATAATGATTATTGTGGATGCTATAAAAAATTAAAAGTACATTTTTTGGCCGGGCAAGGTGGCTCATGCCTGTAATCCTAGCATTCTGGGAGGCTGAGGTGGGAGGATCGCTTGAGGTCAGGAGTTCAAGACCATCCTGAGCAAGAGCGAGAACCTGTCTCTACTAAAAATAGAAAGAAATGACCTGGACAGCTAAAAATATATATATATATATAAAAATTATCTGGGCATGGTGGCACATGCCTGTAGTCCCAGCTACTCGAGAGGCTGAGGCAGAAGGATCGCTTAAGCCCATGAGTTTGAGGTTGCTGTGAGCTAGGCTGTTACCATGGCACTCTAGCCTGTGCAACAGAGCGAGACTCTGTCTCAAAAAAAAAAAGTACATTGTTTTTCTTTTTTTTTTTCCTTTTTTTCTTTTTCTTTTTTTTTGAGACAGAGTCTCACTCTGTTGCCCGGGCTAGAGTGAGTGCCGTGGCGTCAGTCTAGCTCACAGCAACCTCAAACTCCTGGGCTTAAGCGATCTTACTGCCTCAGCCTCCCGAGTAGCTGGGACTACAGGCATGTGCCACCATGCCCGGCTAATTTTTTGTATATATATATTTTAGTTGTCCATATAATTTCTTTCTATTTTTAGTAGAGACGGGGTCTCACTCTTGCTCAGGCTGGTCTCGAACTCCTGACCTCGAGTGATCCACCCGCCTCAGCCTCCCAGAGTGCTAGGATTACAGGCGTGAGCCACCGCGCCCGGCCTCTTTTTCTTTTTTTTGTTTTGAGACACGGTCTCACTCTGTTGCCCTGATTAGAATGCAGTGGTGTCATCATAGCTCACGGCAACTTCAAACTCCTGGGCTCAAGCGATCTTTCTGCCTCAGCCTTCCAAGTAGCTGGGATGCAAGCCACCATGCCCAGCTAATTTTTCTATTTTTTATAGAGACAGGGTCTTGCTCTTGCTCTTACTCAGGCTGGTCTTGGACTCCTGAACTCAAGTGACCCTGCTGCCTGGGCCTCCCAAAGTGCTAGGGTTATAGGCATGAGCCACCGAGCTTGGCCTAAAAGTACATGTTTTGAACATAGTTGACATACTGTAGCATTCCAATTTGTGGAAAAAATATTTTTTCCCTTTGGAAGCTTGTACAGATGAAAAAATATGCTTTGGACTGAAATATGAGATAAGGAATCATAATTGAAAAACATAATTTGGAATTATTTAAACATTTTAGAAAATATTCTAAACCCCAAGAAATTGCAAATTTATGAGAAATAAAATTAACTAGATTTTTGTTATTTCCCATCACCTTTATCAATAAGTAAGAAACAAACATGGTCTATTTTTTCACTGTTATTGGGCAAGCTGTAGGTATTTTAGCAAATAAGCAAAAAAAAAAAAAAAAAAGGTGACTTGATATGACAATTTAGACCTTTTAAATGCAATTGATAGAATATAACAATTTCAAGTAAAACGTTATTTAAAATGATTATTTCAAAAATCATCTCTAATTCTGTGTATGGTTGGGGCGGCAAAGTTGCAGTAATGAATGGACCCAAACAAGTAATGGCTCAAGACAATGGAAGTTTATTTCTCACTCATGTTAGAGTCCTAGGAAGATTAACAGATTGATCAGTAGTTCTCCTCTGTGCACTCATTCAGGATACCAGGCTGACAGAGTCTCTGCCATCTTCAAATTGTGGCTTCTGTAGTCACCATGGTTATCTCCATCACAGCCAGCTGGAAGGGAGAAAGAGCACAGAAAAGTGAGACTGGGAGGGCATTATGGGCCAGGCCTGCAAGTGGCACACAGGACTTCTCTTCTCATTCCATTGGCTGGAACCCAGTCACATGGCCATCTAACTGCTAATGTAGTCTAGCTCTGTGCTTAAGAAAAAGGGTATACAGACTTTGGTGAATAGCCAATAGCTTCTATGACAGTCTAGCATCCTCCTAGCCTAGCAGTGTGTGATGTATAGTATTCCCTCGATTAATATTTCTTGAACTGAGTATGCATATATTATTTTGCGAATGTGTATCTACTTCTACAATGTAGCAATGGGACAGTCATGCTATTTCCAGTCTTGCTACTGTGACTTCACAGTTTATTATTTGTTCAGGTAGTCATTAATACTTATATCTCAATTTGTTACAAAAAGAATTAAAAATATAATAATGTGGCAAGATAAAATAACTTGTCATTAACTAATAAATATTTTTCTATGGTTCTGAATAGGCTTCATAATTGCAATGCTGCAATTAAATTTTTTAAGGCTTATGCCTAATATTGACATTTTTGCTTTTATACATATGATACAACATAAGTTTAAAGTGAATATTTTTGTATACATAGATGTTTACTTGGTCGAAGGAATTTTTTAGAATAAATGCCTCTAATTGAAAATATTGGCTCAAAAAGAATAAACAATCACATGATTTTTGTGAGGTATTTACAGTTTTGGCAGAAATGAGTGCACAGCTCAAAGAAGCTAAAACTTCATGAACCTGAATGGCCGTTGAAACAAATTTCTCTGCCTAAAATGTGCAAAGTGGTATCAATTGTTTTAATTTCTATTTCTTTGATTGTTAATGACATTTCATTACTACTTTTAACCTCTTTTGGGAAGTAGTTCTTACCTACTTGGATTTGAAGACCGATTGGGTGCTATCATTAAATGTGCTACTTAGAAATAAAATTTTCATTTAAAAAAATTTTAAGGAAAATACAAATCCAGGGTTCTTCATCTGGAATTTGGGTATTTTTAAGAGTCCATGGACTCTTCAAGATGCTTCAAGTCATCATGGTGCTCCTGAAATTGTGGAAAAAATGTTGTGAATAGGTAATTTTATACATTTTCCTGGTCATAGAGTACATATTTTTTAAAAAATCAGATCCTCTTCCTGCTTCCATTCTACTTCCTTTTCATGAGCAACATAAAAATTTGCATCTTTCAGAAACAAACAAACAACCAAAAAAAATGTGAACTTTCTCTCTAGGACTTTAGATTCCACTGAATGCTAATGATACACCAGAAGTGCCTGATTTCTGGGTTTTAAAAAGCAGAATGAAGTGCACAGCAAAGGAAACAATCAACAAAATGAAAAGACAACATATGGAATGGCAGAAAATATTTGCAAACCATATATCTGATAAGGGGTTGATATTCAAAATATATAAGGAAATCACACAACTCAATAGCAACAACAAGAACCCCAAATAACCAAATTCAAAAATGGACAAAGTACCTGAATTGACACTTTTTCAAAGAAGACATACAAATGGCCAACAGGTTTATGAAAAGGTGTTCGACATCATTAATCATCAGGGAAATGCAAATCAAAACCACTTGAGTCTTCACATCTGTTAGGATGGCTATTATGAAAAAGATAAGAGATAACAAGTGTTGGCAAGGATGTAGAGAAATGGGAACCCTTGTAGGCCATTGGTGGAAATGTAAATTGGTACAGTCATTATGAAAAACAGTATGGAAGCTCCTCAAAAAAATTAAAAATAGGACTACCATATGATCCAGCAATCTGACTTCTGGGTATATATTTAAAGGAAATGAAATCAGTATATTGAAGAAATATTGGCATCCCCCTGTTCATTGCAGCATTATTCACAATAGCCGGGATATGGAAACAACCTAAGTGGCCATCAATGAATCAATGGGTAAAGACAATATGGGATTATTCAACCATAAAAAAGAAAGAAATCCTGCCATTTGCAACACCATAGATGAACCTAGAGGACATTATGTTAAGTGAAATAAGCCAGGTTCAGAAAGACAAATACTGTGTGATCTCACTCATATGTGGAATTCATAGAAGCAGGAAATGGTTGCCAGGGGCTGGGAGGTGGAGAAAATGGGATGATGTTGGTCAAAGGATATAAACTTTGAGTTCTAAGATGAATAAGTTCTGAGGATCTAATGTACAGTATAATGACTATAGTTAATACTGTATTGTACACTTGAACTTTTCTAAGAGAGTAGATTTTAAGTATCCTCACCACACACACACACACACACACACACACACACTGGTAACTATGTGTGGTGATGGATATGTTAACTAATTTGATTGTGGCAATTATTTTACAATGTGTAAGTAAACAAATCACATGGTACAACTTCAGTATATGTAATTTTTATTTGTCAATTATACCAATAATTGACAATCAATTATTCCAATAAAGCTGTAAACAGTAATTTGCTTTAAATGGGATTTAAATAAACGCCATATGTTTTGCTTGGTTGGAAAAAAAAAACACTAGTTTAGAAGAAGCTCTTCCTTTTAATTTTAAGTTATTAAGATTCCATGGCTCTGTGACTCAGAGATACTGGCTGTACGTGACTAACATCTCTAGATTTTAGGAACTTTGTACACAACTTTGTTCAACGATAATGTATTGTTATTTTTGAAGGATTATTTCAAACATCAGAAGACACAGAACAAAACAGTGGGAAAAATAAAAAACAATAGTATCAACAAGAGAAAGCCTTCAGTTCACAGTAAATTTTCAAATTAAACAGAGTTACACCTGGAGGTAGAAGTAAAGAAGAGGCAGAAACACAAAGTAAACATGGGAGAAAGGTGAACATTTTTGATCCTACATTTACAATAAATGAGGAGGGGAATGATTATATAGTGATTTTCATCTCTCAGTAGACATACACCCCACTAGAATGCAAGCTCTGTGGTGGCAGGAATGTTGCCTGATCATGGATGTACCAAGCACTGAAAACAGTGCCCATTAGAGTGGTGGGCATTTAGCAAGTATTGAAAAAAATTTGTAAGCCAAACAATTTCCAAGTGGGAAATTAATACATACCTTAAAACCTCATTGGAAAAGTGGCAAAAAAAAAAAAAGATACAAAATGGTAAGTCATGATTGATTGATTAACTGATTCAACAAATATATTGGATGTATGCAAGTATTGCAAACACCGCAGTTACAAATGGCACACAGGCTTTTAAGGTCAGTGGCCACACCAAAAGAGGCCTGGGAAGGGGCGAGAGAATTTCACCCCATTGTAATCCCCAATGCCATCATTTCCTCAAATATGTATTCTCTGAAAAGGAAAATTGGTGTCTCTGTTAATCTTAAAGAATGAATAAAAGCATCTTTAGAAAACTCTGCTTTCTTATAGATTTTAAATATATAATCTAAATAAAAAGAAAAAACTTATTATTCCAACAAAGATTCGTGATAAGTCCCTTATACTTTTCTCCTTCCACACTGCTTGCTCATTCTGTGTAGAATTCTGGAACTGCTATTGTGTAAGACAAGGAAAATAATGACACCAATAATTATTATACAGGGTAGGAAATGTTAGAGGCCCCAAGAAACATTTAGGTGAAGTATTCTGAGGGTTTGGAAAAAGGAATGATCACTCCTTCTATCAGTCAGTAATTTTAGTTGCAAACAATAGAAACTGGTAGTGGCTACTTTTACAAAGGACCTCACTGGAAGGGTATGGAGTTCTTCATAAAACCAAACAATGGGTCAAAGAACCCAACAGTGGCCAGGACTGGAGGAGGGCAGCTGCAGGGATCCATGAGCAGTGACAATGGGTGGGTTCTTCAGGGCATCAAGTATTTCCATGCTTGCAATACTCAAGAATCAAATTGGAGGGGGAGAGAAAGAGAGGGAGAGAGAGCGAGTGCATGTGCACTACCAAGTGTGCAAGTACCATTCTGATTGGCCTAGTGAGGTTCACATCTCTACCCCCTCACCAGGAAGGCTGGAGCATTTTGAGTTACAGTTACATCAAGATTGTATTCATCCCCAAGATACTGCATCCTCAAAGCAAAATCAGTGTATCATAGAAGTATCAGAATCATTCTAGAAGAATGGTGAGTGAATGATGCCAGGCAAGAATAAAGCCATAGCTGTCCACAATACTTAGTGGGCTTGGGATAAGGGAGTCAGAAAAATCATCATGAAAGAGTTAGTATTGGAATTAGGTCTTAAAAAATAAGTAGCATTTGAATATATAGGAATGGGAGGAAGAGTTAGGTTTGGAGACCAGAGATCATGGTATAAACAGAGGCATGGATCATGGGCCAGAGAACAGGGCCTATCCTACAGAGGTATACAGGGAAGAGAGAATGGTTCAGTTTGGATAGAGTGTAGAGTAAGAACAAGCCCATAAAGAATCATGAATGCCAGCCCAAGGAGTTTGAATTTTACTTTGTAAGCAGGGAATGGACTGAAATTTTTGAGAGGGAGATGTAGCTATGTAATTAGAAATTGAAATTACCTATGTAATTTTTTTTTTTAAAGGAAAGTCTCTTTGGTGACAGGGGATGCATGGGAGGAGAAGAGATTGGATGCAGGAAGACCAGTTTAGACATTACTGCAAAAGTTTGGTCTAGAATAATTAAGGAACTGAACTAGTATAATGACTGTGGGAATGTAGTTGAGGAGAGAGGCACAAGAAACATTATAAAGGCAACATTTAGCAACAGGGTTTGCTCTCAACCATTACCACATGAAATGACACTAAATGTAGGATGGATGATTCAGTCGTCAAATTCCAGGAAATATTGTTCACAGAAATACTAACAATGCAATTTAGCCACCGTTGCTTCCCAAGTTCTTTATAAGTTAATCAAATATTCTTCATGATTAAAATTAAGCTATTTGAGAAAATCCGTAACTGCATGATATGATCGTATGTCTTGAAGCTTCAAAGTGAAGGTAATCAATTAAAATAATATGTATCTACCTTCCATTAGAAACAACAGGAAAGACACTAACTATAGGGCAGTGGTTGGCAAACTTTTTATGTTATAGGCTAACATTTTAGGTTTTGTGGACCATATGGTCTCTGTTGTAGCTTCTCAACTCTTTGCAAAAGTAGCCATGAATAATATTTAAATGAATGAATGTGGCTGTGTTCCAATAATATTTTATTTATGGACACTGCAATTTGAATTTCATAGATTTTCACATGACATGAAATATTTTTCTTTTAATTTTTTTCTACCATTTCAAAATATAAAAACTAAGGTTACTGGCCATAAAAAAAAAAAAAGGCAGTAAACCAGGCATGATGCTCATGCCTATAATCCCAGCATTTTGGGGGGACCAAGGCAGGAGGATCACTTGAGGGCAGGAGTTTGAGACCAGCTGGGCAAAATAGCGAGATGCCCTCTCTACAAAAAAAAAAAAAAAAATTTAGCCAGGTGGGGTGGCATGTGCCTGTAGTTCCAGCTACTCCTTGAGCCCAGGAATTTGAAGCTGCAGTGAGCTAGGATTAGGCCACTGCACTCCATCCTGGGTGACAGAGTGATACCCTGTCTAAAAAACAAAAAACAAAACAAAAGAAAACAGGCAGTAGACTGGATTTGGCACTTTCTACTACCAAAGCACTAGAGTCATTATCTACTACCAAAGCACTAGAAACCAAGACCAACATATCATGTGTCAACAACAATATGAACCTATATTGAAAGTAGTAGTTGCACTAAGAGAAGGAAAATATGAGAACAAATTAATACTTCAACAATTCATTCTGCTCTGTTTTTGTTTCAAATGAATGGAGTTTTCCTTTAAGCTTTCCTTTCTAATGTAGCGTGATGTTAATATTTGTTAAAATACAAGTTAAGTTAAAGTAACAAAAGCGTTCTAAAATACAATGGTTTGGACAGGATAGAAGTTTATCGCTCTCTCAAGTAACATTTTAAGTAAAAGTAGTCTAAGGCTTACAGGGAGGTCTGGTGACGTCAGAGGTACAGGCTGCTTCTATCTTTTTCTCTATTATCCTCAACCCACAGCTTTCAACTCACAGGCTAAAATAGCTGCTCCAGCACCTACCATCACATTTGCATCCCAGCAAGTAGAAAGGGGAGAAAGAAGAGACAAAGACCACACCCCTTTCCTTTAAGTGACAGACCTGAAATTTGTATATATTACTTCTTCTCATATCCCATTGGTCAGAAGTTAGTGATATACCTATAGCTAGCTGCAGAGGAGGTAGGAGTTGGGAAATATAACCTGGAAAGCCATATACCCAACTAAAATTAGGAGTTCTATTTTTAAAGGAAGATGGATAGAATAGATGTTGTAGAAATATTCTAAGATAGTGGGCAGTGTCTGCCAAGTGTTGTGCACTACTAAATAATTTCTATATTCTATATAGAGATCATTTTATTGCTTCAATTAGGGGAAGGGAGTCATTCTAAATACTTTCAATGATTAGCTTAAGTCCTAAAAATAGAAATTGATTATTCTGGTGACAGCTTCTTTTCCAATGTTTTCACCTTAGTAGTTTCCATAAAATCAGAAATTCATTTAATAATTATTTTTGAGCACCACTTGTGCCAGGCATCTTTCTAGGCAAATAAATGCCCCATTTTCTATACTACTAACAACTTTTATTCTAACATATCATCTCTGTTGAAGACATTACCTTTAACATGTAGTAAAGGCTCCTAAAAGCATGGAGAATGAAAATTGGGGAGACCTGGTCTTAGAATACAAAGTAAAAGATGGTTGGAGGTTAGGGGGGTCTCCAGCCCTTCAAAATCTCCATCAGCCCTAAAAATTCACCCCTGGTAATCGTGGACTCCACACAACACCCTGTTTTCTGTGCAAACAACGTTTCAAGAGAAGTCCTCTGTCTCCCTTTCCCAACAGATTGTCCCCCTTGCCCCTGTCCTTTCTGGAAATCCTAGACCCACTTCTGGTGGGGGGATTGGGGCTGATATCTGGTGCAAGCTCTCTCCCAACCCTCCCAATGGGAAGATAACAGCAGATCCTGAAATAAGAGCCTACCTGCATGTGTCAGTATCTTTCCCAAGTTGTATTTTCTAAAATGAAAGAAAAGCAAGCTGGCAAACACTAAGCACTCCACTGGCATGACTTCAGAATGCTTGTGATTAAGATATTCTGCTTATTGTTAGTCAAAGATCTAGGCCTGCCTTGCTCCACATAAATAGAAGCTCTGTTTCTCAGCTGCCTGCACGCATCCTCTTACATGTCCTTAGGGTGCTAGAACAGCGGGACTTCTCTAAATGGTTCTTAGACTCGAAGAACATGAAAAGAAGCGGCAAAGGGCTCCTGAAAGCATTTACATTGACGAGTAATATGTATCGACAGTACATTTTTCCTTTTCTTGCTGTAAAGTGAAAGTCTTTGTGCGCCGCTTTCCGTTGTTAACACCCAGGGTCATTGAGGCAGCAGTGGCATGGGCAGCAGCAGGAGTTGGCTGAAATTAATTAAGCGAGGCAGCTTGGACGGCACCATCCTCACTCCTTGGCCACTCCCTTGTACTTTAACTGGTTGGGATGTAAGGGGTAGGGGGCGGGAGGGAAGAGTGGGGCGGCTGTGCAGGGTGGAAGGAACCAGAAGTATTTGTTTGGGGTTCAGTCACTTGTCAGGTGGTTGGAGAAGAAGATACAGATTTTTTAAAAACTTTTCGGTTTCTATAGCGTGAATCAGAGCAATTAAGTACCAATAACAGCTAACACTTAGCGAGCTCCTGATATATGCCAGACACTGTTCTAAGTGCTTTATACATCCTTTTCTTATTTGATTCTCACAATAATTCTCCGTGGCAGATGCTCTTATTATTTCCATCTTACAGCTGATGAAACCGAGGCTGGGAGACGTGACAGCTTTAAGCGGTGGTCCCAGAATTCTGTCCTTGGCAGTCTGACTCCAGAGCACGTGCGCCCTCCACTACTCTGCACTGCCTCGTAGAGAGTCGAACGCCTGGGCACCACCCACCACAGTTACATTTTCGATTTTGGTCACAGGTGATGATGTAGATTTATATTTCCTAATGGAAGGGGAAATGAAGTTAAATCGTAAAGAAGAGAATGCTCGAAAAGTACAATGTTCAAAAAACTGCAGAGAGTTTGTGTCTTTTTCCCCCTGACTGCCTGCTAGCACATTTCCCGCTGTAGGGAAGTACCGTATAGCAGTACTAGACTGTATATAAAGCAATTTATTATTTTTTTGAAAAGTGATAATGGCCTTGTTTTCATCTTAAGAGTTGAGAGTGGCAGAAGACCGATAGCACCCTCAGAAGCATGCACTCAGCAAGATTCCCTAAATAGTTCTTTCCTCTCCAGTCCTGACCCAGTAACCTCTGGGCCATTCTATTCCCTGGAATCTCCTGTATAGGGCCCTGAAGAGTATGCTGATGCCTGCAACATCCTTTTAGGATTTGAAGACCTGTAGACAAATGGCTCCTGGGGACAGGGAACGTATCAAAACGTAATCCTTACTCATAACAGAATTGAGTTTGGTTTGAACCCTGCAATCAAGGAATGAAAGGTGAGTGCATTAACCTACCATGTTATCTGTATAGGAGTTTTATATCTTAAATGGAACAGACATCCCTGCAAAACAATAATGGACTGAGATTAATGAGTTACAGGTGACCCTCAGACATGGGAAGGCTGACTTTGGATAAGGTCAAGTGCTTATCTGAATTCACCACAAGTCTTGGATCTGGGGTAAAAATAAGGACGAGAAATACCCCAGGGAGAGGCTTTCTTCACCCTGAGTTTTGTGCTCTTTCTTACCTTCTGCGAAATTCTGCATTGGATTCGATGAGCCCTTTTCTCGTGGCATTTCCACCCACCTCTCTGGCCTACATTAGATCTCAGCATTGTGAGAATAGTATGAAAACCCACAGCAATGCTTTTCAAATTTCTAGGGTTTGAGGATGTGTGTTGTAGACCAATTATTTTTGCAAACATAGCATTGAGTCTTTTTGACAGAGGCTTTATAAGAGCAGCAAAATGGAATCTTTATAACTGTAGTCACTTTTGCCTGGTACCGACTGGAGGATTTGCATTTGTCTCATCATACAGTGCAAATATGTGGTGGTCACGATGACTTTGGTGTTTATTACTCTGGTCCTTGAGCCAGTTTTAATATTTCTATTTCAGACAATGATTCATTCCCAGAGCAGTGCTGTATTCTTTTGTTATTGAAAACACATTTGACCATCTACCTCCAATAATTAGGTGGCACTGTATATTTATCTACTGTATGCCCCATAGAAAGTATCTGCTGGCGTCCATCTCAGGACACTGCCAAGAGGGTGAATAGACTGGGAGAAGCCTAGATGGGGGAAGGAGGGACAGACCCAGCTCAGACTTTAGGAGAAGTGCAATGTGAAAAATAGAGCGATCCCTTGGGAAGGTGAGCATACACTCACCTAAATACAAAACACCAGCACATCTCCACTGGCAGATAGAATCCCGGTCCATGTGTGTTGTCAATAATAGAGACAGTGGCTGGGCGCGGTGGCTCGTGCCTGTAATCCTAGTACTTTGGGAGGCCGAGGCGGGTAGATTGAGTTCAGGAGTTCGAGACCAGTCTGACCAAGAGCAAGACCCTGTCTCTCCTGAAAAAATAGAAAGAAATTAGCTGGACAACTTAAAATATATAGAAAAAATTAGCCAGGCATGGTGGCACATGCCTGTAGTCCCAGCTCCTCGGGAGGCTGAGGCAGTAGGATCATTTGAGCCCAGGAGTTTGAGGTTGCTGTGAGCTAGGCTGACGCCATGGCACTCTAGCCCGGGCAACAGAGTGAGACTCTGTCTCAAAATAAATAAATAAAAATAAAAATAAATAATAGAGAGATACAAAGAGACAACCCTCACGCACCCTACCCCTGCCAGAACTTGGAAAAAGAGATGCCCACTGAGAACAAAACTTTAAAAAACGGGTGGACTAAAACAGAGCATAAATATGCAAAGTTTTCTTAGGGCCCTAAGAAACCTGATTAAATACATTAACACATGCAAAGAAAGAATGTGTTAATCAGAAGGGGGTTGGTCAACCCTGGGAGGTCGAAAAAAAGAAAGTCCTCGAGGAAAAAGTTAGCAGCGCGCTGGTCTAGGCTTTGCTCTTGGAAAGCCAGACCTGGCTGAAGTCTTTCCAGACTGGGTTAAGCATCAACTAAACATTTATTCAGACAAATCACTACGGAATACCTACAATGTGTCAGGCTCTGGGAGAAAGGAGATGACCTCTAGGAGCTGAAGACTCACTTGAGCCAGGTACGCACTGAAAGGAGAGCACAGCAACACGATGAAGGAAACTGTAGACTGAGGACTTATGGGTCCCAGGAGGAAGACTTGTAGCCCTAGGTCTGAGAGACGGGATGTGTGGGAGTTAAACAGTGCCAGGTAGAGGGTAGAAAGGCGAGTACTTCAAACAGGGCAAGGAACCAGGCAGGAAAGATTTTGGTTTGCAGCCGATGTGAGGGATGGAAAGGAGGTGGGTATGGCTGGGCCCAGAGTGGTTTTAGATAAGAATAGATAATATTCATTGAGTTCTTAGTGCCAGACACTGTTGAAAGCAGTTTACTCTTAGGAAATTATGGCACAATGCAAGTAAATAAATTCCCTGATCGGGGAATGAAAGGAATGGGGATTTGAACCATGGAAGTGTGGCCCCAGGGCCCACACCCTTATCCAGGTCTTATCCTGAAGACATTTTGAAGTAGCCAGACCATTGTAGGGCTAATATGTTGAGGATTTTGTCTTCTCCTAAGAACAATATTCAGTTTTAAAGGAGTGACTTGCTCAGATGTGTGCTTTGAAAAAAATCATTCTAGCTACAATGTGGAGAAGATTCACCTAGCTACCGTTTTTCTAAATTTCTGATTATGATTTTGCTTCCTATGTAAGTCTTCTGAGAAAGAGGGAATGCACAAATCATCTGGACTGCAAGAACTTTGCTCAGCAAGATGACGGTTTCTTACTATAAATTGGTATGCCAGCTTTTGAGCATGATCTAGCCTTTCAAAACTCTTGACTGTAGGGAGAGAGTATGTTGCTCCTGTGGTTTTGGGTATTTTAGTTTCTGCAACATTTATTTCTCAATGTAAATTAATAAAACAGTACTCTGATTTGATATATCAGACTTAGGAGATAGATTAGGCAGTTTGCCCTAGGAAGACTGATTTACTTTCTAAAAATATGAGGTTGCTGGTTTGTCATAGTAGGATTGGGACTTATCTAGACCACAGTAAATTCACCAAAGCGATGACTGTGCCCATGGCTGCTCAGGAGGGATCCTGTTGCCTTTTCCCCAAGGGTGACAATTGACAGCTCACAACACTCAACCTCAGTGGGGCTGTGCACAACAGCCAAAAGTTGTCCTTGCCTTCTTTTCCTTCTTGTTCTTCCTCTTTCTCCTTCTCCTCCTGCTTTCCCCCTCCTTCTCCATACAAGGTTTTTGGAAACCTAGGCAGGTGGGCAGTATTAGGAAAGTCTGTCAACTTATATTAGGTGCAGAGCACCCTGATGTGAACCAGGAGGAACAATGTAGGGTTTCAGGCCTCAAGAAATTGTGATATTAGAGAAATAAGAGAGACACCCACTTAATGTAACCAGGGAGCAAGAGGGCACTAGACTTTAGTTTCACAATAGGAGCGCTAAGAGCCATATAGGCAGAAGATGTAAATCTGAACAACAGTGTAGAGATGGTATTTAAAGCCACGTGACTGGTAAAAGCCTCCAGGAATTGAATGTAGTTAGAGAAAAGGAAAGGTCTGAGCCCTAAATTCTGGGTGACTCCACCTCTTAGAGGCAAGGAGGTGAAGAGGTGCCCGCTGAGGAAACTGACAAGGAAAAACTTAACACATAGGAATAAACTTGCCCCGGAAAGCAAGTTAAAAGTGTTGGGAGGGGTATGGGAGGAGGAAAGTGCTTAGCTACATGAAATGTTTAAAGTACAAGTAAGATGAGGACTGAGAATTGACCAACAGATTTGTCAACAAGACTTAAACAAGGGCAGTTTTGATGGAATGTTTGCTGTGGGGAGTGCAGAGGTGTTGGTGGAGAGCAGCTGATTGAATTGGGTTCAAGAGAGAATGGGAGGAGAGACATTACCAGGGAGTATACCCAATTTGGGGGAGGAGTTTTATTGTCAAGAGGAGCAGAGAAATGGAGCAGTAGCTGGAGGGAGATGTGGTATTAAGATATTTTTGGTTTTTATTTTTGATAAAAGAAACAAGAGCCTGTTTATATGTTATAGCAGTGTTCCAGTAAAGGGAGGAAAACTGATGATGCAGGAGAGAGGGGTGGGATCCAGGACATGAGTGGGGGACTGGCCTTGGCTGGTAGCCCCCACGATCCATCCAAAGCCACAGAAGGAAGGCGGGGTACACAGGCTCCGATGCTGGTGGTAGGGGAGACTCGGTGGCTATGTGGAATGTCGTTTTGGGTGCTTCTGTTTCCTTAGTGTAATAGGAAGCAAGTGAATGATCATGAGTGAGCAGGTCATGGAGAATGGATGAGAGAAGAGATGGAAGTTGTCGAAGAGAGCAGGAGAAGAAATGGACTAGGACAATGAGTGACAGCTGGGCCGCATCATGGCCCACAGGATGTTATAATGACCATAGGTTCAGCATGAGACCAGCCAGCATGGTTGAGTGCTTTTCTCCGGCATGTTTAGTGGCAGGATGCAGGCGTGGACTAGGCAGAAAGACGGAATGAATCGGGGGAGAGAACGTGCCGGTGCAGAGCGGTGAGAGAGGAGCCAGGGAGCTGCCGGAGCTTGGAAGAGCATAAAAATAACGATGAGGCATGGAATTTAAGCAGGGTAAGGAGGAGGAAAGTGAGGACGTGAGACGGGTGAGGACAGGGACAAGGTGGTAGGATCCACCGTGTAGGGACTGTAAGTCTCGGTACAGTCAAAAAATATATGCTCCAAATGGCATTTCTGGCCTTTATACTAATAAATCTCTCAAAATCTAGATGTTCAAATTTCTTTAAATTATGATGGAGATAAAAACCACACACACACACACACACACACACACACAGAGCATGTACATATTTTTCTTCTTTACCAGGAATTAGGCTTGAGTCCCATGCCCAGGTGTGTGGTCTGTCCATGATTCTTTAGAGAGTTTTAGAGAATAAGAGGAAGGCCATAGAGAAGCCAAGATAAGGTGGAAAGTCAGGAAAGGAAAAGGCAGGACGGAAAGCCCTTTAAAGACAATGTTTTACCTGAGAATTCAGTTTATGGGTGATATCAAGAAATGTCTTTGTGGGAAATATGTGGTAGAAACCTGATAATCACTTCATTAGGGAACAAGGGTCTGACATGCTGACAGCTGTCTTTGTGTAGCGACCGCAAGCTAGGTAGATACCTGAAGCTTATCCTGCGGGAATTCTCCTGCTTATGGATTAAGTCCGCTTCTTTCCCCCTGCCCTCTGGTCTTCAGCCAAGGGTTACTAGTAGTTCAGACTTTTAAATCAGAAATGGGCCTTTTAAATCATTCAGACCAATCCTTTCAGTTTATAGTTGATAGAATTGAGGCCTAGCAAGGTGAAGTCTGTGTTCCTATATTCTGTGGTGATACAGAGCCGTATTCTGGCCTCTGGCTGTGATCAAAGTATCCGTTTCTTCCATGCTTCTGTTGGAGACTTGTGTCCTATCCTGGCTGCCCTTGTCCTGTATTAAAAGTGAGATTTGGCCGGGCGCGGTGGCTCACGCCTGTAATCCTAGCACTCTGGGAGGCCGAGGTGGGCGGATCGTTTGAGCTCAGGAGTTCGAGACCAGCCTGAGCAAGAGCGAGACCCCATCTCTACAAAAAATAGAAAGAAATGATCTGGACAGCTAAAATTATATATATAGAAAAAAATTAGCCAGGCATGGTGGTGCATGCCTGTAGTCCCAGCTACTCAGGAGGCTGAGGCAGTAGGATCGCTTGAGCCCAGGAGTTTGAGGTTGCTGTGAGCTAGGCTGATGCCACGGCACTCTAGCCCGGGCCACAGAGCGAGACTCTGTCTCAAAAAAAAAAAAAAAAAAAAAAAGTGCGATTTGCCCTGGAGTTTGAGATGCCCTCCTCATGACCCAGGAGGCAGTCCCTAGCACAAACTCACTACTTCCTGCACTATTATCCATGGGATGGAGCAAGAAACTTTTGTTTTTCAAATTGGATATAAACCTTATTCTTGAGAACAATCCAAGACTGGGCATGAGGGGAGAAACGGTTTTCATCGTTCTTTAGAATAAATTTTAGACAAGAGAAATAAAAATAACAACAGTGAACTTTATTGGAAAGAGCTTGGGTTTTGGAGTCCCACAATAATAGTAATAGTTTGTGCTAAGTGTTACATCTTTGCTGGGCATTGTCCTCTGTCACATCTTGGTGTCACTGATTACTAGCAAAGTGGCCTTGGGCAGGTTCCCTAATTTCTTTGAACTTTATTTTTTTTAAACAAAAATATGAGAATGCTAATACTTTTTCACATGGTTATTATTGTAAAATATTAAATTTGATAGGCATGTGAAAGTATATGGCATATAATAGGTGCTCAATAAATGTTAATTATTCTTTCTACCTTCCCCCTCAAGATTCCTGAGGTTTAAAAATAACTTTCCAGGTTTTGAGCTGTTGAAAAATTTTAACAGCAAGGCTTGAATGGTTATGATTAGACCCATTTGATATCGTGTATTCAATTTTGTAATGTAACCTGATATCAAGAGCCAAGATCTTTGTCCTGAAGGGAATTTCAATATTCTGCAAAGTGGGGCTGATTTAATAGCTATTAATTCTGAGGGTATGTTCAAGTTCAAAGTCCGTCTGTTTTAAATGTAAATTGCTCTTTTTCATGTATTTTGTATTGGAATTTAGGAACAAATGCTGTCACTTTTCTTTTTCTTTGCATGGGATTGCAGGCGCCTTTATTATCACAGAGTCCCTATTATTGTGATACCTCACACAGGAAATGCACACTCTGACATTAGGCACCAAATTGCTGAAATGTCCCGTGTTTTCTATTCATTAAAGCCCTAAAGCACTATGTGCAAATTTCCTTACTTTAATTACACACCTCAGGGATGTGCACGCCAAAAAAGGAGCCAGGCAGACAAAAAGTCAGATCTTTGCCAAAAAACCCCAGCCCCCTAAACTGGTAAACATTTATTTTCAGCTGGGAAATCTGCTATTAATTCATATAGTGACTTTCCCAGCTGAAATAATGAGCCAAGCCAAGTGAACCAAATGTTCGCAGTGAGCAAACATGAACAGTAGGGAATCAGCCCATCTCTTATTTACATGTTTGTTCCTTCAGCAGTTAAGGAACATTTGTATATTTCCCTTTTACCTGGGAGCATACTAATGTTGACGCTTCGAGCATTTTAGTTTTCTAACAGAGCTTGTAGACTCTATTGTAGATAGGTGCTTTAAGAATTAAAAGAAGAGGAAGACCACCAAACCAAATTATTTATCTGGGCTTAAAAGCAAAGTCTTCCCACTAGCCTCACTCACTTTCCCACTTTACTGAAGGCCTTAAAAAACCAGAATTAGAGAACCATGAGATTTTGGGAAAAATGTTGTGGAATTTTAAAAAAAAAATAACAAAAATCCTAAACTTGTAAATAAAAAAATGTATGGTTCCATTAGGCAAACTAGAGATTAAAATATTTTATAAAAAATAATTTTTTTAATTTTCAGAGAATCTTTTTTCATTTCCATTTAATCACAAGCTTTGGAATGTGGAAAATAAGAAAGGAAATATCCATCCACATACACTCTATGCATATGAAAGGTAGAGTATTATTTACACTTTCTTTCTAAGGTCTGAATACACAGAAAATGCACTTAGATTGTAGAACAGCAAGATTGCCCTTTGTGTGTAAAACTTAGAATAAAATAGTTTGTATAGAATAGCATGCATGAAGGCTTCATGGAAAGCAAAGAAGAAAGGAGAAACAGTTAAATTAACACAGGGAATAGCAAAGTAGAAGAGTCAAAAAGTCAATATATTGATTAATTCCTATGACGAGGTAGAATATCTACTCAACAGTCAATTAACCGCTTAACATATTTCTTGATGTAAAGGAAGTTTTTAAAAAGTCCCCAAACTCATATAAAGCTGTAATCAATAATTTGAGTTTTAATGCCTCTCAATATAAACTTGGATGCAGAGTTATAATCTATTTGCAAAGGAAAAAAATGCTTTACATTGCAATGAAGGTGTGGTTTTGATTATAACATGAGAAAAAGTAGCTTTTAATTCACAGCACTTTAAAATCAAGGGTAACTACCTTCGAACCTTTTTCCTAAATGAAATTTTTAGCAGATATATGATTTTTTAGCAATGAATAAATGAATAAAATGGACGAGAATATTTCTTTGTTCTATAAGAAGAAGCAATGCCCTATTAATTTTGACAGACAACTTGGCGTTAGCCATTTTAAAATCCAACATGGAATAAAGTTATGCATTACTAGTCTCTCTACATTTTTGTCAAGAGATGAACATTTTGCCAGATTTTTAATAATATGCCAAGGGCTTTGTCAGTTAGTTTATTTAGCCCTGCGTGGTTATGCCAGTTTTTGTCCACCACCCCACTGGGTGTAACGCTGCCTGCCACAGCTCACATAACTCCTCCCCTGCAATTAGACAAAGTCAACACAGCAATCACTCCCAGCCGCCCTTGAGGTACCTGCACTATCAACAGTGCAGATTCGGAGGCTTGAACAAGCTTTGCTTTGTCACTGCCTCCCCACCTCAATTAGGACTTTTTTCAGCCCAGGCAATTTAGCACCAACACCATGGGTGGACCAGATAACTCTTTTAAAAAAGCGCCTTTAAGTCATTCTTCTGTCCTTCCCCCCTCCCCCAGCCCAACCCAATCAATTCTTTCTCCACCCTCTTGTCACCACTTCCTCCACCTCCATCCTCTCCCTGCACCGCCACCCCCACCCCCGGAAAAAAAGCACCCTCAGAAAGAAATCGGAGTCTGCCAGAAGACAACTCGCAGTCCCTAACTAGTTACCATGCCGACTGGAGCCTGTGCTGAGGAATGTGCTGCTGCCATGCTGAACTCAATGAAAAGATGAGGAAAATGTGCAGGCGATACTAGTTTGGCTGCGATGCTGGGGAATCTGAGACGGGGCTGTGGGTATGGAAGGGTCTCACTGCATGCAATTTGCAAACATGCCAACTCAATAACATGTGATAGGCACTGGATGGAATTTAGAGGTCTTGGGGTCTTAAAGGGCTGGAAAGGAATAAGAGAACTGAATCTGGGGAAATCTGCCCCATGAAACAACGCTTACCCCTTAGAATATGTGATTTATTCATTTTAATAAGAATCTGCTAAAAGAGAGTAAACTTCTTATAAGTCTGTCCCTTCTGAGTCCAATCAATGTACCACCTTCTCAATGTTATCTGCACCTTGCTTCTGACTGGCCATAAAGAAAATCTGACTTTCTGTCCTAAAAGTCAGCAGTAAAATTCATATGACATCAGAGTTGTACTGGCAGGAGCTCTGATGGAGTTTTAAATCACAAAAATATTTCCTGGACAGTTGCACAAAGGAGAGGATTGCTTTAATTTTGTGTGGGGAAACATGAAGATGAGAAGAATTCCAAGAGTTGGAAAGTTCTATGACCTTTCCACCTAGATGGAGGCAGATCTAGGTCTACACTAGGGTACTTCCAGGGAGTCTCCCTTGGTCTGAAGAACTGGGCTACCATGAGACAATTCCTAGTTTAGAGGTCTCCTTGGGATATTGAGGGTAGATGCAGGATCACCATGGGGGCTAGGTCCACTCCAACAAAATTCTTATACAAAACCTCTCTTCCTGTCCCACATTCATGGAAGCCAGAGACTACCATGGATTTCCTGGAGTAAGTAGGAAAAATTTTCCCAAGTGAGGATGATTCAGGATTACTACTTACACCTCACATTCAGATTTGTGAAATTTATTTCTTCTTGCCTTTTCAGTCTTCCACATCGATTGATTCCAAACTGTCCTGCACATCTCTGGCAAAATAGTTTTCGGTGCTTGCCAATTCGACCCTGTCTTTTCATTGCCCACGGCCTCCCTATGGCTCTTCATTGCCATGGCAACCACATGTCCTGGATTTTTTCAGAACATTTTTTATTTCAAATATTCTGTCATGTGGTCAAACCATGTGTCAGATCATATGCCAAAAGATATGTCCTGATTTGGGTTTTGAAAATATGGTCACTATATCCAGTGCTCCCAAGATAGGACTGCTGGGTGTCCTTCCCTTTTCCGGTTTTCTAAAGCAGACATAGTGTTTCTCCTTAATATAATAATATTTTTTAATTGGATAATACATAATATTTTGCAGAGTTTTTTCACATAATCCTCTCAATGGATCCTTTCCTAATTGTGTAGTAAGACGAGATAGGAGACATTATTTCGATTTTATAGATTAGAAAATTGAGGCACAGAGTAATTAATTGACTTTCTATCATTCCTCCGGTGGCAAAATGACTAGAATGCAGCTTTCTGACTCTAATGTCTTTTTTCTCCAACATGCTGCTTCCAAATAGAAATGTGATGTGTTATACTTTAGGTTTGTTTGCCACTTATGTTCCTAAAAGACTCTTTCAGGGGACCATTTGACTGTAGGAGACCAACCCTTTCCTGATTTATGCTTCACATCAACTCTTGAGGTTGAGCAAGAGTTGAGGGGAAAGGCTTTAAGGTGAAAGAAGTGGGGGCTGAGATGTTAATGACCAATGTCATACATAATTTAAAAGAAAAAGAGAGAAGAAAAGGGAGGAGGAGGAGAGGGAGGGGGAAGGAGAAGGAGAAAGAAGGGAAAAAAAAAGAAAATAATTTCAGGGAATCTGTCCGACAGTTACACCAGTGATATTTCTCAAAGACAGTCTTATTTAGCACATGTCTAGCAATGTTTGTAAATATCTGCTTCTTAATATTATTTCCCCCAAATAGTAATATTGTGTTAAATATTTTTCCTAGCTTATATATTGCATGGTGCTAGACACTATATAAGAGAATAAAAGGAGGAGGAAAATGCATATGATTAGCCTGATTATTCATTCATGGATTTAACAGTTAATTTGACAGATATCAAGCACCAAGTATGTGCCAGGCACTATACTAGACACTACAGATACAGTGGTGATATCTTAGAGCTTATAGTCTGGTGATAATTATTGATAGTAATAAGTGCTACAAAGAAGACAAACAGGGTGATGTGATAAAGAGAACTGCAGGAGGCTGGGAGGTAGGAAAGAGCTACTTCAGACAGAGTGGTCAGGGAAAGCCTCTCTGTGAAGGTGGTGTTTAAACTGACACTTGAAAGATGATAAGGAGACAGACTCGTGCACAGAGCTAGGGAGACAGCATTTCAGAAAGAAGGAACGAGAATCAAAGCACAAAGTCCTGTGCTTGTTCTATGTGTTTACAGTGGGGGGACCAAGCTATTGGGGGTGGGGGAGTGGTATGAGCTGAGGCTGGAGAGTTTTACTGGCCTTGGAGGCCATGGGAAGGCATTGGGACTATATTCCGTTTACCATTGTTCCAATTTATTGTTCAGGGTAGTCAGAGTTAGCAATCATGCGACTAGCAATAAAAGCTGATGTTTATTGCTTTGCATAATAAAGACCAGCTATTTCATATGCATTGTCACATTCAGTCCACACAAACAACTTCGAGATAGTCATTATTATGCCCATTTTAAAGATGAAGAAACCGAGGCTTTGAGAGGACAAAT
Organism: Eulemur rufifrons; assembly: GCF_041146395.1. Taxonomy (NCBI): domain Eukaryota; kingdom Metazoa; phylum Chordata; class Mammalia; order Primates; family Lemuridae; genus Eulemur; species Eulemur rufifrons. The sequence goes on from NC_090984.1 coordinate 86,838,990, forward strand.
AGCTGGTGAAGGATGGCTAGGAAGTATGGAGGCAGAATTCAAACCCAGGCCTAGTATGATCTAGGGCTAGTGTGTTTTATTGTTTTGTTTTGTTTTTACAGTGAGCCTGAAAGGACTACTTAATACTGTTTTTGTTGATTAGGAATTAAATTATTCTGTATAAAATATCATTTGAAATTCTTCAGATATCATCTGGGACTCAGAAATATCTTTTTCTGTATACATTTAAGGCGTACAACATGATGTTTTGATATATTTATCTTGATATACATATACATAGGGAGTGATTACTGCAGTCAAGCAAATTAACATGCTCATTATCTCCTACACTTACCTTTGTGTGTGTGTGTGTGGTTAGAGTATTCTCTTGGCGAGTTACCAGTGTACAATAAAATATTAACTGTAGTCCCCATGTTGTACTTTAATCTCTAGATTTATTCATTTTACATAACTGCAGCATTGTACCCTTTGATCTACGTCTTCCTATTTCTTCCTATGTGCCTGCCCCTACCCCCAAACCACTGTTGTTTACTCTCTATTTCTACGTATTTGATTTTTTTTTTTTTTTTTTTTTTTTTAAAAAAAACCTAGAGGACATTTTGTTAAGTGAAATAGGCTAGACAGAGAAAAAAGAATTCTGGTTGGGAGTTAATTCTAAGAACAATAGAAAGTTAGGAAAAAACTACAATATTGCTCCTAAACTCAATTCTCCTCCTAGAGGCCCAAATCTACAGAACCAACGCTATAGGTAAAATATTAGAATTCCCAGGGGCTATTTGTGCAGCATTATAAAGTTCTTTACCCTTTAAAAATGTTCAGAACAGAATTTTTTTGCTAAATTTCAAAATGTAAGCGAGCCACTCATTCATTAGCACCTCCTCTATGCCAGGTACTGCGTTGTCTAAGCATCTTAACTCCAGATCGATAAAATTATCCAGAAATGGGAACGTAACCAAGGTTAATTTGAGAGGAGAGGACATGAAAACAGGAATAAGCAGGCAGATTATTTCTGGCTAGACAGGGATGGAGAGGATTTGTTATTAAGCAGAGACAGGTTTAAATTCTAATTGTTGTTGGTATCTTCAGTCTTAATGTTTTGCCAGAAAATGGACAGGAGGCGGCAGTGGTATGTGACAGAAGCTTTTCTGCAAAACAGTTTACTATGAAATCAACTCACCAGGCTGGGATTTTAATTTGGCTGTGACTGTAGTCAGGGCAAAACACATGTGACGTGTACCTCTTTCTATTGTAATGCATGGTTACATTCTGCATAATAGCCATTTTAATGAAAGGAAAAAACGTTTAGTCACTCACTTTGTATGCTTTGCAACGGTCCGATATAATGCACAACACATGACTCATGAATTTCGGTTTTCAGCTGGATGTGTTGCTATTAAGTTGTGGGTGTTTGCTAAGGATAGTCACAGATGTATATGTGACTCTCAAAGGGAGTTTGTGTAAGGCACAGTTGCAGAGCATAAAGCCAGGAGTCTATATATGTACTTTTTAATGAAATGTTATGACTCATTCTATATTCTTTATTTGTTGGGAATAAAGTATCAGTCAGTTTTAGACAAGGAGTGATTGTTGGCTGATTTATATTTAATTTGTTACACTGTGGGAGAGAAAAATACAGTCATAGCTTCTTTCATTCTTTTTTTTTTTTTTTTTTTGAGACAGAGTCTCACTCTGTTGCCCAGGCTAGAGTGCTGTGGCGTCAGCCTAGCTCACAGCAACCTCAAACTCCTGGGCTCAAGCAATCCTCCTGCCTCAGCCTCCCAAGTAGCTGGGACTACAGGCATGCGCCACCATGCCCAGCTAATTTTTTCTATATATTTTTAGTTGTCCAGATAATTTCTTTCTATTTTTAGTAGAGACGGGGTCTCGCTCTTGCTCAGGCTGGTCTCGAACTCCTGAGCTCAAATGATCCTCCCACCTCAGCCTCCCAGAGTGCTAGGATTACAGGCTTCTTTCATTCTTGAAAGTATATTTTTAAGAGCAGACATACCATAGCTAGTCAAAAATCTAGTCTGAGCTAACTCAGACATACCATAGCTAGTCAAAAATCTCTAGGCCGGGCGCGGTGGCTCACGCCTGTAATCCTAGCACTCTGGGAGGCCGAGGTGGGCGGATCGTTTGAGCTCAGGAGTTCGAGACCAGCCTGAGCAAGAGCGAGACCCCACCTCTACTAAAAATAGAAAGAAATTATATGGACAGCTAAAAATATATATAGAAAAAATTAGCCGGGCATGGTGGCGCATGCCTGTAGTCCCAGCTACTCGGGAGGCTGAGACAGGAGGATCGCTTGAGCTCAGGAGTCTGAGGTTGCTGTGAGCTAGGCTGATGCCACGGCACTCACTCTAGCCTGGGCAACAGAGTGAGACTCTGTCTCAAAAAAAAAAAAAAAAAAAAAAAAAAAAAAAAAAATCTCTAGAGTGTTTCCTAATGGACAAAGTCAAAGAACTAGCTAATTTGAGTAAAAGTAGCTTACAGTCATGCAACTTCCAGAATAAGCCTTAGATCTATTTTAACATTTTTTTCAGTAACACAAAGATCCTATGTCACAAAGTAAGCCTTGGATTGTAAACCTGTAATGTCAAGTAGGCCTTAAGACTTATTTATGTAGCAATCATAGGCTCAGATATGTAACCACTCATTTTCTAAAACACACAGCAAAAATGAATTTTCCTTTAAAAACATTGGTTTTCCCATTTTGCTCTTTGGATTTAAGTCTTTTGGATTACACAACATAAACACTTAAAAGCCAAAATATACATAAGTTACTTTACACTATCTTTTATTGCCTTCTAATTTATCAAATTAAAAATTATACTGTGTTGTGCGGTTAGTACTAAGAAAAAGCATAAAATTGTAAAAAAGAGGCATAGCAATATTCCCCAGCTATTGTTCTGTACCCTTAAATTACCAGTTCTTAGAATGTAAAACTAATTTAAAAGCATTTTTTTAATGGATGACTGAAGTTTTCTGTCTTTATTCATTAATAAATAGCTTTGAGCACCTATTGTGTGCCAGGCACAGGACTAAGATCTAGGGATACAGCAAGAAGAGCAACCCAGGTTATTTTTGGAGGGGGTTTGAAGGTACAGACAGACGATGGGAGGTAAGCCAGAAAGGACAGAGGCTTAACAGAAACCAGATCTTGGGGGTGTTCCTGCCGGTGACATTAAGCATGCAGTAACTAAGCATGAACATTCTTTATGTCAGTAGTTGTGATGCTCTGTTATTAAAGAGACTTTCCCAAAGTTGCTTTATTACATGTCCCCAATAGAGGACATTCAGTCTTTGCACACTCCAGCGCTGAATCAGCAACTAGCAGTAGGCTCATTTTTTCTTTTCCACGGTCTGATTTCAACTAGGAGAATTTTGTAGTTTCTTCTGTCCTAATGTTTTGGCATGTTTGTGTACTTCTCAGAGTACAACTTCCTATGAGAACACCCTAAGCTTGAATATTTCGGGGCAGATGTAGGTGGTGGTGAGAAGGAAGGGAGGTGGGAAGGGCTTCAGAATTTTTTTGGAAAGTAACTTCTTTTCATGAATGCATTTTCTTCTCCTACTCTGCAGTCCCTTGAATCTGTTCCATTTCTGCCATTTAGTGAAAGCATCACAGAAGATGCTGGCTGCCTCTGCGGGAGAATGGAGAGTTTTGGTGACTCAGAAAATAACCATATGGCATTCAAGCTTCTTTATTTTGTGCAAAGAGAGCTCACAATAATTCAATCATGAAGTTCATGCGCTGACAAAAACACCTCTACAACTGTGAAGCAGATTTAAATTGTGGTTTTGTTTGTTTGTTTCTGTAACTATCTAGCAAATGAATATGATAGAGTTTCTTTTAAAAGAATTCTCAACTCTCCCATTTTGGGTGATTCCTCTGCCAAATGACTTGGAGACCTTAAAGAAGGAGGCCTGGGTAGTGTTGTCAGATAAAATACTGGATGCTCAGTTAAATTTGAATTTCAGATAAACAGCAAATAATTTTTTTAGTATGAATATGTCCATGCAATGTTTGGGATATACTCAAACTGAAAAATAAAATTATTTGTGCCATTTTGTATTTTTATTTGCTAAGTCTGACAATGTTGTACTTGGACAATGGGCATTATGGATGAATAGATTGGTCAGGTTATGATTTTAAGGCACTGTTGTCAGCATGATTTTGGTGCCTCCAATAGCAGCACCACAAAAATAGTCCATCAAGCACCCACATGCTCATCAGAACTGTACTGGTTGCCATGCCACGTTAGTTCAGTGGACTGGGTCCTTTCAGTCTAGGAAGACAATAAGAACAGGACAATATCAACAGGGAGAAACCAGATAAAAAGAAAAGGAAACATAAAAAACTTGACAGACATCAAAGGAGTATATAAAACAAATAAAGTAGTTCTATTATGTGGACAACTCATTGTCAGGAACTGACACAAGACCACAAACATTTCTTGGAGGTCACTCGGCAACTGTTGACATCTTCTGTTTGGAGGCAAAACAATGACTCAGGAGTGAAAGAATCTCTACTTCATTTAACTCCCAGAATCACACCATTTCTAGAAGCACCTCAACAAGACATTTCATGGGTTTAAAAAATTATATATATTAATAAAATAGATATATAGAGAAGGGAAAATGTAACCATTGATACAATCAGAAAACTCTCACATATTTATACATAACTGGTCTGATCAATGAATGGGACTGATAACTATATTCAGATAAATGGTGCAGATGCTGTTTTGATAACTAAGATGACTGAAATGACCCAGTCCATTGTGCCACAACCCAGTATTATGGTGAGTTCTTGCTTGGCAACCAGTTTATCAAACTTTAGAAACTGACTTTAACTGATTCAGAATGTTTATATGTAGGATTAGGGTGGCCTGAGAGGTTGTGAAAGTTATCTGTGCATTTTTCACATATTTTTCTTATTACAAAAGTAATACATAACCATTGTAGAGAGTTTAAGAAAATAGATAAGATTAAAAAAAAAAGCAACCCTAATCTCACATCACCAAATTCCTCTTTAAAATATTTAATAATGATACATTTCAAACACCTCCAAAAGAAAAGGAAACGATCTATCAAATTTCTACTCACCACCATTAGACATATATTATTATTAATAGTTGATTTAGATTTTCAATTTTAGAGGAATTTCTGTATTTTAAAGGAATAAAATATACTGCTAAAAACTCATCTCTTTCTCTTTCCTTTCCTTCCCAGGGGCAACCACTGCCCTGAAATTGTATGTTATTCCCTTGAATGCTTTTGTAATTTTACAATATATTATGGATGCATAAACCATTGTTTTGTGTGTTAAAAAAAGAGGAATATTGCCCATATCCTTTGGAATTTGCTTTTTTCACTTACCATCATGTTTTTGAAATTCCTTCATGTTAATACATGTAGATCTAATGCATTCATTTTAACTGCTGTAAATGTACCTATTCCTATGCTAAGGGACAGTTAGAACATTTGCAAATTTTTCTCTGACACAAACAGTGGAGCAATGGGTGCCTCCAAGTACACATATTCAAGAATTTTTTTAGGAAGGACACCTAAAAGTATAATTACTTGTAAATATGGAAACCTTCAGCTTTCTAAGTTTTGAAATTGCTTTTCAGTGTGATGACACTGATTTGTGTTTCCATTAGAAATGGAAATGTATAATAGTTAATTGCCCCACAGCTTTAAAAACACTTTGTGTTGTCAGACATTAATAACTTGCCAATCTGATGAGCGTCAAATAGTATCTCATTGATTTAATTTGTATTTCCCTAATTGTTAATGAAGTTGAGCATATTTTTCATGTTTATTTACCATTCAAGCTTCTTGGCCTGTCAATTACTTATTCATACCTTTTGCTTTAAATTTTTTTTCTCACTGTTTTTTTAAGAATTTTTTTATATGGCTTAGATACAGATCCAATAGTTTATGCATCATTTGAAAATATTTTCTTCAAATCTGTGACTTAGTTTTTTATTTTTTTATGACATCATATCAAATATTTGAATTTAAGGTAGTAAAACATACTCATATTTTTAAGGTTTGTGCATTTTATATTTTACTTAAGATAACCTTCTTTACCATGATGCAATAAAAATATTCTCCTCTAAAAGTTTTATAATTTTCTTTGTTTACATTTAGGTTTTTAGTGCTTCTTAAATTATATAATTTTTTTATGGCATGAAATATTCAATTTGATCTTTTTCCATATGAATTTCCCATTGTTCTAGGACTATTTGTTGAGTGATACATTCTTTCCCCATGAATTCGTAGTATCTTCTCTGTTATATACCAACACCCATGTAAATGAGATCCACTGAGAGCAAATTCTGGGCTGTCTGTTATGCTCCATGATCTATTTGTCTGTTGATGCTCTAATACTACCTGGTTTGGAATAAGCTTCCCCTTTCCAGTCTTACTTCCTCCTTCTTCTCAAGGATTGTCTAGCCTCTCATTCGCTTTCTGTTATATAATAAGGATTGCCACATTCTGTGCAAATTCATGTTGAGAGTTTGATTAGCATTGCATGTAATTTTTATATTAATTTGGAGAGATGCCATCTTTACTATATTGAGTCTTTTCATTCATTAACTTCATATATCTCTCTTTGTTTTAGTTCTATCATGTTCTTAAATCAAGTTTCATATTTTTTCATTAGAGTTTTTTGTTATTGTTATTGCATATTTTCCCCTGGTTCCTTACGGTTCATGTGGGTGTGGTAAATGGAAAACTCTAAATGACATTTTCTAATTGCTCTATGGAAATGCAATTAATTGTGGTATAGTGGTCTTATATTTAGCAACCTTGTTGAGCTTTTATATTTGTCTTAGGTTTTCTTTCAAATAATCTTATTATCTTTGAATAATGGCAGCTTCATTTCTTTCTTTTCAATTCTTATACCTTTCATTTTTCTCTTCCTGTCTTACCATGATAACTAGAGCAATCGGTACAAAGTTAAATAGACATGGTGATGGTGAATGTCCTTGCATTATTCCTTATTTTTAAGGAAATGCTTATAATGTTTCACCATTAAATATGATGTTTGCTGTAGGTTCATGAGGTCAAGGAAGTTAGCTAATCTCCCTAATTTGTTAATAGTTTTTGGTTTCATTTATTTTGTTTTTAAATAAAGGGGGATTGAATTTTATCAAATATCATTTGTACATCTATTGAGATAATCACATGGTTTTTCTCCATTAACCTATTCTTTTCTTGTTATATTACCTTTAATACTTTTTGGTATTAAAAGTAAAGGGAGGCTGGGCGCGGTGGCTTACGCCTGTAATCCTAGCACTCTAGGAGACCAAGGCGAGAGGATTGCTCAAGGTCAGGAATTCAAGACCAGCCTGAGCAAGAGCGAGACCCCGTCTCTACTAAAAAATAGAAAGAAATGACCTGGACAGCTAAAAATATATAGAAAAAAAATTAGCCGGGCATGTTGGCGCACGCCTGTAGTCCCAGCGATTCGGGAGGCTGAGGCAGAAGGTTTGCTTGAGCCGAGGAGTTTGAGGTTGCTGTGAGCTAGGCTGACACCACGGCACTCTAGCCCGGGCAACAGAGTGAGACTCTGTCTCCAAAAAAAAGAAAAAAGAAAAAAAGAGCATACCATCAAAATTTAGCTGGGGCCACTGTCTCCTGAAGGCTTGGCTGGGCTGGAGGATCCACTTACAACATGACTTACCAGACAGCCGGCAAGTTGGTACTGGCTCAGTTCTCCACCACAGGGACCTTCTGTGGTGCTGCTTGTCCTCACGACACGGTGGCCAGCTTTCCCCAGAGAGTGCTCTAAGAGGAAGGCAGAAGCTGAAATGTCTTTTATGATCTAGCCTTGGAAGTGACATACCATGTCTTTCATCGTATTTTGTTAGTCACAAAGACTCATTGAGAAGGGACTACACAAAAGCATGAGTACGAGGAGGTGAGGCTTGCTGGGGCTATCTTGAAGGCTGGCCACCACAGTTCCCTTTGAATTTTTTTTTTTTTTTTTTTTTTTTTTTGAGACAGAGTCTCACTTTGTTGCCCAGGCTAGAGTGAGTGCCGTGGCGTCAGCTTAGCTCACAGCAACCTCAGACTCCTGGGCTTAAGCGATCCTACTGCCTCAGCCTCCCGAGTAGCTGGGACTACAGGCATGCGTCACTATGCCCGGCTAATTTTTCTATATATATTTTTAGTTGTCCATATAATTTCTTTGTATTTTTAGTAGAGACGGGGTCTTGCTCTTGCTCAGGCTGGTCTCGAACTCCTGACCTTGAGCGATCCACCCGCCTCGGCCTCCCAGAGTGCTAGGATTACAGGCGTGAGCCACCGCACCCGGCCCCCTTTGAAATTTTAACAAGCATATACACTTTAACAAAGTCTGAAGTTAATTAATATCCCTACCTCATTTTGAACAATATGAAGATCTTAGAACACTCTAATTCTGATCACCTACTCCAGTCTTATTCATTATTATTGTTGCTCTTGCTGTGTGTGTGTGTGTGTGTGTGTGTGTATGCATGTTTAACAGTCAGTGTTTGATTTACTCCTGTACTTACCAATTTATTTGTTCTGCTTTCTTTCTTGTATCTTACTTCCTTCTGGATGAATTTTCCTTTTCCTCACCTAAAGTCTATCCCTTGAAAGTTATTTCAGTAAAAATCTATGAGTGATAAATTCTCACAATCTTTGTTTGAAAATGTTTTAATTTTACTTCCATTCCCCAATGTTAGTTTAGCTGTATATAGAATTCTGGGTTGATAGTTATTTTACCTTAGTACTGTAAAGGCATTATTCCATTTTCTTCTGGTGTTTATTGTTTTTTTTTTTTTTTATTTCAGCTTATTATGGGGGTACAAAAGTTCAGGTTATGTATATTGCCTATGCCCCCCCATCCCCCTGAGTCAGAGCTTCAAGCGTGTCCATTCCCCAACCCAAATGCCCATCAATATATGAGTGGATTAGTAAAATGTGGTATATGTATACCATGGAGTATTACTCAGCTATAAGAAATAACGGTGATATAGAATCTCTTCTGGTGTTTATTGTTGCTACTGAGTATTCTGCTGTAAGCCTGTCGTTTCTTTCTGTAGGTAATCTGTCTTTTCTATGCAAAGGCATTACTCTCTCTCTCTGTCTCTCTCTAATGTTTTGCATTTTCATTACAATGTGTTCAGGTATAGATTTATTTTTACTTATCCTATTTGGGCCTTATTGTGGTTCTTGAATTTGAGGACACATGCCTTTTCATACTTCAGAAAATTCTCAGCCACCATCTGTTCAAATAGTACATCTCCCTCCTTTCTCTTGTCTATCCTTTTGGAATTCCTGTTGATATAAATGTGGGAAACATCAAAAGCTAAGGAATCTTGAGAAGATAATGAACAGGTCTAACATGTGTCTATCTGTGCTTCATTCTAAGGGTTCCCTTGGATTCATTTCTTTGCCGATTGATTCTCACTTTAGCTGGATTTAATCTACTATTTAAGAAATTCATTGATTTTTTTTTAAATAAGTGAAAATGTCATTTCCAGAAGGTTTATTCATTTTTTTCTCAACTTTGCCTATACTTTTAAAAATAGTGTCCTGTTTTTGTGATTTCAGTCACTTCTTCATATGATTAAAAATACATATGTCATTGTCATTTTTTTTTTTTCCTAGCCCAGGTAGCAAAGCTGAGACATTGTCATTTCTATTATATGAATTTCCTGGGGACCAAGTACAATGCATTTTTTAAAAAATTATGTCTTCCTGACTTGCTTCTATAGGATTGTTTATGATGTGTTTTGACCATGACTTCATCTCCAGTGAGACATTTTCCATCGGAAATCTATGGGGCCTGGGTTAAGGTGTGTCCCTCCGAGGCAGATGCTTTTGACAGGTGCCTGAAGGCTATCAGTGGATCATTGAAAGCTAACTCAAAATTTGGCTACCACTGGCCTGGAACCATTTGTTTTTTTTTTTGAGACAGAGTCTCACTCTGTTGCCCAGGCTAGAGTGCCTTGGCGTCAGCCTAGCTCACAGCAACCTCAAACTCCTGGGCTTAAGCAATCCTCCTGCCTCAGCCTCCCGAGTAGCTGGGACTACAGGCATGCGCCACCATGCCCGGCTAATTTTTTTCTATATATATTTTTAGCTGTCCAGCTAATTTCTTTCTATTTTTAGTAGAGACGCGGTCTCGCTCTTGCTCAGGCTGGTCTCGAACTCCTGACCTCGAGTGATCCTCCTGCCTCGGCCTCCCAGAGTGCTAGGATTACAGGCATGAGCCACCACGCCCAGCGGTGGAACCATTTTTTATCTTGTTTTCTACATTTATGGGTTCCCCTGACCTTGTGGTATAAATTTCAGAGGAGGTTATTTTGCCACCTAGAGCTGAGGAAGATCCAGATAAATTTCCTCTTCATCTCTCAGTGTCATTGGGTAGATTTTTTTTTCTACTCCTTCCCTTCACTGAAGGTCAGAGTCCCGGTTTTATGCTAGGATCTTAGCTTCAACTTCCCATTTCGTGCTTGCTCAAAGTCTTGCCTTTTGTTCCTATCTGGGTGTTAAAACTCAACCCTCTGTGTTACAAAGGCCTATGTTTTCCCTTTTTTTCTTAGATGCTTATCTATGTATTAAAAATACTTGTGTGTTTAATCTAGCTTTTCTAGGTGTTTATAGGGGGAAGGATTGCAGGTTATCTGGTTTTCCATCTTACCAGGTCTTGTCTTTGCCCCTGTTACAGTTTCAAGAAACAGGAGTCGTTATCTGCTTGTGCCTGAGCTGCTTTGTATACCTGCTATTCCTCCAGCAGGGAACAGGCGGAGGACTCCTGGGCAAAGCTTGAAAATGGTAAAATTCATCTTTAGCGCCCTCCCACCCAGAGCTTTCTTTCCCTTCTATCTCTGTGGTCCCTGCAGCATCTTGTGTGTCTTTCCTCATGGGACCCTGCCCTTCCAGGATGCTCCAAGGTTCTTCTGGGACTTGTCATTGCTGTGTTTTTCCCTCTGTTTTTTTGTGGAAATGTGCCTCACCAGTATCTCTACACTGTCCAAAGTGTCCAGGTGACAATTAGCTAATCTGATAAGCTCATTCATGCTAATGTGCTAATGAAAGAGGACTACAGAAGATGGCTGTCCTTCCCCTACCTCCTAATCAGGGGCGCTTCTCCTCCTGCCAGGTAACATATGTGCATAGCAGCAGTGAGCTTCTAGAGACCGCGACCCGGCTTTAGTGGTCTAACCTGGAGGATTGACGTTAATGGAATGAGATTTTGGAGTCAAGTAGGAGGGACAGCTGAGTTGAGGCAGGCACGAGAGGGATAGAGTCAGGCAAGAATGACCCTCAGATCATGACATGTGAGGGTCTACTAAGTGGTGGCTGCATTAACCCTTCCACTCCTAGACTGCAGACCTTTGCTCTATCAAAATTATTCTTACTGGAAACCTCTCTACAAAGCAAGAACCAGAACTCGGCAAAACCAAAAACAGGTTGCATTCATTGTTGCACATTCTGATATTTTCATTTTGCTGATTTCATGGGGGATCTTTTTAGGGGATGGGCAGGAAAAAGGTAGATGCTTACACTGGAGGCCAGAGCTTACAGGGTTGATCTTAGACAGAATAGAGGACTGGTAACTATTCCCGCCCTCACCTACTTCTGGGGCTTACTCTATTGTGTCTCAGTCTCTAAAGAGTTAGGGTGTCAGCTCCTAGGCGGTGGTGCAGAGAGGATACAGGTTCGTGGAAAGTGTCAATGAGATTGATTGCACCTTTCAGCTCTAGAGAACAAGTCATGTCTTGTAAGAAAGAGTGTTCAGGTATATGTGAGTTTCTTTTTTGTTTCCCTATTTTCACAAAGTAAATGTTTTGGCCTACTTGTTACTATGCTATGTGGTCTAATGAGAGGGTTGACTTTGATAATTGTGTATCTGTTGTATTTGTTGTGGCTAATGGATAAATGTAATTGCTTTGAGGACATCTTATTAAATAAAATACTGTGGCTGACATCTACCCTTTGAACCTTCCCCATACACTCTCTGTGCTCTCCTACCGGCTGTCTCCCCCGGGGGGCTAAGCTATATGGATTGCAACAGCATCAGCAGGGTCTCTACCCCCTTGGTTTCTGGTTGGGTTTGGCCAATGGGGAATGCTGGTGTCCTCTAGAAGCCCCTCTCCACACAGCCTTCTCTTTCTTTGGCTCCTGGTACCTGCTCTTTCCTTCCTACCCCTGGACACTCCTCTCTCTCTTGTGGTTTCCTTATGCTCTGCCCAAACCTTTGTAAAGAGTCCTTTTATTAAACTCTTCTCAAATTGTCCTCATTTGAGTGTGCCATCTGTTTCCTGCTGGGAAGCCGACTGACAAAACTCCTAAATTCTTCCTTTTATTTGTATTTTTTTTTCTTAAAGTAAAAGGTTTTTTTTAAACTGTGATAAAAAATATACATAACACAAAATGGATGTACTGTTTTAACCATTTTTACTTTTTTTTTTTTTTTTTTTTGAGTCAGAGTCTCACTCTGTTGCCCAGGCTAGAGTGAGTGCCGTGGCGTCAGCCTAGCTCACAGCAACCTCAAACTCCTGAGCTCAGGCGATCCTCCTGTCTCAGCCTCCCGAGTAGCTGGGACTACAGGCATGCACCACCATGCCCGGCTAATTTTTTCTATATATATTTTTAGCTGTCCATATAATTTCTTTCTATTTTTAGTAGAGATGGGGTCTCGCTCTTGCTCAGGCTGGTCTCGAACTCCTGAGCTCAAACGATCCGCCCACCTCGGCCTCCCAGAGTGCTAGGATTACAGGCGTGAGCCACCGCGCCCGGCCATGTTTTAACCATTTTTAGATGTACAATCCAGTGGCATTAAGTACATTTACGATGTTGTACAACCATGATCAGTATCCATCTCCAGAAATTTTTCATCATTCCAAACCAAAACTCTGTACCCATTAAATAGTAACTTCCCATTGCTCTCACCCCCCAGCTCCTGGCAACCACTATTCTACTTTCTGTTTTTATGAATCATACAATACTATTCTTTCATGTCTGGCTTATTTCACTTGTTTTCAAGATTCATAAAATGTATAAATAAATGCATGCAATAGTTGGATCCACAGGGGATAATATTGGTTCACCTCTATAAGCTTATAAATCTTTGAGATACTTGTGGACAACTTCCCCTGTAAGGCTGCTGTGATATAATCAATGTCTTGATTCTTTAGTGGTAAGAAATCATTAATTCTGTAGTGGTAATAATTTAGTTTCTTCCTGAGAGAATTTTGTGGAGAAAAACCAAATATTGACCAATAATGCCTTCAAATGATATCAGCTATACAACTGTTGTAATATTGAAGAATGTACTCTTAATTTTGATAACCCTTGAGAGATCCTCTGAAAACACTGTAGAAGATCTCTTCTTCCAGGTTGCATACACAGTCATTTATGAATATTGGTGTAACTACTCTAGAATCCAGAAGGATCTTGCCCCAGCTCCTCTCAACCTGACTCAATTCCTAAGCCACACTGTCACATGAATAATAAAGATCACTTTTATCATGTGATGCAGACGACTAAAGCATTTTAAGCGTTGTATTCTAATGGACTTAGAATGATACCATGCTTTATGCAATTTGTGAGCAGAGCAAGGATGTAACCCCCAACAGCCTGAACAATGCTTGTTCTGTCTTGAATTTGAATTTCCCGTTGTATGTATTTTATTAATGCTGTGGATAAAGGAATTGAGTCACGGGATATTTTGGTTATCTATTGTTGCATAACAAACAGTCCCAAAATGTAGTGGCTTAAAACCAATTTTATTATTACCTCTTAGTGATTGTATTGGCTGGGCTTTGCTGGATGGTTCTAGCTTGGGGTCTTATGTGGCTGTAGTGAAATGGTGGCTGGGGCTGGAGTTATCTGAAGGCTGTTTCACTCCTGTATCTGGCGTCTGGGCTGGGAGATAGGTGGAATGACTGAGAGCAGATTAGGCATCCATCTCTTCATGCCACCTTCCCACTGGCTGGACTGGGCTTTCTCATGGCATGTTAGCTTTCAGGGGTGTCCGACTTCTTACTGCTGGTTTCCTCCAGCGTGAGCATTCCAAGAGGTCTTAGGCAGAAGCTGCAAGGCCTTTTATGATCTAGCCTCATAAGCTCCAGAATATCACTTTCGTCACACCCTATCGGCCAAGCAAGTCACTAAGGTCAGGCCAGATTCAAGGGGAGGAGAATTAGGCTCCACCTCAGAAGAGGAGGATTACCAAAAAATCTGTGGCTACCTTTAATGTATCCCAGGGAATGTGAGTCTTAATCTCAATTCTGCAGCTCCCAAACTCTGGGAGCTTGAGCCCATCCATCACTTGCTCTTTCTGAGAATGAGTTTCCTCATCTGTACGATGCCAAAAATTCAATGAATGATGTTAAAGGCTCTTTCACTTCAAAATCTTAAGGGTTCTCTGTCATCAAAGTACAGATATCATTTATAATAAAAGTTTTTCTTTAAAGTTATCTGGAGTAGATGTCTTACAGTTTTAGTGTCTAGGATCTTTTCTCTATATAAATATAAAACTTGAGTTAACTAAAAGATACCAAGACAAGATTTCATAATGAATTTTCCACACTTCTTGGTGTTGGCCAAGTAGTTTACAAAATGGTAGTGTGGAATAGAAGATATATTTCTGAAATGTTAAAGGCAATGCCCTCACTGAGTTGTAGATTCCAGTTGTAAACTCCAGCTCTCCAAACAATAGTGGCTAACGTTGTTGCTCTTCAGAAATACGATGCTCATTGAAAGCTATCTATTTTTAGGTGAAGCAGGGACAGTGACAGAATTAAGGTAAATGTTTGAGGCTGGTAGATGGGCAGAGCACACTTCTCTTTAGGATTCTCTGTTTTGTTTGCTCTGTTTGTTTCACGGTAGGATGAAAGCCTCTCAGTACAGGAATCCCAGCAATCAGACTGACTCTTCAGTTCTCATAGACACTAAAATAGCGCTTTTAAATAGAGGCTCTCCTCAGGTTCCTAGGCAAAGCCCTTGGTCAACTGTATACCAATTAGACCTGAGAGTTGGATGTCATTGCCCGCACTGCCCAGATTTTGAAAACCAGAATCTCAGGAGTGTTAACATTTGAGGAAAAAAAAAAAAAAAAAAGTGTGTGTGTGTGTATGTGTGTGTGCATAACTATAACAAAACAAAGAGTGCCTGATGAAAAACTTTAATTAGTCCAAATGAGAGTGTCTTCTGCCCTACTTTTTCCAAAATAAACCACTATGACAAGTGGTACTGAAACATAAAAATACCAAGAATTCTCTGAGCAGACCCTGCTGGTTGCCTACCCAATGGCCACTCCCCCTTTCTTCCTTGCTCCTGGAACCCTGATCTTGTTCTAGAATCTACCCCATTCTTAATTTACTGTGAAGCTAATTAGTGTAAATCATAGTGTCATAGTGATCACATTGTCAGTGATTAGTTTAGGGGTGGATATGTGAACCAGATCTGACCAGTAAGATGTAAAGGGAAATCTGCTTGGGGCATCTGCAAAAGATAATTTCCTTCTCAGAACAGCACACACGAAGAGACATTTCTCTTTGTCCAATGACTATTGTTGTGTGAGAAACTAATTCCCAGACTGTAGTTACTGCAGCTGTCTTAGAACCAGGAAAGCCCCGGCCTGCAGTCCAAGCAGACACACCGAGGCTGGCAGGGCAGAGAGAGGAAAGGAATCTGGGTCCTTGACGTTGTTGGAGACTGTAACCAGCTGCAGCGCCACCTGCCTCTGAACTTCTTATCACTTGCGACATTGTTGCAATGTGGCAACAATTGTCCTCATTGTTCAGGCCAGCCTGAGCAGAGATCTTTGTTACTTGAAGTCTAAACTACCTTCATGGATGCCTTTCCTTTCTCACACCTGGCAAGGATAATTGGCATGTCTAATACCTCCACTTCACCTAGGCCTGTGGATGACCCCGAAATCCCCTGAGACCTGAAAAGATAAAGATATGTAGTGACATAACTCAGTGGGATTGTATTCAGGGCTGGAAGCACGGCTCTGTCCTGACATAGCCCTAAACCCTAAGAGAAGAATGATATAATGAGAAAAATGAAAGGAGACACATTCTGAGTGTTTTCTCTATATGCAGACACTGCTTTAAGTGCTTTATATGTGTGAGTCATTTCATCCACAGAGAACCCTATGAAGTCATGCAGTTGTTATTGTCACTTGTGCAGGAGGAAAACGAGGCACAGCGAGGTTAGGTGGTATGGCCAAGGCTGCCTCCCAGTAAGTGTTGGAAAGAGGCTATAAAGTCAGACTGCTATTCCAGAACTCACCACCTCAATAACGTGTTGTTTGGCCTTTCCACTCCTGAAGAAGGACAACCCTTGCTATGAGCCATCCTAGGGGAGGCAGGAAGTTTTTCCTATTTTCAAGGGAGCTTTGTGAATAATCATACCTGATTTCAAATATTCATTATTTGATATCATTCATTAAGCTTTATTCAACACAAACTATGTTGTAGACCTTAAGTATTTAAAGGTTGAAAAACCTAGTTTCTTTTTTTTGAGACAGAGTCTCGCTCTGTCACCTGGGCTAGAGTGCAGTGGTGTCAGCCTAGCTCACAGCAACCTCCAACTCCTGGGCTCAGGCAATCCTCCTGCCTCAACCTCCCAAGTAGCTGGGATTACAGGCGCACACTACCATGCCCAGCTAATTTTTGTATTTTTAGTAGAGACAGGGGTCTTGCTCTTGCTCTGACTGGTCTCAAAGTCATGACCTCAAGTGATCCTCCCACCTCGGTCTCCTGGAGTGTTAGGATTACAGGCCTGAGCCACCTCACCCAGCCAAAAACCTAGTTTCTATCCTCAAGAAAACCTTGTTTCTATCCTCAAGTAATGATATCTAGTAGGGCAGTGGTCCTCAATCTTTTTGGCACCAGGGACCAGTTTCATGGAAGACATGGAAGGGTGGGGAGGCAGATCTCAGGCGGTGATTCCAGCAATGGGGGCTGCCTGTAAATATGCTCGCTTGCCCGCTGCTCGCCTCCCACTTTGTACGCCCCCCACCCTGCCCTGTTCCTAAGTTTCATGGAAGACAGTTTTTCCATGGACAGTTGTGGCCCTGTACCAATCTGTGGCCCTGGGGTTGGAGACCACAGTGTAGCGGACAGGCTCTTAAGTATATGTCAGAGAGCATACTCAATGTTTTAGCCTAGCTATAACACCTGGCCTTTGAGTACTGAGGATGTATCGGAGAGTTTTAAGGATGTAGCATGTATTAACTATTTAATCATCACACGATCCCAATATTCCTGTTGAGGGAACTGAGGGAGAGTACGGCCCAACATCCCACAGCTGGTCAGGGACAGAGCTGAATCTGAACCTAAGCCACCTTGCTTGTGCTGGAAGTCACTACGCTCGGTTTGTGTATATCCCAGTAAGAGAACAAGCAGCAACTGCTTCCAGCTGGACAGGGCAATAGCAGAACAGGGATCGGGAATGTTTCACAGATGAAATTACTTTTTGACTGGACCTTGAAGGGTAAACGTAATTAAGGTACCATCAAAGGTAAACCCATTGAGAATTAACAAAAGCAAAAAGAAAATAATAATAATACTAAAATAAAATAAAAAAGGAAGATAAGAAGGATATTCCAGGCAGAAAAAACAGCATGTGCAAAGGTAGCAAGACTTCGGGGAATGACAGGATGTTCACAGAATGGCAAGGTTTTGGGGGCTTCCACCTGGTGTGTGGAGGGTGGAGTAGGGAAAATGCAGTGGGAGGAAGGCCTTTTTGTGTCTATAAGGAGTCTGCATTTTATTCTGCAGACAATAGGGGGCATAGTGCAAACTTTAAAGGAGGAGAGTGATATGAGCTTCTTTTATCATGATTTAAATGAAAAGTAAAGAACTGAAGCCTCGGGACTTTAAAACATCTGATACAGACAGATGAGTGGGGGAGGTCAATGCAGAAGGACAGCCTAGGTGAATACCTGCAAGAAGGTAGACCTACTGTGGGCTGTCGCTGTTATCCAGTGGCCAAATCCAGCCTGGGAGCCAAGAATGGCTTTTACATTTTTAAAAGGTTGTAAGACAAACAACAACAACAACAACAACAACAAAAAGCAAAGAAAAACATGCAGCAGAATATGACAGAATAGTTGCCTCCAAAACCTAAAGCACAGCAGGTCCTCCAGTAACGTCCTTTCTTTCAACCTCGCTTCACCATAATGTTGATGAGGACAAAGATCACTTCCCAGCTAGGACCGCTGTCTGTGTGGAGTGTGCACGTCCTCCCCACGTCTGCATGGGTTTCCTCCCACATCCCAAAGCTGTGCATGTGAGGTTCATTGGCATGTGCCAGTCTGAGCATGGGTGTGTGTGAGTGTGCCCCTTGACCGGATGGCATCCTGGCCACAGCTAGGTCCCTCTTTGCACCCTGGCTGCCAGGAGAGGTTTTGGCTACCCAAGACCCTGAACAGGAATAAGCAGGTAAATAATGATCTTGTTTTTATTAATCCTTCTGAAATGTATAACTCACATTTATTTCAGTGTTTAATATTAGATGTGTTTTGCTCTTTATGGTGATCTTTTTTGTGACTGGAAATATGCCGCAGGAACTTAACTCACTCTTGGCTATAACAATCAGCCTATGGTAAAACTGGTCTCGTTATCCGTCATTTCTGCTTAAAGTCACAGGACCTATCAATGATGTCGAGCGAGGACTTACTGTGTTTACTGTCTGCCCCTTTGCAGAACATGTTTGTGCTAGGTTAAAGCTGGAGGTGGCCTGCAAGAGGGGCAAGGTGGGAGAAAGGAAGAAGAGGAAGGTCATCCTTAAAGCCCTTAGGAGACAGAACTGACAGGCGTCCTTGCCAGGACAAGGTGGGAATGAGAGAACAGGCGATGTCACTAGTGAATCAAGGAATTTCGGTTTGGACAACTGAGTTTATGGAAGTACTATTATCCACCATATGAAATGCAGGAAGGAGGATCACGGCAGGGGTAGGAGAGCAGGAAGATCCTTTGATTTGGGATCTCTTTTTTTTTTTTTTTTAATTTTAATTTTTATTTATTTTTTATTTTTTTGAGATAGAGTCTCACTCTGTTGCCTGTGCTAGAGTGCCGTGGTGTCAGCCTAGCTCACAGCAACCTCAAACTCCTGGGCTCAAGCGATCCTCATGCCTCAGCCTCCCGAGTAGATGGGACTACAGGCATGCACCACCATGCCCGGCTAATTTTTTCCTCCATATATTTTTAGTTGTCCAGATGATTTCTTTCTATTTTTAGTAGAGACAGGGTCTCGCTCTTGCTCAGGCTGGTCTCAAACTCCTGACCTCAAGTAATCCTCCTGCCTCGGCCTCCCAGAGTGCTAGGATTATAGGCGTGAGCCACGGTGCCCGGCCGATTTGGGATCTCTTGCTGGAAATGTCTACAAGACCCCCAGGTGAAGATTAGCCAAGGACACATCACACTGTACAATGCTTCTGTGTCTGCTCCTGTGATCTAGAATATAAATTCCTTAAAGGCAAGGTAACACAACTGCTTAGTATGGATCCTGGCACATAATAGATTATTAATCAAGCATGTTTACCTCACTGAACTGAATTAGCTGAATTTAGGAGACTCCATGAGCGATCTAGGTTGGAGAATAAGTTGTAAGTCAGTGGCTTGTAGGTGGTAATTGAAGTATGGGGATTGACGGTATATTTCACGTACACTTAGTGCAATATAAATTACATCTTTATATGCATGCATTTGGCATAATTCAAACTAAGGCCCTCCTGTGGCAGCACGTATCACTTTTGGTTCTATTTGCAGAGAGGCAGGAAAGCACAGCAGTTAGGAGCCAGGACTTGTAGCCAGGCAGCTTGGGTTTGAAAACTCGTTTTTCCTACTTTCTAGGTGTAGCCTCAAACAAGTTGCTCCACTTCTTTGTTCCTTAGTTACTTATCTATAAAGTGGAGATAATAGTAATACCTTCTTAGGAGGTTGTTGTGAGACTTAATAATACACGTATGTATTTAGAAAGGGCTATGATCAGCAGCCAGGGTTATCCTTTTGAAAAATAAGTCAAATCCTGTCAGCCCGCTGATGAAAACCCTCCAGTGGCTTGGGAGAAAGGGAAAGTTCTTACCATGGCCTACCATGCCTCAGCTCGCTCTGTTCCCCTTGCACCAGCCATGTGGGGCTCCTTGCTGCCTTGTCAAACTCACCAGGTACACTCCTGCCTCAGGGCCTTTGCACACACTTTCCTTCTGCCTGGCACACTCTTCTCTAAGACATCACATCTCGCTCCTTCTTTCGAGTCTTCATTCAAATGTCATATTTTCTGAATAGCACACACACACCACCTCCTAGATTTCTTCTATGCTTCCTGTTTCCTCAGAACAACTCTCACATGCGAACATACTACATAACTGATTCAGTTAATTATCCGCTTCCTCCCATTAGAATGTAAGCTTCATGGGGACTGGAATGTGCTGTACTGGTATGAATGATGGCTACTGCCTAGTAAGTACTCAATCCAGGTTAGCCAGGGCAGTCCCTGTGATCTGCATGCAGTTGATGACACATAGCTGCTGCCTCTGACTCTACCTACCCGGCAGTGCCAGCTCCAACAAGGTTGGGGCGGGGGCAGTGAAAGAGCAGGCACCAATGTCTACTCCTTGGCCGTCTCCATCCACAAACCAAAGAGAGTGTCCATTCCACCCGTCTTGGACAGCCATCTTGTTAAATGCAGGCATCTGGGAAAATAGGCAAAATAGACAAAGGCTTCGTCAGAGCACAAAACCCATTAGTAGTCTTTTAGAACTGGTTTAACAACCCAAAGAAGAAAATTTGTGTATACACAGTAATGCTGTTCTTTTGATATTAAATTAGTATTAAAATGGGATGGAAACTGCTCTTATATTGGGCTCCTACGGAGATGGACAAAGCAATACAGGAGAAAAAGCAGCTGCCCTCAGCAGTGGGCTCAGAAATGTCAATTTTAATTAAAACATTTATTTTCAAATACATTTCATGGTTCATATGTAGTGATATGTGTCTACTTCATGCAAATATTTGAACTGCTGGGCTGAGGAAATTGTCAAAAGGCATTTTGATGAAGAACATTAACAGTATGATCAAAACAAAGACATGCAAAGAAAATAAAATCTGCCTCATGCTTCAGTTTTTCCTTAGTCCACATGTCAGATGGTCTCTCAGGGACTTGCCTGCTGCTGTACAAAGGCCAGGGGACCCTACTGTAGAAATCTGGGTGGCAGTGGGCCATTGTGGGCACTGGTGGGCCATGCCCTCACTCTCGTGTGAAGTCTGCGTTGTTTGCGGATCCCTGTTTACTGCAATAGAAGAGGCCCCCCCCTCAGTGTTTCTAGATCTTAGTCAGAAGAAAACAACCCAAATGGCCAACTCTCAATTCAAAATTCTCCCAAACTCCATCTTTCCCTGAGTACTATTTTGGGTTTGCGTTATTAAAGCTGCAGAAAGGTGTCCAGAATTTTACAATTACCTTCTGAGCTCACCTCTCCTCTTGCTCTCTGCCCTGCAGAGCTCATGCACCTGCCAAACTTCTGTTGACTCCCCAGGGAAACCGGTCATGACTTCAACATGGCCAAAAATCATTGAAATAAAAATGTGGCCAATTTAAATAAGCAGCAATGTAGGCTAAGAATTTCTGAAAATTTTGCTCGAGTTTCTATAAAGATTTCCATGAATGCATTTTGATTTGCCAGAATTTAGCATTGGACTATTAACACAGTCTGTATGTGTAATCATTGTCATTAGGTTAAAATCAAAGACAACTAGCAATATTTATTAGTGTGATGTGTCCTTTATCTTGTAATCTGGTGACTGTTTCTGATTAAGCTGTATCTTAATATTTAAGAAAATGATGACATATACAGTTGCATCGATTGCTGCTCTCAATATGCTTTTAACCTCTTCAAAGGAGCCATTAACATCACAGTCAGAAACGCATAGCCAAGTCCAGACAATGTATGCAGGTATAGCACGTGTGACTGGCTGTGTGCGCCAGTGCTAAGCACTTTTATAAATTATTGAATGTTCCAATTTGTAAGTTGTGAGGTTTGATTTTGTGTTTAATGGTGTTGATAGTGCTGATAGCACACTTCCATTTTGTTTTGATTTCTGAGCTCATTTTAAAATGCTTTTGAGGTTTTCACTTTGATTTTAAAAGTATACTAAGTTATAATCAATACTTTATTAAACCCAAGCATTTTTCCTCTCTTTAGAGTTTTATACACACACATACACACACACACACACACACACGCACATACACACAAAGCATTTTGATTAAGAGCTCTGATAAAGGAAAGGAGGCCTTGGCATTTTCTTTCAGATTGTGAGTGGAAGGGTTATCTGCTGACCTACTCATGTCCTGGCCGAGTGAACTGAGTGGTGCATCAATGCCACAAAAAAGTACATGGATAAAGCTTAAGAAAATCAACCCTGGGAAAATTATCACCAACAAAGGAAAACAACTGTTTATTAAGTGTGGATCACATTGAACCAGGTGCTCTTCTAAGAGTGTTCACGTACCAGTTCATCTTATTCTACCAATACTACTTGGAGAGAGGCACTATTATTGTTTGCATATTTCAGATGAGGAAACTGTCACAGAAAGATTAAATGGTCCCACATCATATAACTAGTAAAAGACTGAACCCAAGCAGTTTGCTTTTAAGCACTCATATTTAATAAAAACGTACGATGTGCCATTCTAGGACCTTCCTTTCCGTAGGATGGTGTTCAGTTGCTCATAGCGCAGTGGTTAAAAGGTCAGGCTTTCAAGCCAACTGCTAAGTTCAAGTCTTAGCTATTCCAACTCTGGCTGTGTGACCTTGACCAAGGTACTTAACCTCTCTGTGCCTCAGTTTTCTGCTTGGTAAAATGGGGATGATATGAGGATTAAATGAGTCGGTACACAGCAAGCATCCATAGAGGTTATTATTATTAGTTCTGTTACTATCTCTACTCAGGAGCAGAGTAGATTAAGAGCACATTGGATTTATAGAAGCCAATAAAAACCTAAGATTTTTGCCACAGCATTTTTCAATCATGAAAAATTGGAAGATAAATACTGTGGCTATCCTGTTTGTTACAGAGGAAACTAGACATTTTTTTCAGCCTCTGATTTTGGTATAAATCTGGCATCCATTTTGATGTAACCTATCTCTTACTATTGACTTCAACCTTCCATTTCTTTGTTCCTTCACCCCCATTTTTGTGTTAGTTCTCTTCTTAACACCATCTGAAATCCAGTCAGGGTTAGGTTCAACAAAACCAGGTGTAACTGGAGAAACAATAAAGGATCAGGTTTCTAAGGCTGCCCAGATGAAGCAATACGTTTATGGAGGAAAAACTGCAAAAGTCATGGGTATTGTGTGTAGCATTTGCGCTGGTAAAGTGTCTGACGCAAACCTGTGAAGAGCAAATGCATTATGTGCTCCATGTTTATGTTACTCAGTTAAGCAAAGAAGACATAGAATCTTCAGAACCAAAGGATGTGAGGGAATGAAGAGCTTTTTGTCCCAGTTAGGCACCAGGGTGGAAGCCATTTATTACCAACATAGTAGACATGACCCTTCTACATGTCAGTGGACGTCTTTACACCTTGTAGAAGGGACATCATGTACTGTAAGTAATTTAACCATGACAAGCCGTGGAGCAAGGGGCATCATCAGTAAGAGAGATTCACCCAGCCAGCTACTGGCTTACATCAAAAGAAATACAATGAATTGTTGGGAGGAAGTTGAAAACTATAGGTGTATTTACTTGCAATTTTTTTTTTGTTGTTGTTAGTGGAGGATAATTTTTGCTTTCTGAAGCATTTGATCGATTTAAAGTAGCTCTTGTCATTAAGTAATCTTTAAATTAACCTTCAATCATGTATCAGCAGCTGTACGACGGGAGCAAATACATTATGTATTACTGTTTTGGACATTAGTTCTGAAAAAGCCAACTATCATTCTCAACATCAAAGAGTGCCCCTTTATCAAGGGTTTGGCTGGGAAGATAAAGCACTGGCTATTTACCTTAAGACCTTGGTCCCAATCCAGATCATATTGCCAGTGAGAGGAGTTTTGTGATCTCAGCCCCACACAGGTAGACAGCAGTCCGTATCACCAATAACACAGATTGGCAAAATTGGAATTTTCCTTCTTAGGAGAGTCCTAATGCTGAAAAAAGTCCAGAAACATGCAAGCGAAAAAGCATCCGGTTATATGCCACCCTAGAGATGGCAGTCTTCTCAACGGGATGGGGTGGCACAGGACAGCAATGTGGGGACGCGCTCCAACCTGGCTTGCAGATAAAGAAATTTGTTTTCAGAGCTTGCAACTCATCCAAGTCTATTTTTCAAGCCAACACCTCCTCTCTCCAAACTCCCCCCCACCTCTCTCCTTCCAGAAACAAAAAGCAGAAAGTCAAACGGAAGGATCTCTAGGATGTCATTTGTAGATCTAGGGTGATGGTTTTAGTCTTTCAAAAGCTTGATTGCAATTAAGCTGATGTGTTTCAGACTCTGCTTTTAAAAATTAAGATAAAAATAGATACTATATTTAATTTAATAGTTTTTTAGATTACAGAGGTAACTATTGCGATTATGCTTATAGTGTCATAGTCTCAGGAAGGAGACAAACTGCAGGGAAAAGTACTCTAGGTAGAAAATTTTACTGGCCCCATATGAATAGCTTTAAAATTTTAAACATATATTTAAAAAATCAAGTTAATAAAAGGTAATGTAGTTTATATTTGACATTTGTGTTTATTTGATAATAGATATCATTATATATTCCAAATGTGTAATATCTTATTTTAGACAACCTCTCTTTGCTTGTATACATTTGATCACTCCTTTTATTTTTCATTCTATGAGTTTACTCATGTAGTCATTCCTAGGTTTTTTTAAGAAACACTTTAGTGATTGTAGAGTAAAATAGCTAATATATATTAATATTATAATCATACTTACCCGATCTAGCAAGAAAAGAGCATTTCAACATCTGGTTATGCACTATGTCCTTTATCTCCAAATAGAGATAGATAAGAATATTTTCTCTTTAGCTGTAAGTTAGGATACTCAGCCAGGCAAACAATGAGAATTTCTATGATGCTATTCTTAGAGGCATTTAAGAGCCTATTCTATATACACAAATATTAAATAATAGCTACTGTTTTAAAAGCTAATGCACATTTCCTGAGTGGGGGAAGGGAGCCTTGCTATGGGTTTATGTATCTGCTAAAGGAAAACATCCCTCACCTATAAGAATCAAAGATGACTAGCACCACCCACATGAAGAGAAGTCCATTCTCACTCTATTCATGGTTGCAAAGCGTGAGCACTGGAGTTTTAGTCTGGCCCAACTTGCTCAAATGGCTCAGATGGTGGGCTTGAAGGAAACCCAGGTTGGGGAGGTTGTCAGGACACAGAAAATGGAGCTCCAGGCATTCCAGTGGTCTTGTCTGGGAAGCAGATCCCTTGATTTTCCATGAGGCTGTTCGTCCTCGCTGCCTAGCATTCCCGTAACATCCATTAGGCTAAATCGGCTTCGCTCACATACATAGAGGGGAGAGCAGATGAAAGGATACAAATGCAACAGACTTTTACTGTCAGCAAACAAAAAGGGGCACACATGTGCCAGTTTATAAATTACTATTTTCATTAAAAAGGAGTTAAAAAATCAGGTTCCACTTATCATTGTTAAAAACCTTAAATTTTTTTGAGCTGTATGATTTCATTACACGAATTATAGAACGGTAATAGAGTAATATTACTCTTAAGCCAGCTCACTTAAATTTAAGACATTCAAAACCCAATAATGCACTGACTGGGTTCTTTAGTTCAAGTTATGCAAATAATATACATTTTTTATTCGGCTTCCCACCAGGTTATACATGTATTATAAACACAACAAAGGCCTCTTTCTTGTACAATATATTACTCAGAAGCTGGTGAAAAATAGAAGCCAAAATATTGTGAATTACATTCTTATAATGGTTTGGCTTTGTACTACTGGCTGACATATTTTAAATGCTAACGAGGAGAAGCTGGGGCTGGAAAGAGAGAAATGTTGACTCACTGTTCCCTACTACTGTTGTCATTCATACTGATGTTCGTCAATGTCTAAATCAGATTATTATCTTTGTTTTCTTTAGAGTGGAACTAGTAGATCCAGCTTTGCTACATTTGGGAAACCAGCAGGGGGAACGGTCATCTCAAAAAGACAAAAATAAAAGAAGGGACTGAAACTTAACATAAATTACCATGGCTGTCCCTGAACTCAGAACTGGAGAGAACCATTTTATTCTTTTACACAAAGCTCATGATTAAAATCAATATGGATTATTTTACAAGCATTGTTTTGTAAATATTTCGCATAGTGGCCTAACGTAATTTATACATTTTAAAAATATAAGCACTGACATACTAATTCCATTTAGGCATTAAAAGAAAAAAAAAGCTGAAGTTTAGAAAATCAGAAATACTGAAGTCTGTCTTATGACAAAAACAATATTCACAGACTCAGCCCCAAAATTTATATGCTAAATAGTGAGATGGCTCTGGGTCCTTTCCCAGGTTTCCATGTTTTCATTTATGCCCAATATATTCAATCAGTAACTAGCTCAACTGAATAAAGTTAAAAATTTTATGAATGTTTCTAAGAAGTGAACAGGAAGATGCTTATATGTGTATCTGAAATATATAGATTAGCCCCATTATAATCTCATACTTTAAAAAAACATCATTTTCTAAGGGATCTTTACTTGTTTATGCTGGACAAATTGAAAACAAAAATAAGAAAAGTGGAAAATAAGAAATTCAGTCCTTTAGTTTCATGACGTAACATGAGCTTTGTGGGAACGAGAGAGCATTCCTTTATACTTGTATGCAATCTGAGCTCGGTGGCTTTGAAAGCTCTGAAGTCCTCTACAAAATTCTTTCCTCCTTTTTTCCCCCCTTAAAAAAAAAAAAACCTACCTCTACTAATTTCTATAATCTCATCAGCATTTCTAATAGAAATTCTCACCTCAAATTCCTTCCTGTGATAGAGTGAGTAGAACCAGTCTCTGGAGTACTTGGCAAAACACTCCCAGCCTCTTGTTTAATTCAACAAGTGTCAGTTGTGCTTCTCTTGAAAGCATATAGTTCTTTATACAAGGCAAAAAGAGCCACGTTGGATGGCAGGCAATCGTGTTTTAAGATGGTGCATCATCTGTTTGGATGCTGCCAGTCTTCCCCTGGATCTGTAGATGGCTCCTTTCTTAACAAAATGTAGGCACAGAATCGCATTTACTGTTGCAAAACATAAACAGTAAGGATGTGAAAGATTAAAAATTGCTCCCCATCAGATTGCTATTAAGAAAAAAAAAAGACTGTGAGGTCAGAATTATTTCTTAATTGCATTTCACACCTGGTTAAGATAGTGTATACAGCTGCAAGGAGATGAAAGGAATGATTGATCCTTGAAAAGAGAATAGGTAAAGTAGGCACTGGAAGGCTTGAGAGCAAGGCACACTGGGGTGAGGTGAAAAGCAGAATTCACTTTTGGTAGAATTAATTTCTTGCCAGCATTTGAAAAAGAGGAAGGTGGCTCTGGAAGCAGCCTTCATTCTCCAATGCTGACTGCAAATCCCCCACCCAAACGGTCTCACTGTAAACAGCAGATATTTTAGATGCAATTAGACTTCCATGTGCCATGCACAACAGCTGGGAAGAGTTTCCAAAGTTTTCTTCTTTTTAATTTGAGTAGAATACTAAAGAAATAAAATATCCTGACAACTTCTAGCGTTGTCTTGTGACTTTAAAAAAAATCAGCCTGTGAAGTATCACTGCTCTGTTTTAGTCTAATGCTACTTCTATCTTTTATCCTTTTTAATTAGAAGGCAAATTCTCAGACCGCCAGGCCTAATCCCTACACAGTGGAACAAAGCCCAGCAAAGCCTTTGAACACTGTTCAGCCGGGCAGCACAAACCCTAGTAACTGTTGGCAGTAAGGGCAGGACTCTGACCCTCATCTCAG
Source organism: Eulemur rufifrons (assembly GCF_041146395.1). Lineage (NCBI taxonomy): Eukaryota > Metazoa > Chordata > Mammalia > Primates > Lemuridae > Eulemur > Eulemur rufifrons. Next base: position 86,866,999 of record NC_090984.1, read on the forward strand.
CCATTCTCCTGCAGCTCCTGAGGCTCCCTGCCCTTCAGAACCCTATCTGTTGTTCTTCTGTTTAGACTGAAAAGACAAAAGAGGAGACAATGTGGGAAACCTAGAGGATTGGCTAGGTAGGATGCGGGGAGCTACTGGTGGGTAGAGGCAAGTCAATGGAGTTTCACGGGAATGGACACAGTGGGGAGAATTGGATCACCAGATTAGGTCTTTAGGTTCAAGAAATTTCTTCATCCCTCACTAAATCTTTTCATGGACAATGCCACTTTTTAAACAATTGTTGCATTTCCAATTACTCCAGGAGTGTTCAAACAAATGCCCCAAACCCTCCATGAAAAGTTTGCTCATATTTTAAACTCGCCAGATGAAAATCAATAAAACAAATACCCCCCCAATCAGTGGCAGACACATCTCCAAAGTATTTACACTTGTAATAATATTTGACTCAAGAGCATAATTTGAGCTCACTCAAGCAAAACATGCAACTAGACAGAAACGTGAATTTTCAAAGCTAATCGGAACAATCATGAATCAAAAAGCCAAATTCCAAGTATGCAAATATGAAAAAGGATTGTTTGCATTTCCTACTTTGGCTAAGTGTGAATTATTGAACAGTGAAACAACAGATGCTACTACCATGCTGCAAACTCTTCCAAACTGATCTTAGATTGAGCTACGAATGTGTGGGACTTACTGTCTGATGCCAGAATATTTGAGAGTTGTAATGGGATTTCTGAAGAAGATATGCATTTTTTAGTTTTTGAGATATCTGAGATAGATATTTCAAGAAAAAAAGGGAAATAAAACCAAAAACCACTTATTGGAAACATTTTCAGCAGTCTCTCAGATTCTTAAACACAGCAGGTTTCATAAAGCCACTTTTGTTTTTTCTTCTTCTAATATCTATAAAAACACCAATATATGTAGTGCGATACTTAACCCAATCATTAGGGTTGTCTTTGTAACCAAATATAAAATGTGTTAGAGATCTGGCTTTCAGTGATTAACAGGTTAATTTAAATCATAGGAAAGGAAACATGCAAGGATTTATATGAGTGATGTCCAGTAAGTGTGTGTATTTTATCATATAATCTTAAATTCAAAGTTAGAGCTAAACTACTTTTAAGGAAGCTTCCATTTTTCGAGCTCTCAGTAAGGACAGATATCCCAAGTTTTATATTTAAATAAAATATAATTTTGATATTATTAAAGTATGAGTTTTATATTGATTTCTAGCACATTTATTTTGAGAACATGTGCTTATCTTATTAAAGGGACAACAATATATATGATTATAATCCATTTCTATATAATGTCTATTATTCAAATGACAAAACCTAGTATCTTCCTCAACATTCTCTGTCTTTCTGCTACATAAGCAAATCCTTTCTCTAGGTCAAAAGTGGAAAAATAGGTGAAATACACAAAGACAGTTAAATACAACTGTAGATAATATTCTATAAAGAATGGTACAGTATTATCAACAATCTTCTCTCAGCCCACTTTTGTGTTTATTTTTACCTTTCATCTCATCAAAAAATATATAAAATACATCTACTCAGATTGATGCTCTTTAAATACACCTTATGTTCATTCTCTTTTCTTTTTTTAAATAAAAACTATTTGAAAAATTATACAGTAATTGTTTCTGCCTCCAAGCAGCTATCGCAATTTGCAAATAAAAACACTTTAAAAATTTTTAAATACCCTTTGTAAAGATAGAAGCCATTTAAAGAAATTGTCTAAATGTTTGCACACATTTCACTGTCTAATGCTTCAATGGAAATGATCAATAAACATTTGCATAAAAGAGAAAATTCATTATGTGTGTGTTTTAATAATAATTGGAAATCTTTACCTAGTGGAAAATTATTTCTTGTCGTCGTGCATGCACATGCCATCTTTTGAAAGTAGGTTATGAAATCTCATAGACAACATGCTGTAATGATATATAATACATTAAGTTCCAAAGACCCCAAAATAGTCCTGGAAATGTACATAAACCACAGCTAAATGCAGTTCCCACAAATCAGACCTGGTATCGGGAAATGGCTTTTATATTTGCTTTTGTCCCCCATCACTGTCATCTACCTACTCACCTTAATCATGTGTACGAAATAATTTTATTAGAATGGAATAGAAAAAATTCTTGATCAGAAGCATCCAAAGCTTTTGAAGACAGCTTCTTTTTAAGACTTGCATGAATATTGACAATGCAGTGTACCTAGTTATCCAACATGGTTGAATATACTCATTGATACTTATTAGAACATAAAAATAAAAATAACTGCTATATTTTCAATTTTCTCTTTCTTAGGATTCTTGTAATTTAGGTGTATGTAATAGGTTTGAGTGAACAGGCCGAAGTTAAAATATTTTTTGTGGAGGTTAGTTTTTGTTATTGTTACGCTGTTTCTTCCACTGAATTAAGCTTTCTTTACTACGAATAAAATCTTAAAGAGTTTCTGAAGCCTATAATGTAAAAGACCACAAATACTAAGCTCAATCAAAACAAATACTAAAAAAAAAAAAAAAGAAAGAAAAAAAAAAGCCAGCCCTTAATTCTGTATTCTGATCCATCAGTGACTGTATAACTATATCATTAACGATGTTCTCTAACTGGGGAAGTCCCTACCCTAGAGTGTAAGGGATCAAAGAAAACATTCTTTTCTGTCTGGTACACTTAGTAGTCCTGCCTCCCAACAGTGGGATAAAAGGAACTTGCTAAACTGTTGCCATTTTGCAACATCTGCTATAATTCCCCTAAATCCAGATTTGTCTGACACAGAGAGGCCTGTTCTTACATCATTGCCATGTGACAGTATAACACCAGTCACATCAAGCTTGAGGATTGCAGCTTCAGGCTATGATAATATGAAGAAAACCTTTTTGCCTAGGGCAAAACACTTGTAACAAAGTATTATTCATCTGGCCAATTTAAATCTTCTCTCAAAAAGGTACCCAGAAACATATGCAGTATGCCTTTGTAAAAGGCTGGAGCAGCTCATAGGCAAATGACCTGAACCAAGAGTACAAAACCTAATGTCCTGATTAATTACTGCTAAGCGGCTCTGATACACAGAAAGGAGAATGCTGGTACTAATCCTTAACCCTGTCCTACATTCTCAAAATAGCCCAAACATTGCTGACAGTTACAAAAACAAACCTGTCCATGGTTTAAAAAAAAAAAAAAAAAAAAAAGTTGTACATTATCACTTGGTGCCCTCCACCTTATAAAACAAGGAAGCAGCCTCACGTCAGTAGACAAATCAGAGAGTTACCAGCCACAGGACCTTCTTTGGGACAAGGGCACAGGCTCATAAAAAGAAAATTATCTGAAGAAAAAAAAGTCTAATACCACATACAAACCTCACACAGAAATATTTTGGGTGTTCTTATTTTCAGGGATCAGCTTGCAAGAGATTGAGCTTTTCTGAAAATTGTCCCTTAAAAGTCAGGCAACCTCAACACAGCAATTCTTTGCTGATTAACCTGGAGCAGAGAGATTGCTGTGCTCAGAATTTTATTAGGATGAGATATTTAAATTTATTTTACCTGTAAAAATAAGGGATACTCATATTTCACTATAAATAGACATTTTAGAATTTCAAACTATTTGCATTCTGAAGCTGTTTGGGCTTCATCAGTCACTCAAATGACAGGTACCTTTATTAATAAAGCTGATGTCTGGAGTTTCTTTCACTTTTGCTAGCAAGAAATCAATAGCTAAAAGAAGAAAGTCCTATATAAAGGAAAAGGAAGTTGCTTATCTTGACAAATTTCTTGCATTTTTCTTAAAAGAATCAAAATGTCACTAAAATGCAGTTCATGTTACTACCAGTTGTAACACTATTATACGTTAATCACATTAAAATACTTCTCTTGGGCTTTATATGTAAAACACGGCACTTCTATAGCACTAATTCAAAGCAAATAATGAACCTCATCTATTTTGGAGACTGTCCTTAATTTGACATTCTACAGGCATATCCCCACCGTAGTTCTAGAAAGTAGTGAAAAACAGGAGGCTGGCCTAACTTTTGTGGGGTCATTTAAAGGAGAGAAGACATATTTTCACATGAAATGCACTTGCTACTAAGTCTAATTTCCTTTTAGATTTTCAAGAATATTTTTGTGTGTAAGCACGTCATTTGTAGACATGAGCATTTCCACATGGCATTGCAACCCACCCAGTGTCTAACAGACTGCACAGGAAAGGAATTTTCCACCTGTCCAGATCAAACATGAGGCTGGCAGCCCGAGAAAATGCAAGATGCTGCTTCAGCGTAGCAGCCTGAGTTTTCATGGTCTGTGCTGTTTTGAACAGCACCACGCACTTGGATCTCTTTGTACTACCCCTTTGCCTCCTTTTCCCTACCCATGTCCCTCGCCTCTCCCTTCTTCAGCTGGTCCTCAAGGGAAGCACTTTGCTTTCCCATCATTCCTCACACCCTAACTTTCTGAATTAGGCCCACCTTCTCATTAATGGGGTTGTAACTTTGGAGTCAATTCACCTTGGTTAATAACATCTTCACAATTCTGAGCAACATCAATTCCGGGCATGCTGATCTTTGATGGAGATTGTCCCTCCCTGAAGCACTCTCTGGCTCTATTCAGAGGCAGAGTAAAGAACCAAATCGCAGCTTCTCAGGTTTGGGCAACTAACTTGACCATTGTGTAGGGGTGAAAGAGTTGCTTTATTATCTGCCAAGATTGACACCATTTAGGAAGAAATTTCTCCTCTCTGGTTTGTTGCAGATTTTTTGCAGATTGAAAAAGAAAAGTTACAATAAGAAGTTTGAAAATCACTGCCCTTCCTGGAATTTGAACTGAATGTTATTAAGGACTGGCAATACTAAAGTGATTCCATTGCCTAGTTCCCCTTTTACAAATCAGTCTCCAAAAGGCACAGGCAGTACAATGAAGAGCACATAAATTCTGTATTAGAGAGACCCAGGGAAGCTCGAAAGCCTGGCTCTCTTATCAGCAATACAATCCTGATGGAATTACTTGACCTCTCTGAACCTCAGTTTCCTCGGCTATAAAATGGGGGCAAATAAGGCCTATTTCACCCGGTTGTTGGGGGGATTAAATGAGATAATGAATGTAAAGCAACCTCTTTAACCAACCACAACAATCCTATTAGGCATTATAATCTCCATTTCACAGAGCAGGGGCGAATGGTTCAGGAAGGTTAAAGCACTTGCCAAATGCCACAATTACAGCGTAGGTGTTTAATAAGTGGGGTCTACTATAATCAACCCAAAAAGTGTGGATTCTTACCTATGTCAAAATCATTCCTTACCACATTGGAGGGCCTTTCCTCTTGGGGGTGAAACAGCCAAGCTTCCTTTTTGAGTAGCTCTTCAGGGGTCTTGCCAGAAAAACCCAACGGGAGGGTGCCCCCATTTACCAACCCCCACTTTGTGGTGGGCATGAATGCAATGCCTACCACCTAGAGGGTTATCTCTTTAATCAACCCAACAACCCTTCTAGTTATCATCTCCTTTTCACAGAGCAGGATGCAGAGCCCGAGAAATGTTAAATCACTTGCCAAAGGTCACAGGCATTTTTTATGGGGGAGCCAGGTTTGTAAACACAGGTCTCTATGCCCTTGAGGACCATGCTCTTCCTGCTATTGCCCTCACTCCCGCCCTTCTGCTCAGGGGCCCGGGTGGGTGGTCAGGGTTGGAGAAAGCGTGGCTAAGCCTTTGCCAGGGGCACCCTCTGCAGCAGGTGCCCGGAACATCCCTTCGGAAGTTCCTCTTTGAGCTCAGCAAAACCTAAGTGGTTTTCTAGAATGAAACCCACATAGGAACCAATCTTAAGTAAAACATAGAAATAGGGTTAAACTACTAGATCATTAAACTGAAAAGGACAGTACAGTGGAAGATGTTTCAAGGCATTTTGGTAAAATTAAGAAGCAGAGAGTCAGATAAAATTCCAAATTATTTCCAGGAAGAATAGGAAAATAGCATAAAGTGTTAATTGTGTGCACTAAGAGTTTTAGAAAAGCAGGTTAGAGATGTTTCTGACCTGCTGATTCCCTCCATTCTTTCCTCACTTTTCCCTCCAACTCAAACTCCATATCCTCCCTGACTCACTAGGGATTGAGAGAAGACAAAGTGAATTTAAAGAATTCACAGGGGTACTTTATATTCTTGCCTTCTCAAAGATTGGCAGGTGTTAAAGAAGTATGCATATGAATCACCTGGTGGTCCCGTTAAGATGCAGATTCTGGTTCCGTAGTTCTTGGGGTTAGGACTACCATTCTGCCTTTTTAACCAGGAGCAGAGAGTTCAGATGATACAATGCAGACTCTTCGGCTGTTTGTTGACTCAATTTATCTTCTTAAAAATGTCAGTCCAGCTCTTAGAATTCAAGTTATTCTCAGCTGGGCAGGGTGGCTCTTGCCTATAGTCCCAGCTACTAGGGACTCTGAGGCAGGAGGATCGCTGGAGGCTAGGACCAGCCTGGGCAATATAGCAAGACCCCATCTCTAAAAGAAAAATAATAAAAATTTAAAAATTCAAAGTATCCTCATTGAAGCCAGGCTGTAAACTCTATTGTTCATTCCCAGACCTTAGAGGAATCCCAGCTAGAGATTCTCTCCGTGATTAGAACAGAATCAGCCTGCCAAATAGTGCAGGCACTCAAGTTAGAGCAGATTGGCAACTGGTTATATAGATTCCCACCTTTAATCAAAAAAGATAGGAAAAGAAAGAGTTGTCAGTGACCTAACAAACCCGAGTGATAACCTCTGAATAAAGACCAGCCCCTGATTATCTTAAAAACGAATTTCCTATTTCACTATTGCACTTAATGGATAGAAGTCAGGATTGACCCAGCACAGACCAGGCGTGGGGAGGGGCTGGTGGGCTTCCACTTCTCTCCCATTAAGGTGATTTTTCTGGCTCTGGTAAAATGGAAGAGAGTCAGGTGGGTGAATTACAAAACTGACTAAGGTTAAAGGACATGAATGCTGCTGAAGGGGGCCAGAAGGAAGTGGAAGGAGCCGATGGCGGCCGAGGAGACATAAAGCAGGCTTCAGAGATGCTGCATCTACTCACCAGGACTGAAAACTTTATCTGCCTTCCAGAATTCACATTTTTTGAGAACCTGCTAAATCCCAGCAGCTGGGACATATATTGTCTTATATAGATCACTCAGTAGCAGATTCAGGTAGAGGCCAAGTTGAGAATGTGATCGAGAACTCGCCAGACTGGGCTGTGGTCACCGATTCCCCGGGAAGGTTGAACTACATTAGACCTTAAACCCACTTGCTGTCTGCCTTGCACTTCTCACGCCCAGGCAGGAGAAGCACTTTACAAGGTCAATATTGCTAAGTGATTTAGAGTGCCCTGTTAGCAATTTGATGGGAGAATACCAGTGTGGGTTGGTTCCTCATGTCTCATAGCAAGATTGTCCCTCGAATAAATTTTTTAAAAGTGCTCTAGGCAGGATGGGGACATGAGGCTATGAGAAAGCACTGTCCTCAAGGTTCGGTTAAATTTTAATGACTAATTACTTTGAATTCTTGAAGAGAAAAGGAAAATCATTTTCTATCGGCTATTAAAATCCATGCTTTCTAATGAGACCCGCAGACCTGCTCCCTGCCTTCAGGAGCTGGACAGAGCCGTTGTAGGAGTAAAGCCCTGTGAGTCACCCCACTCGGGCCAGCTACCATTTCATGTCGCTAATGCCCCCTTGAATCTATTAACACTTTTTTTTCCCTGAAAAACTTTCTTGGTGGATGTGAGAAAAAGGAGGGGTGGGAGGGATAAAGGCTACTGTCAAATTGATTAAGTGAACGCTCATTAGAGAAAGTAACAAGAGGTAAAATCTGCATATGCATTGCAGAAATGTGTCTGATCTTGCTAAGTTGTTAAAGACAAAACGGGCTGAAAACCTCCCTCTCTGGAAGTACTTGAGGGAGAACTGGGGGAGGGGAAAAGTTCTCTAACAGTAACTGTCCTTCTTTCTGAACGCCAGCTAGAGCAGCGGCAGTCTGCGACACTTCGGTACACATCTGCAGCCTTGTTTTCTAAGAATTTGTACTACGATTATCAAAAAATTAACCCAACTCTTCCTAGAATACACTAGCCACTTCCTTAATTTCCTTTTATATGCTCCTTGTTTTCTCTTTCTTCTTCTACTCTTCATTTACAAGCTCTTTCCCCACCGCCCCCCCCCCCCCCCCCAGCTATCCCATGGTACATAAAAACCTAAAGCAGTTGATTTTGTGTCGCTGGAGCATAAGCTTTATTATTGTGCAGTATGGAGCAGATTTTTTTTTTCTTCCTCACCTTCAAAAGATAAACCTTTAGCCAGCCACTTTTGTTTTATTTTTTGTGGGTGTGGGAGGTGGGTGGGGGCAACCCTCACCAAAGGTCTCCTAACTTATTGGCCCAAAGAGATAAATCTAGCCTGAAGATCCAGATTCCGGGTAACGATGTTGATTTTGGAGCAGATGTTACTTATAAAATGGTCAGCTTGGTGCTGTCATTCCAATGGCTGGTTAAGCTGGTAACTTGGGTAACTCTTTTAAGAGGATAGTAGTACTTCCAAATGTCCTCATCTGTGAGGTGGTCTAACATTACAGCCGTTGAATAACCCTAATGACTTTTTTGGTTGGGATACATTTTTAAGGGCAAATATTTTATAAATCATGTCAAATCTGAAGGTGCTATTAATGTTCATTCTCATGCTTTCCTGTGACTAACGTTCAACGTTTCTACTGATGCCTCTAACTCACATTTCTCCTCTCATGAAGCCTAACCAGAACATTTCTTACTGAAGAGCTGATGGTGTTGACCTTAACCTACAGAATGAAGGTATAATACTTGGTGACTTAGTCTGAAAAGGGGAGCTGGACAATGACAGCAAATGCACCTCACTTGGCACAAATCCTTAATTTTAAAAAGTTAAAAATAAGAAAAGCACAAGTTTGACATTTCTTAGGTGTAGAAAGAAGACAGCATGTGTACTTGGGAGGTGGACCAAATTGTCCTGAATGTTTGAAAGGAAATTAATAACAATAATAATATCGTGCCAAAGGATGTTCTTTGAAATATCTACAGACTGTGACACAAAGCAGTTCTTCTCATATGTGAGGTTGTCTGGGCTGTTTTGCTCCATTATGTGCTTTGGAGATCCTTGTCATTACAAATGTAGGACTTAAATCCTCAGTTTTTCTTTGTATTTCTAAACTACCCCCATAGGTATATTTACTTCCTTCTTTTGTCAAGCTTAAACATTTCCAATTACCTTAGACTCTAAAAAGAAAAGTGATGGTTAAGTTCCTTCACTTATAATGACATTTATTAATCTAGTTCTGGTGAGAAATGTTGAACCTCTTGCCTTCCCAAATCATACATTTTAATTCTTAACACACCTCCAAAGAGCATTGACATTGTTTAATTAAAATGAGGGTGCACATTAATAAGAAAGGATATCATTTTGTTATTTATATATAATTTTATTTTGTTAAAAAAATGAACAGAGACTGGTAAGTTCCATAATTGCCCTCCATGGTGAAGAAATAAGTGTAGGAGAGAAGAAAAGCACAGTAAGACACATATGTTAGTAAAACACTCCTTAATACGACGCAAGCTGTAGAAAATGCTACTTTGCATTTGGTCCTCAATGTGGCTAACTGCAAGCCATTGAGTAAAAAGTGCACCTTTTAAACTAATTCCTTGGTCAGAAGATAGAGCCACATCTAGAAGCCTCCTCATTAATATGCTATAATGGTCAAATGAGAGATTAATAGCAAAGTCACCTGCTAAAGCAACCAGGAACCTGTTGATTAACAATAAGCCTCCAAAAATAAGATACCAGATTGCAAAGCAAAATCAAGTCCCAGGGCAACAAGTGCTTCTGTAATTTATTCCTTCTTTATATGAGGGCATAAAGCTGCCTTTATAAACGTGTTTTCCAGGCCCTGCTGTGAGCTGTAGGTGTGAGCTTTTCAGCTGATTTATTAATTTTAGTTTCAATCAACGTGTCACCTGCAGACACAAAAATGTAGGCCTCACCACAGAAAATACAATTTAAGAGAAAAAAAAAAAAGGAAAAGAAAAAACAGGGCTCTGTTGATTCAAAAAACTCTGCCAGGATTTTTTTTTTTTTTTTTTAAGATGAACACTGGTACGCCTATTCTTTGAGAACTAAAATAATTCCCAGCGACATAATTAAAAAAAAATCAAAATTAAACATTTTTGTCATACTTCGAAAGTCAGTCTTAGACCCAGGGAAGAGTAACATGAGGCTGCCAAAACAATCAGCTACTCTTGTCAGTAGGGGTACATTCTCCCCAAAGAATCGAATGAACAACAAGTCCCCTGGGCAAAATGTGCAAAAAATTCTCAATTAGTTGTCTTTATTTAGTGAGCACTATGGGGTCCTCAACCACACTATAGAATTATGGCAAGAAAGCTGAGCTCTTCACTAGCTTATTAGCATTCTCAGAGGGTTGGAGTGCTGCTGATAGCAGGCTGTTGCCTCCAAGAGCTGTTGGTGGGACCCCTACACTCCCGGGCTTTGTCCTTTTGTCCTTCCAAGCCAGCAGGAAGTACTGCCCCATGTTCAAGGCATTCTGGGATACCTTCATTCCATTCACAGTTTGCATTACCGACAGGGCCTCGAAGTCTTTGTTATTGGCTATGACCATCACTGTTGCAGGTTTAAATGAAAAGCAAAAGCAATCTGTATCAGTCAATTCTAAATGAAGGTTTAGGAAGTAGCCCCCTTCCAAATGAACATCCTCGTAGGGCTGGAGTGGTCTTACGCGGCCAAAGCCCCATAGGAAATCCAGGTCCTGGTTATAATCTGGCTGCTGCATTCTTTTCATCCTGAAACTACAGCGTTAGGCAAAGGAACCAAAATGAGAGTGGGCAGAGGCATATTCCAGACTGACTCCTACATGTTTATAGCACTCCCCGGCCTCTGCGATCTACCCCCCACATCCCGCTTCCCCTGCAAACCCACCTACTCCTAACTATCCCCTCCCCTCCCCCCAAAAAGAAAAGAAAACCTGAAAGAAAACAATGAAAAAGAACTGGCAGCAAGTATTAGAAATGCCTTTTCTAAAGAAGAGGGTATTTGCTGCTTTAGGGAAAACACTATCATTGACTAAATTAACAAGTTGTCTTATCAACTGCCATAAGCCTTGGAGTCTAATTAATTTAGTACTGATCAATAGTCCTGAATGAGGCATTGATTTCTGCCTGCTTGACAGGGCTGCAGCTGAAATCACTTTCTCTGTACGCCACACACACACAGGCACCCAAAGCTTATGCGTTATCACATTAAGATTTTATTTCACTTATCCCATACGGACGCGAATTTCCTGAACCAACTCTAAATGAGGAAAGGAAATTAAAAAAAAAAAAAAAAACTTTGGAAGTAAGGACAGGTTCACTAGCAAGTGCAAACAGTGCTTGAGCACTCCCTGCCAAAGTTCTGCCTTCTTAGAAAACGTCCTTTGAGTGAGATAAAATATTTAAAAAGGAAAAAAGAAACTGAAGTGCTTTGCTTAAAATACACAGTCAGTGCTTTGATTGATCATTAAACATGTAAAGAGAGCATGGGTTATCCAAAGAGTAACATTCTTCTGTCTCTTATTTTTAAAATGCTGATGATGCTTTATTAAAAATATTCTGACCCAAAGTAATAAAAGCAGTAATGCTATCTGGCCAAGGGCAGAAGCAGACGGGGAGCCTCTGATAAGATGGAACCATGTGAGAGATCTACCCCAGATTTGTCTTTTACTGCTGGGATTGCTGAGCGAGGGGTGAGGAGGGAATGAAGAGGACATCCCACTCCCTTTCTCTCCCCCGGAAATCAATGGCAATAGTATTGGAACAGTATTGAATGAAACTAATTTAAGCATTTGATTTTTAGTTTTTATCCGGACTGACAAGATATAGGACGTATATCCTAAAAAAAGGGCCAGGTTCATATCAATGTTTTTACCTTCTCCTATGACACAAGCCTGCATTTTCTTTCGGGCCCCTCCCTGTTTTTGTGGCTGTTCGTTTCATTGTGTGAGCCCTCGCTCTCACTCCTGAAAGTCCTGGGATTTTCCCCCTAGGCTGGCCCACTGGGACAATTTCTCCTCCCGTTGCTTAAATACTACTTGAAATGAGAGGTACAGCAAAACTTTTCAAATATTTTAAAGATGATGCTTCAATTTCAAACAGGGAAGGAAGATAACCAAGGAGCTTGTGTATATATCTCAGAACGATTTTCTATTCAAGAAACATCACCACCACCCCCTCAAAAAAGAAAAGAGAGAACTGGAAACATGAACTGCCTTCTTTTACGAGGTTGGAGAAACTATCTAAAATGATCAAAACAAAGAATTCCTATTCTTTCCTGTGCATTTATTTAATGACACTTGGCTTTTTGAAAATTTCAAGTATATATATATATATATATATATATATTTTTTTTTTTTTTTTTTAAAGTGCCAGAAAAGTCCCACCCTTAATCTCTTTCAGGCCTCCATGAGTTTCCATAGCACTTTACAAAAGATCTTTATTTAGGAAAGGATTGGACAAACTTTCCTTATATGTGTGGCCCACACCATTAATTGCCCCATCTCCTTTCGTAAGGCCTTATTCCTATGTAAATACCCTTGCATAATGTTACAGGCTATTGTTAGGCCAGCGCCAGTCAGTCGCCACTTATATGCATTTTTACTTCAATCCGCTGCTCAGAGAATGAAAAGATGTCTGGACTTAAGCTGTTTACCAACTGGGCCGAAGCTGCAGAGCCGCAAAACTGAAGAAAGCCCCAAGCAACTGCAGGAACAAGCTTTTACAATGCGAGCAGCCATTTTCAGTTGAGTTATTAACCCACCCTGAAACTCTTCTAAGCTATGCCTTTTTTAAAGAACAAATGTGCTGAATCAAACATGAATGAGCCAGAACTATGAAGAGAGAAATCCTCTAAAGAACTATTGAACACAACATAGGTTTGTAATCATTTTGTCTCAGTTGCCTGCTACCGACATTATCAAGGATGATAATACTGGCTCAGTTGAGGCAATTGTCTCGTAATTAAACAATAGTGCGGTACAGTAAAAACACACATGCAGGCAACACGCACCCCGAGTCAGAAAACAGTGTGCAAGCGATGAGAAGGCTGAGTTAATAGCTCACCACTGGGGCCTTACATTAATCTGGTCGCTAAAACGCAGTAATGTTTGATGAGAACATTGGGAAACGCTTCCAAACCCAAATCTTTCTGACTGTCTGGTTCTCGCAATCCTACGTGGCCTCAGCCGTGCTTAAATTGAAAAAAATAAAATCACTTTTACTTTATAGTTGTAATGATCCCCTGGCATGACACACCATGAAAATAAAGGAGCAAAATTCTACCAAAGGGAGCTGGCTTTTTCTCTGCAAAATGTGCTGCAGGCAAAGATCAGTGTTCTTATTTAACGGCACCACAATCTGAGTAGTGCGGTATTAGCCTAAAGAAACTCTTGACTATTTGCATGCTTATTAGAATCCAATGAGTGCTTAATAAGTGCATATATATGACAGGAAACATCTCATTGCATAGTTGGTGCTACAGGAAAGACGGGAGGAGACACACACACACACACACACACACACATTAAAGAAAGCAGTCTTGAGTTAATTACCATCACAATGCAATCAAGTACAACAGTCATAGCTGAAAACCATTACTATTAAAGCTGCTAGACTCAACCTTGCCTCCGCAGGTCAGCTATGGCACTGATAACCTTTCCAGCAGACAAATACATGTAACATCGCCTCATCTAATTAAAAGCTCAGGGAGGTGGAGAAAAATACCAGCACATTGCATCCAAGCAAATGAGTGCTGCCTTCAGCTGATGAAGCTACCATATGCTGCTGCTGTTTACTCTGGAAGGAAACTGAGTCACTTAACATTTCAATAGGTTAATCAATTGGCAATTAAATGGAGAAATTGGTTAACTCTGAAAACAATTAACATGACACCCCCCCCACCCCATTAAGTACACTTTCTAATTGCCACAGCAGTGAGTAGAAATTAACGTGCATGTTAAAGCATCTGACTGGGGTGGCACTGTTTTTTTGTATTTGAGAAAACGGAATTAGCTGAAAATTCAGGTTTTATTTTTATAGATTAGACAGTAGGAATTCTATCATCAACTGCAGTTTTAGCAAAGGGGAGCTACGTATATTTTTTCATTCTCTTAAGGGCTCACTTCAAGTTGTTGAAATATTTAATTTGCAATAATTAATTAAAATAGCCTAAACCCCTCCCACCAAATTATGGGTTGGTGAACTAAATGAGAAATCTCTCTCTTTGCCCATTTTGTGGACAGAATTACTTTGCAGAATCAGGTGTATTTCAAGATGTCCTTTCTAATTTAACAATGCAATGCACACATTGTTAAAGTCAGAATTTTTGCTAAACATTTGCATGAATGGTTTTGCATTGTTGGTTGTATCCTGAATCTCACTGTAAAATGATAACAATAGTGTTTATTGGTAACAATTTTAAGCTGGAAGGCTCAAGTTTGGATTGCTTGCTACAGCCAGTCAGTAAGATGAAGAATATTCATCTACAAAAGAGGTGATAATTGAAGTAAATCATGATTGCTTTGATATATATTAACAGCTAAATAAATATTTTTGAATGAGTGAATAGCTTTAAGAGCTGATTATCAAAATTATCTTGCATAATCTCCTCACCTCCCACCTTTTTGAATAACTTTACTATCCCTAGATACACAAAGATGAATAGAATAAATCCTACTTTGAGGGACTCAAGGTCTGGCAGAGGGGAGAATGGTATTTAAGAAGAAGAGGCTAAAGGTCTTAGAGAACTATAACACTGGGAAGGCTGAAAGTTTTGTGGTTTAGGCACCTGGTTTGGTAGTGAAGTCATTAATCACAATAAAAAAGGGACACATGTTGGGGTGGGGATAATAGATAATAAGTTTAATTTAGGACATGTTGAGTTAGAAGTGCCATAGGATGTCCAGATGCTTATGTCAATTAGACAGTTAAATATATACATGTCTGTGTATATTGTGGACTGGAGATATTCAGGAGTTGTCAGAATACAGGTGGCTGCTAAGGACATGGAAGTGGATGAGATTGCCTATGGAGAACACGCAGAATAAGAGAAGTGGGCTGAGGACAAGATCCTGGGTAACACTGGTGTGGACAGGGTGGACAAGAGGGAACGGTTAGCAAAGGAGGCTGAAAAGAAAAGTCAGAGGAAAGGAGGAAAACGAGAGTGGTCACAGAAATCAGGGGAGGAGAAAATGACCACAGTCCCAGGGGTCTAGTAAGATGAGGGCAATTTGGAATATGGCAATTTAGAAACACTGGTGCCATAGTGGTGGTCGTTTGGTTGGCATGATGAAGGCTTGAGCTAGAAAACAGTCTGCATGGGTGAAGATTTAATAGGAGATGAGGAAGGAGAGATGTTGGGCTGCTTTGAGAAGCTAGCTTGTGAGGGAGAGGGACAGAGCAGTGGTTTAGAGACTGTAGGATGTGAGGACACTTCTGTTTATTTACCTCTGAGTTCAGAGATGACCAAGGATAGGGCTATGTTTGGATGATACAGAAGGGGGCGTTCTGACTGCTGGCGTCTGTGTGTGTGTTTATGTATATGTGGTGTGTGTGTGTGTGTGTGTGTGTGTGTATTTATTTATTTATTTATTTTTTTTAAGAAGTGGAAGATGCAGTCTGGGGCTGTCAAGGAGAAAAAATGGTTTGGAATTGCAGCTGAGAGGCCCAGAAGAGGGATGTGGCTGAGATGGATAAAGAGGATTATCTCTGAAAGGCTAGCTGGAATTGAAAACAATATCCTTGTGGTCACACTCATCTGCATTGCAATGGGCTTTTACTCTAGGGGGATTCCTTCGTTCATATATGTATTCATTCATTCAACAAATATTAATGAACGCTTGCCATGTGCCTGGCACTGTTCTAGGTCTCCAGGATACAGGGATGAATAAGACAGACAACATCCCTGTCCTCAAGGAGCCAGAGAGTTCCAGGAAAGAATCCTATTTTAGATGTAGTAGCTTCACCCTAGGAGGTGATATTTGAGCCTTTTATGGAAGGGCAGGAAGGACCCTGGTGGAAGGGTGGAAGGGCATTCTAGATGTTAGGGGAGTAGAGGGTTCCTCAAGGTTAAAGAACATGCATCTGTGTAACCCATCGTTTTCTATTTCATGAGGTCTTACCATTGTAACTTCCTTGTAAAATAAATTATGTGCTCCCTTGAATTTATCTTTAGTTATTCATGTTTGTCTCCCAATCAGTGGGGAAACTCCTTGAGGGCAGGAATAGTGTCCTATATCTGTGCTGTATACAGCCCTTCAGGGCAATGGTGGTTATAGAGCAGACACTTAAAACACTCGTTTGCCATCCTTAATCGGTGAGCAAAATGAGTTTTGTGAGATACATACTTAGTAGTTACAACCTTTTGTTAGTTTGCTCTTGGAATCTTTGAGTGAGTCTTCGAGTGGGACTTTAACTGAGAAACCGATGGTGTGGCACAAAGGCTAGTTGTCCTGTCCCTTTCTTGTATGGTAATAGCCCCGAATTTTTATTTGTATACAAACAAGATTATCCAGGAAAAAAGAAAAATTTCACAGTTTTCCTTATAGTTCTATGTGGCTGTATGACCAAGTTTTGAACGATGGGATACGAAGGAAATGATGTGTGCAACTTCTAAGAAGTGATGTTAAAGGAAGACGGTATCCTTCTCTCCTTCCCTCGAGACTCCTTTCCTTGGACCGGTTGCTTAGAAAGTGATGTGATGACTGAATTGAGAGGTAGCCACGCTTGAAAGTTAGCAGAGTAGAAAGTGAGAACAGCTTGGGTTGCAGACGACCAAGGAACTGCCATGCAGCCTTGCATTGCTTGCACCTTGACTTTCACACGAAAACAAATAAACTTATACCTTATGTAAGGCATGTTTATGAAACACAGGCAAGTCATTATTCTAACTATGCTATGATATGCTATCTACCCTCTGTTCAAATACATATATAGCTAGTGTCTATTCAGTAGCCATTGTTTTTTGAGTTGTTACATGTGTGATAAATTTCCTTGACATATATTTTTGGAATAAACTGGTTCTGAATGATTAGGTAAATTTTAGCTACGTATAAATCCCAGTACAATAACTGTCATTCTATGAAACAAAGCTATTTCCATGTCCCAATAGATGACCATAATAAGTCACATTTTATTGTATACATACATATGGCTATGACATATCTGTGCCCATTTTTTAATCATCATTGAGATCTTGTCCATGTAAATATATGAAAAATCCTGCCTTGATTAACCTTTCTTATGGGAATGAGTCATCAAAAACATGAATTTTGCTATATTTTCATGTTAACAAGCCTTGAGAAGGGCTAAGATTTTAATTCTCTTGGTTTTTTGTAGCAATATCCTTTGACTCCAGGTATTTCAGACCAAATTTATGGGCCTCCCTAGCTTTGCTTCGCTTCGCTTGAGTGCCTCCTCGGCCTGCACAGTATGGAACTTTGCCACCACCAACGTCACTGCCATTGTCTCATCTTCTAAAACTTCCACAATTCTCACCCGGCCTGCCCTATACTTGGGCCAACAGGAGCCACAGCAGCTGCAGCACCCAAACCTGACCTGACCTACAGAGTAGCCGCAGAGGTTCTGGCTCCTTCCAGGACTTTTAGACCCAAGTGGATCACCTCCTCTTGGGGTATGGCATTTGGCTTCTCCAAGAGATGGCCAGTGGAGCTGGGTAATACATTTGAGGAGTGTTTTGGTCCTATAGGGCCAACTTCGGCCCACGAGAAATAAGGAATAGCCGGGAGTTCCCCGCAGCCTGCCTGGAAGATGTTCCCCCTATGACCAAACGACTGGCTGTGTTTTCTTATGAAGTTGTGGTCAATTCACAACGTACCATGTTTTATCTGGTTTTCTTTCTTCTCTGCCTCACTTCTCCTTTCCCCTCATTCATAATACCCTGAGATTATGCCTTCCAGTAAAGCCTTAGATCATAACTTTTGCCTCAGGACCATTTTTTTTTTAAGGAAACTAGTGTACCAGAAACATGATGAAGATGGTAATGGTAGTATCATCATTGAGGTTTCACCACGTCCTTTCCAAAGAGAATAGGGCATAGGAAGACAGGCAGGGGAGTATGGTGAGGGCCATGCTATCCCATATAAAAAAAGCGGACTCCTCTGGGTGTATGTAGCTCATGGGCACATGGCTTAGTGCACAGAATTTGTACTGGATTTGAGATCTCAGGTGCCCCCTGAGTTCCATGCCCTCATGCAATGAACAGCCTATACAAACATAAATATAGTCTTGAGCATAGTAAAAATATTATACAATTTATGAAGGAATAGATTCAGAAAGCTCAGTTTTTCAAAACACCTCTAATAGTGCCTGTTGATGTGGTTATATCCAGTTCTAAACAAGAGATAAATTTTATACTTACTGTTTACAGTCTCGTTTATATGATAGCTTACCTTTATTAGGAGAGAGCTTAAATGGATCTTTTCCTTAGTAAGTGTGTAGAAGAGAGATGGATTGGGCTGAGTTGTATTAATAACTAATCAATTCAATTCATGTTAACATTGGTGTTTAAAATGTTCCATGCATCATATTTCATGTGGAATGACAAAGAAGAATCAGCTTGATTTTGCATATATTTTTAACTTCACCCAACAGCCTAGAATAAAGAGCGGAGAAAATGATGATCGTGCTTATACAGGACTGGGCCTGCCTTTCCCTCTCTACTTTAGCTACTGTAATTTTACCTACCACTCAAACCTGCCTCAAGTCCTCCATCACTCAGGGCTTCAGTATTCTCCTACCATACATACATCCCTCCACCCCTTCCATGGAGGCACGTAAGTTTCCTTCTTCACCATTTTTGATACATCAAAATCCCAAAGAAATGGAAGAATGAAAGCTATTCTTCAACTTATCTGCTGAGGACACAGCTCCCTATCAGAATATTGGAATACTCATAGCCCTCGAGATGGCAGGTGAAATTTCTGATACTCAGTGGAATGGTAGGAAAAGGAGGGGGAAAGGGGGACAGAGAGAAGGGGAGAAGGGAAAGCCGAGCACCTGTACTTAGGTGGGGTTGAGCAGACCAGCTGGAGACCCCTTCGCTACACATTCTATAATAGAGAGAACTTCTCAGGCTCCTTCAGTTCAGCAAACATTTCCTCGTCACTTACCGTACATCAGACCATGTGCTACCGCATGGGCGAATAAGAGTTTCTGCCCTTGATGAACACGTGGTCTAGTGAAGAAGATGAAAACACGAACAGATAATTTTAATGTAATGAAGTAACTGCTATGATAAATGTATGGAGAGTGTACACAGGGCAGGGCAGTTCCTCCTGCCTTGGGGGTGATAGGAGGCTTCCTGTAGAAGACCCAGGAGCTGGTTCTTCTGAGTCTGTAATTCAGGGGCTATTTATAATCTGGCTATCTACACAATCTACCTCTCTAGCATTATCCCTTGTCAGTCTCCACCTAACCCTCCTTGATTTCCTCTGCAATAATCTACACTCCACTTTCACTAATTTCCAAACGCTGTATGTTTGCATAAGCCAGACTTCCAGTCTGGATGCTCTTCTCCCACTTAGGACTCTGGAAAACCTCTATTCATCCTCTCATACCCACCTCAAAAGTCACTTCTGCGGAGCTTTCCCTGAAACTGCTAGGCAGAGTTGCCTCCTTCCTCCTTCCTGCTCCTAACCTGCCATTTGCACTTCCAACTACAAACTGAGCTCTCTAGCCTACCATTGTATTTCTGTGTTTACCACAGCATACTTCTAAGAAATATTCACCACATTTTTTTTCTGTGTGTTTGTTTTCCCCCATTAGACTGTGAGCTCTTAGGACAGAAGTCATTCATCTTTGTTTCCCCAGGGACTGGCATTGCGAATGGTCCTTAGTTCTGTAACTTAATATTTGATGGATGAATGATTATATATAATATACTATGGAAACGCTGATGATGGAGTCATTCACTATGCTGTTCACACTGAATAAAACATTTGAAGCATCGTGTTAACACAGCAAATAAGCATTGATGACATGTGAGATTTGAAATGGCCCAGGGCAGAGCCCTTACTTAGACGATGCCTACTGGGATCTCAGATCTGTTGTGTTAGTTTGGACACCACCTCAGTGTGTGCCATGGATCATGGAGTGTTTTGTAGGTGATTCAATTGAGTGGGGAGAATTTGCTTTAGTTAAGGTTTTATTTAGGTTAATTGTTCATTTATTAATCCAACAGATATTTACTCAGTACCTACTATTTTACTGAGCATTGTTCTAGATGCTGCAAATACAGTGATCAAATTATAACATTGAGGGCAGAGGTTCATGTAGAATACTCTAGGACAGTGATCCTCAGATCAACAGCATCAGCATTTCTATCACTTGCAACTTCATAGAAATGCAAATTCCTTGACCCCACCTGTATTAGGGTTCTCCAGAGAAACAGAACCAATAGGAGTTATATCTCTATATATCTAGATATCTATCTGTATCCCTCTCTCTTTCTCTCTCTCTATTCTCTCACCTACTTAAAGGGATTTATTATAAGGAATTGGCTTGGTATTTATGGAGACTGAGAAATGCCAAGATCTGCAGTCAGTAAGCTAGAAACCGAGGCAAGTTGATGGTGTAAGCTCCAGTCTGAGTCTGGGTCTGAAGGCAGGAGAAGACTCATGTCCTTATCTACTCCCGTGGGTAATCTTGAGCGTCCTTTCTGTGTCCCGTCAGAACCCCAACTGATACACCATTCCCTACCACCATGGGGCTCAGATCTTACCATCTCACATCCGGTCTCCTGCAGACAGGACCCGTGTGTCCACTAGGCACGGTAGGCACAGTGCGTAGGGCCGTGATACTTTTAGGACTCATAAAAATGTTTGATTTCTTTTAAAATCAGAAGAAAACAATTGATGTAATAATCCAGCCTAGATTTTTGTCTTTATATTGATGCAGTTATAATTTTTTTTTTAAATGGAGGAAGAGTCCACAGAGGCAAAAGTGTCTAGGGCCCATGGAAGTCATAACGTGGCCCTGCTGCCATCTCTTGCTAACGGACTTTCTTACCTTCATATTATTCACCCACTAACTCCTCTATTTTACACACAGATCGTTATACACACACTGCATATAGATACACACACATGTATATTTATCCCTCTAGATTCACTTTCTCTGGCTTTTTCATTCCACACCTGGAGAGAGCCTGGGCTGACTTCATTGACTGCATTATTCAGGCTTCCTTGCTGGGTGGCTTCTTTTTGGGGATGATCAGTGGGAGATCAGAGGTGCAGAGGAGGGAGAGGTCAGGGTGTCTATTCTCCTGGTTCCCTCCCTGCTGTGGAGCGGCTGCTTTACTCTAACCAAGGGCACAGCTCCTGCTGAGCCATTTCTCCCTCTTTCCAGGTTCCTACAACCAACCACTCCCTTCCTTTGCCGCTCTGCTCTGGGTCTAGCACGGTTTGAGTCTTCACTGCTGCTAGCCCAGTGGTGCCTCACCAACCCTTGTTAGTTTCCCTTCACTTTTTGTTAACAACCTTTGTAAATACTTTCTTTATTTTTTTATTTATTTTTTTTTTTTGAGACAGAGTCTCACTCTGTTGCCCAGGCTAGAGTGAGTGCCATGGCGTTAGCCTAGCTCACAGCAACCTCAAACTCCTGAGCTCAAGCGATCCTCCTGTCTCAGCCTCCCGAGTAGCTGGGACTACAGGCATGCACCACCATGCCCGGCTAATTTCTTTTTTTCTATATATATTTTTAGCTGTCCATATAATTTCTTTCTATTTTTAGTAGAGATGGGGTCTCGCTCTTGCTCAGGCTGGTCTCGAACTCCTGAGCTCAAACGATCCGCCCACCTCGGCCTCCCAGAGTGCTAGGATTACAGGCGTGAGCCACCGCGCCCGGCCAATACTTTCTTTATTAACATGCATATGGGCCTATTTTTAATTGGTAGTAGAGAACCATAGTAGTTTTGATTTGTTCATTTAACATGACATCACAAACATTTCCCAAGGTTTCCACAAAGTCTGCATGATGATTTTTCCATATACACAATATCCCACCTTATTATGTACAATAATTCCCTAATATATTTTCCCTTTCCTTTCCTTCCTCTTTACTTTTACTTTTCACTTTCTGTCTTGGTTTCCCATTATAGGCAAAATAACATTCTCGAGGTGCATGTTTTCACAGCATATATGTTCTTTTTCTTTAGTTCCTGATGCCATCTGTCCCTTTAGCCACATTTCTACCCCTTATTCTGAATTCTTCTATAGGTAAATAGTTATACTCACTCAACTTGAAATGTATTTAAACTCACTTGTCAACAGACATTTGTTTAAACTATTCTCTCTACTTGAAATATTCCCTTCTCCCCAGTTTTTTAAATGTCAACTTAAATTAGATGTTATTCTCTCTTTTGAATTGACCTATGCAAATAATTTATTTGGTAATTAGTAATTTTTATTATTATTTTGACATGTCATTTAAATCTTTTAGATTATTTAACTTTAAAAATATTGCTATCTTTTCTCCTCCAACTTGATTATTAATTTCTTGACAATAGGAATTATTTTCTTCTATCACTTTATGTATCCTGTAGGGACTTTCATGTAGTAATTGCTTCATACACATATGTTAATTCGAAAGATGTTGAAATATCATATATAAAAGATTGACTTTCAAAAGCCTAGATAGTTTAAGGGTGGTTAAACTGAATTCTCTGTCCATTTCTATGACTGCAAGCCATGGCTGCATTACATGCTGCTTGCATTTCCAATGTCATGTGAGAGCATTATTATTCTTATGTTTCACCGGGATAGGAAGTGTCTTAAAGGTATTTACATCTGAGCTAAGGTGGAGCACATGTGTGAGACATAAGCACCTTAACAATGTAGATTTAGAAGAAAGAGTAGTGGTATTAATAATATACTTCTGATTACTAATAATAGAGATTCTGAGTCATTCTGTAACATATTGCCCTGTTTCATTTTATAGCATACCTCCAGATATGTTTCTCATTTATTTTATTATTTATAATAATAATAAAACCTCCCTTACCCCAGCTAAGATACGTACTAGATAAGAGTAAGGACTTTTACTGTATTATTTTCTGTAGTATATTCCTAGTCCTAAAGTAAGACTGGCATAGAGTAGGCACTCTATAAATATTTGTTGAATAAATTAATGAATAAATGAACACATATTAGCACAGTCAGGCATCACTCAGCACTGGTGATATGTTCTGAGAAATGCATCGTTAGGCAGTTTTGTTGTTGTGCAAACATCATAGGATGTACATACACAAACCTAGGTGGTACAGCCTACTACACACCTGGGCTAGATGGTATAATCTATTGCTCCTGAGCTACCAACCTGTACAGCATGTTACTGTGTTGAATACTGTAGGAAATGGTAACACAACAGTAAGTATTTGTATATCTAAGCATAGAAAAAGTACAGTAAAAATGTGACATAAAAGATAAAAAATGGTACACCTGTATCAGGCACTTACTATGAATGGAGCTTGCAGGACTGGAAGTTGCTCTGGGTGAGTCAGTGAGTGAGTGGTGAGTGAATGTGAAGGCCTAGGACATTACTGTACTCTACTGTAGACTTTATAAACACTGTACACATAGCTACACTAAATTTATTAAAAATTTTTCATTTCTTCAATAATAAACTAAACAGCATATTATAACTTTATTTTATAAACTTTAAAAATTTTTAAAACTTTTTGTCTCTTGTAATAACACTTCAAACACAAACACATTGTACAGCTGTACAAAAATATTTCTTTACATCCTTATTGTTTAAGCTTTTTTCTATTTTTAAATTTTGGTTTTTTTACTTTTTAAACTTTTTTGTTAAAAACTAAGATACAAACATACACATTAGCCTAGTCCTACACAAGGTCAGGATCATCAATATCACTGTCTTTCACCACCACATCTTGTCCTTCTGGAAGGTCTTCAGGGGCAATAACATGCATGGAGCTGTCAACTCTTGTGCTAATACTGCCTTCTTCTAGATACCTCCTGGTGGACCTTCTCGAGGATATTTTACAGTTAAGTTTATCTTTTTTAAGAAGGAGTACACTCTAAAATAATAATGAAAGAATAGTATTGTATTAATAAATACATAAACCAGTAACATAGTCATTTGTTAGCCTCATTAAATATTATATACTATACACAATTATGTGTGCTATACTTTTATATGACTGGCAGCACAGTAGGTTTGTTTACACCAGCATCACCAAAAACGTGAGTAATGCATTGTGCTAGGACAATGCATTTTGACAACTAGGACAGCTAGGACATCACTAGGTGATAGAAATTTTTCAGCTCCATTATAATCTTATGGGACCACTGTCATTGACCAACATGTCGCTACGTAATGAATGACTGTGTTTTACAATTTTACAGACAGTCCTATAAGTGCTTTGTATGATTTATCTCATTTAAGCCTCACTACACCCTTTTTACAGAGCAGGAAACTTAGTCTTACAGAAGTTAAAGGACTTCTAATCCAAGGTCACATATCTAGTAACTGGGAAAAAAAGGAAAGACTTAAATCCAAGCAGTCTGACTTTGGAGATCAAAGCCTCAGCCACTGTGTTAAATATCAGTCAATAAAAGATTGTGAAATAACAACAATTAGCATCTGCTATGTGCTTCAAAATGTATGAACTACTTTCACACTTATTTCCTCCTTTAATTTAACATTTAAGCCAGGATGTGGTGGCTCACACCTGTAATCCCAGCTACTAAGGAGGCTGAGGTGGGAGGATCACTTGAGGCCAGGAGTTCAAGACCAGCCTGTGCAGCATAGTGGAGACCTGGTCTCCAAAACTCAAAAATCTTCAATGACCTGAGCTAGTGTTATCACTATCCCTACTTTACAGATGTGAAAATTGAGAAATGATGTGATTTTTCAAAGGTCACAGTGCCATTAAGTGGCAGCCCTGGGAATTAAACTCAAATCTTCTGTGTCCAACTTTCATTTCTCCTCCACCCTCAGCTCCTGGCATCTACCATGCTGCAGCTTAAATATGGCCAGGGATCCTAATGTATGGCGTTAGACATACATGAAAAGAAATCCTATTTCAGAGATCTCTAATAAAACAACTGTATTTAATAGTTACCAATAAAGAATTCTGTTTTAATATTCACTAATTATGTTAATATTCTAGTTGTTACTCAACAAACATTATACGTGAGTTCTACATTTGGGGGGATAGTACCCAAACATTGACCTTGGAAGGATATGACACTAACAAAATTTTCACTGGTAACTTTCACAGACACAATCATTTGTTCAGGAGGCTCTACGGTATGTATTTGGTTTATACATGGAAAGAGATTTACTCGGAGATAATACTTACTGTTGTTACACTAACTTACCTCCTTCTCCTCTCCTCTTAGATACTTAGTCCTAAAACAGGCGATGGCAGATAGCTCCAAGGTCTTTTCTTCTTTTGACAATTAAAAAATATAAAATGATGCTGACAGTTAGGACTCATGGCATGAATGTAAAAGAGGAGTAGCAGTGAAAGTTACTGAGGCTGAAGAGCTTAGGAGGCTGCACAATCCCTGAGGGATGGCAGGAGATAGAATGGAGAGAAACTTGAAACAAAGTGCTAGACGGTGGCTGATAGTACTGACAACAGGAGAAAAATGTCAATCAAAGATGGCACAGAGGCTAGGCGCGGTGGTGGCTCATACCTGTAATCCTAGCACTCTGGGAGGCCGAGGCAAGAGGATCACGTGAGGTCAGGTGTTTGAAACCAACCTGAGCAAGAGTGAGACCCCATATCTACTAAAAATAGAAAAATTAGCCGGGTCTAGTGGTATGTGCCTGGAGTTCCAGCAACTGGGGAGGCTGAGGCAGGAGGATCGCTTGAGCCCAGGAGTTTGAGGTTGCAGTGAGCTATGATGACGCCACTGCACTCTACCCTGGGAGACAGAGCAAGACCCTGTCTCAAAAAAAAAAAAAAAAAAAAAAAAAGCCACAGACTTCACAAATGGGACATCATGGGATAATAGTGAGGAGTGAATGAGGAGTAGATAAAAGAATATGTCAACCTTCTCTTCAGGGTAATGGATGAAGAGGTTTCTCTACTGTGGAAGGCAAAAAAGGAAGATTGTCACTTATGTCAAGGTAAAATGCTAGGGTAACTGTTCGTGATGTGAAGAATAATTAGCCCTATAATAGAACAGCCAAAGAATAGCTCAAAATACCTTGGAAACCTTAAGGGATCAGAAACTGTATATGATTTAATATAGAAGCATTATCATTAAATAGAAAGGTTTTATTCTTTGATGTAATTAGGAGGTATTGCCATTGTCTATTCAAAAATTTTACTTTTTTTCCCATTTTTATGTTTAGATTTGAAAAAGATTTACTTCTCATAAAGCTTTTATAGTTTATAAACATATAGGGGGGCCAATTTGATGTTCAAATTACTCCAAGACTCACCTTAGCACATGCTGATCTGCCCACCTGTTCCCTCAACATACAGAGATTTCTCTCTTTTATGAACATGTCTAGCACTTATTTTCTATACCACTCACTTGGAATTTATCATACTTGGACGTTTAATGATGGTCTCATTTTTTTTTTACAAATACACACCTGAAATCTCACCAGTTAGGTGCGTATGTTTATTCGCAGTAACCTGTCCTCGGGGTACCTACCATGTGCTTTTTCCTAGAGCTGCAATTCTTAGTTTGGGCTTAACGTATTTGTTACTCAGTTATTAATTGCTGAGTGACTATTTTAGTTTGGATTTAGGTGTTGTCTTCTTCATAGCCAGCAAAAGTTGCAGTGAAAACCATGTGGTACTATTTATGGAAACTTGTGAGTTGTAATTCATTCACCTTTTTACTTGATGAAATGCAATAAGCCTCCCTTTTAAGTGAGAAATTTGATAAAGACTGGGTATTTTGGAAGCATCTCCTCCCCCAAAAGGTAGGCTTCCTTTCCAAAGACCCCCTAGCTGCCAAGGTTGCTGAGGCAAACCTTTGCATATACAAATTTGGGTCAATGTGTTGACAGGATGTCAGGTTTGTGTAGCTAATGGAGCTTCAGCATGAATATTGAGCTGTAGGCCACTCCATTGATGCCCAAATGAACCTGTAGGTGCCTATCTGTGCCTGAGGCTATTGGAGTGGAAAATAGAAGCCCTTCTTGTGAAAACCTGACCAAGGTCCACAACTCAGCCTTGACTACCAGTAATTGGTTTTCAGCAACGACTGCAAAGTAAATTCAAAGAGATCTGAATGACAGAGCACTGATATCAGTCCATCAAATAGCCAGTAATTGTGTGTTGCAGTTATTTTGCTTCATACACTTGTGCCCAGAAGTGTTTCAGAATTCTTCACTGTGGCAAGGATCAAGGAAGGGTTGAGTAACAAAGAACTAAGCTGACCAGCTAATTTGGAGAGACCAAGTCTTTTTTATGACAAAAGACCACAAATTGAAATCCATAAATCTCAGTGGGAACAATGAGATAGATGACAAATTTTGTTTCATAAAAGTACTTTTTGAAATTGTATTTCAGGGCTGTGAAAATTTTTAGACTGAACATAGTAAACTTTAGATGACTTTTTCATTCTTTGAGAGAAGAAAGTGTGAATTAAACAGTATTCACCATAAGCCCTCATTTTAACTTCTTAATGCTCTGGTTACCTAACATTTTGTAACACAGTGCTTCCACTAATGAGCATTTCTGCACATGCATATTACAATGATAAGTGATGCTATAATTCATCACAATAATGATTCTGAGTCATTGAAAGACCCTTTTAATTATCAAAGAAAGATTTGGCTTGTCAAAAATCTAGTTTTACTTGATAACTGCTTTTAATTATAATTTGATGAGAATTGGCAATCCATTAGAAAATTATCAGTTACGTTATTTGATTAAGCAGAAGATGCTATCCTTCAATCATGTAAGATAATATAATCTATTTTCTTTGCTTCAGTAGAGCACCAAGTGTATTCGATACCTGGAGCAGATCCATTTTTTAACACTTCCCTTTGTCTTATATAACAAAATTATCTTCTGTAAAATTTATGAAATGAAACTTCTAATAATGTCTAAAAAAGAAATGTTAATACTGAATATTTTCTTTTACTGGTCTTCAAATTTGTTTGAATTGTTCAAGTAAAGGAAAAATAATTACA
Source organism: Eulemur rufifrons (assembly GCF_041146395.1). Classification (NCBI taxonomy): domain Eukaryota; kingdom Metazoa; phylum Chordata; class Mammalia; order Primates; family Lemuridae; genus Eulemur; species Eulemur rufifrons. The sequence continues at coordinate 86,895,249 of NC_090984.1, forward strand.
AATAGAGGTTATAATACAAATGGAAAAAATGGATTAATTTTACATGTTTTTTGGGAAAAGGGAAAAATGTTATACCTACATATTGGTCTGTTGCAGTAATGAATAATAATATTACAATTTCTACCTTTGAGCTTGAGTTATAACTTCTTCAAATTTGTCAATGACTTGGTCAAAATTGATCTTCACACATTCATATTCAATGAATAACAAACTTGCCAATCTATTTTTTCCCTTTCTTGATCAAAAAACATTTTTAATTAATTTTAATTCAGAATTGTTTCTTCTTTTTAATTTTTTAATTTTTTTTTACTTTTATTTTTTGGAGACAGAGTTTCGCTCTTTTATTTGCCCTGGCTAGAGTGCCATGGCATCAGCCTAGCTCACAGCAACCTCAAGCTCCTGGGCTCGAGGAATCCTCCTGCCTCAGCCTCCCCAGTAGCTGGGACTACAGGCATGTGCCACCATGTCCGGCTAATTTTTTCTATATATTTTTAGTTGTCCAGGTAATTTCTTTCTGTTTTTTAGTAGAGATGGGGTCTCGCTCTTGCTCAGGCTAGTCTCGAACTCCTAACCTCGAGCGATCCGCCCACCTCGGCCTCGGCCTCCCAGAGTGCTAGGATTACAGGTGTGAGCCACCGCTCCCGGCCTTGAGTTGATATTAGAACAAGTTAAGACTTTGGGGCTATCAGGATGAAATGAATGTATTTTGCATGTTAGAAGGACATAAATTTGGGGACCAGGGCCAGAATGCTATGATTTGAATGTGTCCCCCAGATTTCATGCATTGGAAACTTAATCCTCAAATTCATGGTACTTGGAGGGGGGCTTTGGAAGGAAATTAGGATTAGATAAGGTCATGAAGGTGGGGCCCCCACGATGGGACTGGTGGCTTTGTAAGAAAAGGAAGAGAGACCTGAGCTGACACACTGTTTTTCTCCCACCATGGGATGCCCTCCACCATGTTACGACTCAGCAAAAAGGCCCTCTCAAGATGCCGGCACCTTGATACTGGACTTCCCAGACTCTAGAACTGTGAAAAATAAATTTCTTTTCTTTATATATTACCCTTTCTGTGGAATTCTGTTTTACAGGTAGAAAAATGGAATAAGTCCACAATCGTTGTGCTATCATTGTTTGTTTAAAATCTATTGTTGGCTGGTTGCCCCAGCTCACACCTGTAATCCTAGCACTCTGGGAAACCCAGGCAGGAGGATTGCTTAAGCTCAGGAGTTTGAGACCAGCCTGAGCAAGAGCGAGACCCTGTCTCTACTAAAAATAGAAAAATTAGCCAGGCTTGGTGATGCATGCCTGTAGTCCCAGCTACTCCAGAGGCTGAGGCAGGAGAATCTTCTGAGCCCAGAAGTTTGAGGTTGCAGTGAGCCATGATGACACCATTGCTGCACTCTAACCAGGGCAACAGAGTGAGACTCTATCACAGAAAATAAATAAATAAATAAGTAGGACCTATTGTTTACATGCAAGAATATATAGCAGTACAGAGATGGAAGACAAACTATACCTAAAGCAAACCCCATGGTTCTCTACTATAAACTGACTCTCAAAATGAACATGTGTAGCTAGGTCCATATTGTTGGGGACAGTGTGTACCTGGCAGTTTTATGAACTAACTTTCATGTAGAATACAATGTTTACAAAGCCTAAGAAATAAGAATGTGCAAACTTGAAGTGTATAACTATATTATTAAAACTGAACGTAACCACGGATACTGTTTAGAATTTAGACAAGAAATATTTTTGTGGGAACGAGTATTTTATTCCTGACATTGTTTAGAGTGGTCAGCACCTGATGATGATAGAAAAGAACAGATTGGCTGTTAGTTGGTTTTAACACTGACTTTCCAGTCTCTGAAGACAATGCAGCATTTCTTGTAGGGGTGGGGGCCGACTGTTCCCCAGCCCACACCCCATTGGAGTCACCACTGCTTTGTTTTATAAATTATATTTCTATTAGGTACTTCAGAGTGTAGTTTTCAGAATTTTTTTTCCAGTGTATTTCTTTTTTCAACCTCTTCTCAGTATATCAGAAATCTTACTTTTGTTTAGTATTTCCAAATTATTAAGCTGTCTACTGTTTGGTGGAAACTAAACCCATAGATAAATACTGATTTGTTTTTAGCATGTGCTTGTACATTAGTTTAAAAGGAACAATGCCTTAAAAAAAATAAGAATGAAAGAGGTTGAATAGAAGACTCTGGCAATATTTCCAACATTTTTTTTTTTTTTTTGGTATGTATTTGTATTTGCCAATCATAGAAACCCACTTATCATATCCTCTTTTATGGAGCACAAAGTCAGAATCCTTCACGAGATAGTGCACTCTCTCTTGTTCCTTCATCTGCAAAAACAAGGATGCATGGATATTTTTTCATATATTTATCAGTTATTTTTTCTAGCTGGTACCCCAAACGGTGTGCAGGCAGCATGATACTATGCATGACTCTGTTTTTATTTGACACTATTGTATTTTTCTCCTCCTCTATAAATTTAATTCCTCTATAGTGTCTGAATGGGTTTCTTTTTTTTAATCAATTAGCTTTTGCTGAGAAAATCTTTTCCTGTCTTATATAGAATAATGATTTTTTTCATCTGTCAAGGGGGTTATTAATAAATGCCACCAGTGGGGTTAGAACATTCTCTGGTGTTTGCTTTAGGGGAACAAGGGGATTGTCGGAAATCCTAGCCAAACTGAACCATAATTAGAGAGAAAATGTTAGCAATTAGAACTATACGTTAGGCTTTAATTTACTACCATGGAAAAGTCAAGGGTGGCATTTCTATTCCATTTTTAGGTGCAGCCAGATGGATTGCTCATTACAGGATAATTTCCACCGACCCTCTGCATTTCTCAGGGTAACAAAGCAGCTGAGAGCACCGTGCAGCCCAGTGGCCCAGATTTTATTTTATTTTTTGTGGGGGTGGAGAGTGGGGTAGGAGGTTGTGTAGTTATCAATTTCCCACATAGTCATTGACATTATTGGGAATCTTTTTACATGTTGAATAATTCTAGGCCAAGAAAGCGGCTTGGGAACACAAGCACATTAATGTAATTTACTTTTCTACCTTCCTCTACATGTATTGTACCAACATAATTTAGCAATCTTCACGTTAAAAAGTTTCCCTTTTCAGTGTTTCTACTTTTGGTTTTTCCTAGTAGCAAAAATAAACATTTGTAGTTATTATTAAAAAATTTCTCAAGCAAAATGATATAGCTATGATCTAATTTCAATCCAATCCCAGTAAAACTTCAGAGTCCATAAGGTGATATATTTTTGAAGATGTGAGATATATTTTATCATTTCTCCCTTCATCTTACATTTCTCCCTTCATCTTATAATCAAATGCCATTTCTTTGTTAAATGTCCTGTTCAGGTTTATCTTCATTAAATGAATTTTGGGCCAAAACATAAGTGGCCATTTAAAATAAATATATTTATTTTAGGGTTAATAATATTTCACGAGGGAAAATATCTCCTAGTTACTTTATATCATTATGTGTCAAAATCAGCTACAGTTTCCTTTGCTTATGAAAATATAGTTGAAGTTACCTTTATTTTATTTTTTCATTGTGGTTAAAATATATATAGCATAAAGTTTACCATTTTAACCATTTTTAGGTATACCGTCCACTAGTATTAGTATAGTCACATTACTGTGTAACCACCATCACCATCAGCATCAGAACTTTTCTATCTTCCCACACTGACACGCTATACCCATTAAACAATAAATAACTCCTCATTTCCTCCCCTCCTATGGAGTACCTCATAAAAGAGGAATCATACACTATGTGGCCTTTGTGGTCTGGTTTATTTCACTTAGCATAATGCTGTCAAGTTTCATCTATGTTGTCAGAATTTCCTTCTTTTTTAAAGGCTGAATAATATTCCATTATGTATATACCATGATGATACCTTTATTTTAAATGCTTTACATATATTTCCTAAGGCTGTATCTCCACACTCAAGTCTTGTTTGTGTTCTACTATCAGCAGTTGGTATCCGTTAACAAAGCCTCCCTGGCCTCACCAAGGTGATGTGGCTGATGAGAGAGGTTGGCCTGCTTTGCTCCATGACAAGTTCATCATAGACAGTGCAGACAACAAACACACAAAGGAAAATATCCAGTCTTTCCGTAAGAAACCCAGGTAGAGAGCAACCATGTAAAACTAATTGGAGTCATGACAGGCAGAGGAAAGCAGTTAATTTTATTTTCCAGTAAATACATTAAGGCAGCATTACTAAAAACATTTGCATCCATGATTCATTACAGAGTTTTCAGTGGTTGAAAAATTCAGGCATCTAAGTATCCTAAATGTTCTCTTTAAATTAAGGATCAGAAGAACCAAATTTCATCTGTGTTCCTTATTATAGCAGACGTCAGCCAAAGTTTTCCATGTTTCTTATGGAAAAACATCAACACAAAAATCTCATACTTTTGTCAGTTGAAAATACTACAGTTCTAAGGCAGTGTGACAGTTAAGTATTTATTCCCCAGGAAATATGTAGTGTGTAAACAAAACATTACTGAACTCTTGATTTTTAAATGTTTAGATGGCCAAAGTTTTATATAGGACTACTCTGCCTAAAGTTAAGTTCAGCATTTCACCTTTCATAGACTAACTTATAAAGGAAACTCTTTCCAGGAAAGGAATGAATGAGAAGATGTCATAGAACAAAATTTAGTGTTAGGGTTTAATACGTATTGGTATTTTTTTTTCATTCATAGAAGAGGCAAACCTATGCCTTTCTTTTTTTAACTAGTTGAAACAGCTCCATCTCAAAGATGATCAGCTTTGTGTTCCCCTTATGGTCGTAATCTTATTTTCTTTTACCTCCCCACCTTTCTTCAAAATTTCTCCTGAACCTATTCTTTGTTTTATATCATGGACTCTGCTCTCTCCCTCTTTTTTTCCCTCCCACCCCTCCTTCTTATTTTCCATAATCATTTATTGAGTGAGTGCTTATTATGTACCAGGTGGGACACTTGGAGATTCAAAGGTTAATATCACGTTTCCTGCCTTGGGGGAGCTCCCTGTCTGTATGGGTATGTCCAGTACATTTTAAATTGTGTGTCCTCTGAAATCTACTGGAACTAGATTCCTGGAGTACTGAATTGAGGAGAGTTCTGAGCTCATGTCTAGGTTTAGTAAGAACAGGTAACAAGATCCATTAGTGATGTCTACCTATGATCTGCAGACAGAATAGTTGGCGCGTGTGTCATGACTTTGTCAACCTTTAGTCCAAACCAAAGCTTTTTCCAGCTCCATTTTTTCTTTTGTTCCAGTCTGACCCTCAAGTGGAGTGTTTTAATTATCCTTCTAGTATACCTCACCTTACATTCCCACCAAGCACCTACCAAATCAATCCCTAAATCATGTTCACCACTACCAATTAATTTCTCTCTCTCTCTTTTTTTTCTAGGTTACCAAGTCTTGATGGAGAAAAATATGAAACCATTCTGATTCAGTTCATTGCAAATACATGCTACCAAACCTCATCTGGCTCTTAACTGCTGCTCTGTAATCCTTTCATTTCATATCTTGGAGGCTCACTAATGAATTTTCTGCATTAGTTGTTTAAAAACTTTTTTCCTATTTTTGAAAATCACTGCTTGATCTCTTCTTCCCCTTGCTCTCAGAAGATGATCTTGCCTCCTGCTTTACTGAGAAGCACAAGGTCATCTGTGATCTGCAACTTTCTACTGCTTTCCTCAATCTTTTTTATTTTCCTTCATCCATCACCTCCTCTTCTCTTCTGTTTCAGAGGAAGAGACATCCCTCTTATTTCTAGGTTGAACCCAACTTTTGCAGAACTTTTCTCTATAAATTGTACTTTGTGTTCCTTGAAACCCTAAACTCCCTTGTTATAAGTTCTTTAGTTTTGAGAAAATAATAAGGCACAGAGGTTAATATGTCAAATAATGTTTCTACTACTCAGAATTCACCACTATTAATATTGTCATACATTGGCTGATCTTTTTTCTTTTTCTTTCTTGGTATTTTTTAGTTATTTTTATTTTTTTGAGATGGGGTCTCATTATGTTGCCCAGGCTGATCTCAGCCTCCCAAGTAGCTGGGATTACAGGCATGTACTACTGTGCCTGACAGTTTATCTTTTTTCTAATAAAAATGAAAAGTTACAGATAAGGTTGAAGTTCCCTTTGACCTATATGCTCAGTCTTATCACCTTCATTTCCTTCCTAGAAGCAACTCTGTTATAATTTTTGCATGTATTCTTTGAGGTCATTAAAGAGTATAATTATGTATGCATATACATGAATAATGTATACGATTGTTTAGTGGATAATTTAAGAATTTATGTATTTAATGTTCGCAGCCTACTTTTTTCCATCCATGCCATCTAGCCAGCTGGTATATATAGATCTATTTGTAAGCTCCCTGAGAGCAGGAACTTTGTCTTGCTCATTCTTGAATCTTCAGCACCTAGAATAGCATTTGGCATATAGTAGACACTCAACATATAGTTCTTAAGTGCATTAATGTAGTTCATTTTTAACTGCTATGTAATAAACAACTGTATGAATATTCCACATATCACATTTTATTTATTGACCCCCCCTCGTGGTCCACAATTTAGGTTTTCCTAACTTCCATGCCTCTTATTACAAACAATGCTGTGGAACAGCTTTGTAAGTTTCCTTGTGCCGCACTTGAGATGCTATCAGGAGTGTTTACCTAGAGTTGAAATTGCTGAGTTGTAGGAAATAAACTTTCAATTAGATATAGCCATATTGCTCTTCAAAGTTCCTCATTTTAAAATCACAGTTTTAAAACATGTTCAAGAGTTTCTTTCTGCATTTTTTTTCCTTTGAGTGTTCTATACCCTGAAACAATAGTTTTATTCTTTCTTTCAGCATCTCAACTTTTCAAAATGATAATCTACAACCCAGGATCTTCACGTTTGATGCTTGAAAGAGCTGACCTTTAAGTTATATTGGCTAATCAGTCTCCCTTTTAAATATAATTGATACATATACATATATATACTATATATCTGAGAAAGCTATCACTTTGATATTAACATATATATACTATACATATATATACTATATGTAGTATATATGTAGTATATACTATATATCTGAGAAAACTATCACTTTGATATTAAATTGCTTAAACAAAATCTGACTCCTATAATATTGTTTATAAGGAACTTATTGCAAGCCATTTTGTTCTATAATTATTTGAATATATATTAATAAATAAACTTCAAGGTCTTCAAGGGCAAAAGTTGTGTCTTGCTCAACTTCTTATACCTATAGCACTAAAACTTAATGGTGTGTTTATATTGAAAAATTGTAAATATTTATAATTTCTCCTCACTTTATTCTATAACCCAGATAAGTATTTAATTTCTTCACAGATGCCCCTAATAAAAGATTTTAAAAAGTTAATTTCAGGAGATAATCCTAAATGGGTACTCTGCACTTTAAACCGGTGGGCTTCAAACTGCTGCACGTGTAACCCCCGGAGGTACGGAAGATGTTCCAAGGGGTGCCCAGGCGTGGAAAGTTCTCAGGGAACCAGTTTGCAGATCCGCAACTTCCACATGTGCCCTTTCATACATTTATGTTTCCTTTTTTCAGCTGTATGATTCCATTCATATAAAGTACAGAATTATGCAAAACGAATCTACGCTGTGACAAACCAGAATGGCGATGCCCTTGCGAGAGGTGGTGGTGGTGGGAAGGGTTCAGAGCTGCTGGCAACATCCTATTTCCTGACCCCTAAGGTGTGTTCAGTTGTACAAAATTCATCACGCCATGTACTTACGACGTGGGTATGCACATTAAACTTCAATAAAAAGTTTTAAATTGTTTATTAAAATCAGAAAACTTTAAGAAGTATTATATATCTGTGTTTTATAAACCGTAGGGAAACAGGTACTCTCACACATGCCTGGCAGAAATTAAAAATAGTACAGCCTTTAGGGAAGGAATTTGGCAAACTCATCAAAATTACAAATCCATTTGCCATTTACCCTTTGATCCAGCAATCCCAATTGTGGAAATGTATCCTAGAGATATACTTGCATATAGAACTGGTGTGTATTTGAGGTGATCCATTGCAATATTGTTTATAATAGCAGAATATTTGTAACAAACTATATATTCATTAGCAGCTTAAACTCTGGTGCATCCGCACAGTAGAATATGATGCAACTGGTAAAAAGAACGAAGCAGTTCTCTATGTGTTGATGTAGCAAGATCTTTTGGATATATTGTTAATGTAAAAAAGTAAGGTACAGAACAATGTATACAGTGTGATGTTTTTGTGAGAAAGGGCAAAAATAATAATACCTATGTTGCTTTGTTTCTATAAAAAAATCCTGGAAGGATAGCAAAAACAATTTAATAATAATGGTTCCTGAAAGAGGTAAGTATAGGGTGACCAACCGTCCTGGTTTGCCTCGGACTGTCCCAGTGTTTTTTTTAGAGACAGGTCTCGCTATGTTGCCCGAGCTGAAGTGCAGTGGCTCACAGGTACAATCCTAGCACACTGCAGTCTCCATTCCTGGGCTCAAGTGATCCTCCCACCTCAGCCTCTGGAGTAGCTGGGACTGCAGGTGGGTGCCACTGTGCCCTGCTTTTGTCCCAGTTTTAACACTGAAAGTCCTGCATTCCCAGCAAATCAGGACAGTTGGTGACCTTGGCAGGCGAGACAGACACAGGGATGGAAGAAACATCTCTCAATGTACACTTTTTTGTATCATTTTTATTTTTGAGCCAGGTGAATGTATTACTACAGAAAACACATTTCAAGAACATTTTATTGCAGAAAATTTCAAACATATCCAAGACAAATAGTGCAACGAACATCTATGTACCGATCATTCACCTTCAGCAATTACCAACTAACAACCAGTCTTGGGAGGGGAGCACCCACCTTCACATATTATTTTTGAAGCAAATCCAAGATATATAGTTTTATCTAAATATTTCAATATGTATCTCTAAAAGATAAGAGCTTTTTTTTAAAAAAAAAAGCAAAACCATAATATCATTATCACAATTGTAAATTAACAATAATTCCTTAATATAAAACAGATACCAGTCAGTACTACATTTTCAACAGTTTGTTTATTTGAATTAAGATACAAGTAGAGTCCACACACATTAGTCAGAGTTCTCCAGAGAAACAGAACTAATAGTGTGTGTATTTGTGTATGTAGGGGTGTGTGTGTGTGTGTGTGTGTGTGTGTTCATAGAGAGAGAAAGAGAGAAAAAGGAGAGAGAGGGATTTATTTTAAGGAATTGGCTCATGTAATTATGGGGGTTGGCAAATCTGAAATCTGCAGGCTAGGCCGGCAGGCTGAAGTCCTAGGGAAGAGTTGATGTTGTAGCTCAAGTCCAAAGGCAGTCTGGAAGCAGAATTCCTTCTTCTTTGGAGGACCATAGCTTTTATTTTGTCTTTTTGCAGCTGTGCTGCTGTGATCTGGCCACGCATCCACCTTGAGGCTTTCCGTTTCTGTCCATGAGTCAACAGGAGCATCCTCACACTGCTGTTCTCGTTAAACATGTGCATTATGTGTGCCTCTGCCCCCTAAATCATGTAGCTAATGGAGCTTCTGTGTCCTCTGCCTTTCTTAGTCTTTTATCTCATCACTCCCCTATATAGTGAATGCTTCTTTTTGAAGTTTATTTTTAGTCTTCATAAATTAAAAAAAATCAGATTTCAAATTATTATCACAGATGACTTCCTTTTTCATTAGACTTTTGGCAGTTTCTCTCCCATTAGGGAGAATCTGATCAAGAAAATCTCAACTTGATTTCTCTGTATTTTTACTAGATGGATGTCCTTGAATTTCTCAAAATTTATCTGGTCATAAAATGCAAAAATCTTATAATGTAATGCATTGATGACTACTTAGATTGAGTCTAATATCCTGATTAACAGGAAGATTGTATGCTATTCATCAATTATACATGATACTAACAATCTCTGGGAAGTGAAGCCCTAACAAAGATTTTGACCCCAATAAGATATTAGTGATGTCTCTTAAGACCTCACAAAAGGCCGGGCGTGGTGGCTCACGCCTGTAATGCTAGCACTCTGGGAGGCTGAGGCAGGAGGATAGCTCGAGGTTGGGGGTTCAAGACCAGCCTGAGCAAGAGCAAGACCCTGTCTCTACTAAAAATAGAAAGAAATTATATGGACAACTAAAAATATATATAGAAAAAAATTAGCCGGGCATGGTGGTGCATGCCTGTAGTCCCAGCTACTCGGGAGGCTGAGGCAGGAGGATCGCTTAAGCCCAGGAGTTTGAGGTTGCTGTGATCTAGGCTGATGCCACGGCACTCTAGCCTGGGCAACAGAGTGAGACTCTGTCTCAGAAAAAAAAAAGACCTCACAAAAAAACTTTTGAATCTATTCATTTGAACTTTAACATAGCAACTTTAGCTCAGGTATGGTTCAGTGGTTTTAGTCTAGAAGAGTACTGCTCAGTAAGGCAGCTGCTGGCTATAGGTGGCTATTTAAATTTAATTTTAATTAAAATAAAATAAAAAAATTGAGTTTCTCAGTCACACTAACCAAGTTTCAAGTATGCAACAATCACATGTGACTAGGGGCTACCATATAATAGAGAGTACATATTATAAGACATTTCCATCATTGCAGAAAGTTCTATTAGACAGAACTAGTCTAGAAGCCATAAATATCTCTGAAAGAGGCCACACAACTCCTTGATTTTTGTGATGCTCCTGATGAAACTTGATGATGATGATGATGGGTTACAGTAATAATAAAAATCAGTACCATTTGTTTTTCACAATACACCAGGCATTGCACTAATCCCCGTTCATAAACATCTCATTTTCTCCTCTCATCAACACTGTGCATATGTATTATTCTCATTTGCCAATTGAGGAAATTGAGGATTTGTGGGTGTCCAAGGTCACATAATTAGTATATACTGAAGCTGGGGTTCAGAGAAAATCTGTCTGACTCCAAACCCTGTGTTTTAAATCACGCTACCATACACTCCTTCTTACTAGATATAAGAGATTACATAAATTATGGAAGATGAAGTTATGGAAGATGAAGTTATGGATACATCACATAAAATCTCTCCAGCCTGTAACTGTTTTAAGCTAAAAGAGCCTGAGATAAAGTAACTCAAACCTTACTTTTTGAACATAAGGGAGTCTCTTAAAAGTCATACTGATGTAAAAGAAAGATGCAGTTTTATTTTTTGAAAGGGTCTAAGCTGGTTTTGAAAATGCAGCTGGCCTGAACCACTCCTCACATGCAACATTCACCTTAGATGGTGTAGCACAGTGATTAGTGACTTGTGTTGGGTGTCAGCCAGGGCTGCCTCTGCAGTACTCAAACTTTGTTATCTTGGGCAAATTCTTTATCAGTCTTATGTTTTATCTGTAAAGTGGGAGTAAAAGTGGTATTTACCACATTGTACACCCAACAAGCTTTTGAAAAATAATCTCCAGACCAATTAAATCAGAATGTCTGGGTTTGGGACCCAGCATTAATATTTTCTTCAAAAAGATCTCCAAATGATTTTATTGTGCGGTTAGCAGTGAGAGGAACTTAATCTGATGGTGGTTAAGATCACTTTCAACTTTTAGAATCTCTGATAGAAGCCCTATGGCACAAACTGCTTTAGCCTCTGGTTTCCTACCTACAAATGTTTCTTCATGGATAACTCTCTCCTTTTTCTGAAGATGGAATGTCATCTTCCTTACAAAGCTGAAGGTTTCGTGTGTCCTGCCTTATTGAGGATCAAGTTCTATCAATTACCTCTCTTCCTAAATCTTCATCCTCTCTCCTTTTTAGTGCTTCCTTCTCCCAGCAAATAAATGTATTCAATCCATTCTCATCTTAAAATACATACACACACATGCCTACACACACAAACACACACCACCCTTTCCTGAATCTGTGCTTCCCTACCTGACTACTGTCAGATGAAGTATTGATATCTGCTATAGTTCATAGTCCTTCAGTTCATAGTCTAGCTTCAAGAAAAAGCTGTCTCCGTACCCCACTTCTTCTTCTTCTTCTTTTTTTTTTTTTTGAGACAGAATCTTGCTCTGTTGCCTGAGCTACATTGCTGTGGTGTCAGCCTAGCTCACAGCAACCTCAAACTCCTGGGCTCAAGTGATCTTCCTGCCTCAGCCTCCTGAGTAGCTGGGACTACAGGCGCGTGCCACTGTGTCTGGCTAATTTTTTCTATTTTTAGTAGAGACATGGTCTTGCTCTTGCTGAGGCTGGTCTCAAACTCCTGACCGCAAGCAATCCTCCTGCCTCGGCCTCCCAGAGTGCTAGGATTACAGACGTGAGCCACCCCCCACACCCTACTTCTGATTTAACCTCCAACCCCCTGCAACCTGGCACTGCTTGCTCTCAGCAATGTCATTAAAGACCTCACTTTACAGTTCTCGCCTAACAAGACACTGCTGACTGCTTACTCTCATTCTCTCTCTCTCTCTTTAAAATTATGGTGAAATACCCATAACACAAAATTTTCCATGCAAACATTTTTAAATGTGCAATTCAATGGCATTAAAGACATTCACAATGTTGTGCAACTATCACCACTATCTAGTTCCAGAACTTTTTCATCACCACAAAGGGAAGCCCTGTATCATTAAGCAGTCATCCCTATTTTCCATTCTCCAACAGTCCCTGGCCACTGCTATCTCTAGGGGTTTGCCTAGTCTGTCTACTGTCTCTAACACAAGATGCAGCCTTTTGTGTTTGTCTTCTTTCGCTTAGCATAATGCTTTCAAAGTTCACCCATGTTGTAGGGTGTATCAATATTTCATCCTTTTTATGGCTGAGTAATATTCCATTATATGTATATACTACATTTTGTTTATCCGTTCATCTGTTGATGGACATTTGGGTTGTTTCCATTCTTTGGCTCTTGTGACTAGAGCTGCCGTGAACATTCACATACAAGTTTTTGTTTGAACACCTGTTTTCAGTTCTTTTGGATACATACCTAGGAGTGGAGTTGCTGGGCCATATGGCAGGCAGTTCAATGTTTAACTTACTGAGGAACTGCCAAACCATTTTTCACAGCAGCTGCACTATTTTACATTCCCACCAGCCATGTATGAGGGCTACAATTTCTGTACAACCTTGACAAGTCTTGTTACTTTCTGTTTGTTTATTGGTTTTGACTCATGGCTATCCCAGTGGGTGTAAAGTGATATCTTATTGTGGTTTTGATTTGCATTTCCCTAGTGTCTAATGATGTTAAGCATCTTTTTATTTATCTCTTCTTATTGGTCACTTGTATCTCTCTCCTTTGGGGAAATGGCTATCCATGTCATTTGTCTATTTTTTTTTAATTTCCTCTTTTTTTTTTTGTAGACAGTGTCTCATCTGTCACCCAGGCTAGAGTGCCCTGGTGTCAGCCTAGCTCACAGCAACCTCAAACTCCTGAGCTCAAACGATCCTCCTGCCTCAGCCTCCCAAGTAGCTAGGACTATAGGTGCATGCCATGACACCTAACAATTTTTTAAAATTGGTTTTTGTAGAGACGAGTCTCACTGTGTTGCCCAGGCTGGTCTCAAACTCCTGGTTTCAAGCAATCTTCCTGCCTTAGCCTCCCAAAGTGCTGGGATTACAGGTGTGAGCCACCATGCCTGGCCATTTGCCTATTTTTCAATTGGGTTGTCTTTTTGTTGTTGAGTTTCTCATTTTTTTAAAATCTATGATTTTATCTAATTTTTTGTATTACAAAAGAAATATGTGCTTGCTAAAAATGTGAAACAATATAAGGATGTAAATAAAATATTCATCCTCCTCGGTTTTCCACGACAGCACTGTTTCTTAGCTTTCTTCCTACTTCTCTGATCAGACATCATTTGACTCCTTTGTAGGTTCTTGTTCCTCTTCCTGACCTTTAAATGGTGGCTCTCTCCAAGGCTCTATGCTCAGTCCTTTTCCTCTCTTACTGTAAACATTCCCTCTGGTATTCACATTCAAAGCTTCAATGATGTCTCTAGCTCAGGTTTCTTTTTGAGTCTAGAAAGAAGAGTCTAGCTCACCAGATATCTCCGCTTGGATATTGCAAAAGGATCTCAAGCTGAAAATGTCCCCAAATTACTACCTACGTCCCCAAACTTGCTGCTTCTCCCATTTTCCTTATCATAACTAGTGGCATCACCTTCTGTCTACCCCATTGCCCAAGCATAAATCCTGTTATTTAAAGATGTTTTCTTTTCCTGCTACTCACATCCAATCAATCCATAGTTACTGTTATTCTATTTCCTAATTCTCTCTTGTACCTTTTCCCTCTATTCTAACCCCACCAGCTCTGTTATGGTTCAGATTTCCAGCATCCTTTGCCTGGAATATTGCAGTAGCTAGATGACTGTCATTTCTGCTTCTAAGTTGTTCCCTCTCCATTTATTCTGTATACTTTCTAATCAAAGCTGAGCATGTTACCTGCAACTCATCAATGACTCTCTAAGGCCTATGGTAAAAATGACATTCTTAAGACATTCTTAGGCATGGCATAAAATAAATTTTGTGATTTGTCCACAGATTCCTGATCACACCTCATCTTCTACTGCTACTCTCATATTTTATGTTCCAGCAATAAAGTTCCTGGTTCCTTAAGCAGGCCAAATTGTATCATACCTCCATGTCCTGGCACGTGATATTCTCTCTGCCTGGAATAACAATCTTCTTCACCTCTCTTTGTTCTCACTCACTCTCCAAATTCCATCTCAAAAGCTACCTTTCTATGCAGGCTTTGCAGATTTCATCATAGAAACTTAACTCCCTTTTATATCCCCATCATATACTGCACATCCCTACAACATAAAGATAACCTTATTGTAATGAAATTATTTCAATGAATGTTCTTTCATGAGACTGTGAGATCCTTGAGGACAGGAGCTATGAAGATTCCATGCCAGATACGTATCATGTCAAATGAGCAGATGCTCAATATTTATTTGTTGAATGTTGACTGAACTCTAATATTGATCCTCCTATTAGTACAAATGGCATAATAGCTGTGCAGAATGACAAAAAACCTTGAAGAAAATAACTGATGGTTATATGCAAATCCTTTACCACCAGAAAATAGTATGTTTTGTTTGTCGTCATGAGGACAATCCCTAAAACTAGAAATAAAAACAACATAAAGCTTCATTAATCTCCCATCTTTTGTAAGCAAGTGCTAGGTATTAAATTACCTTTCCAGGGATAGATGTTTTTTTCTTTACTGTTAGTGATTATGTGTATCTATTTAGAAAATGTTGGGCAAAACTTTCAGGTAAGATGTATATATCTTATAAGAACTTTTGTATTAATCTTCTCAGCATCATCTCCTAAACCAGGGCATTTTGATAACTACAAATAGCTACGTTAAAACTTCAAATCAAAACATTTTTATAGTATCAGGTTCCCTAAGGAAGTATGCAATGAATTCCCTTTATTTATTTGAGATCTGTATTTGGCTTAGGCTGACGCCAAAGCATAATGCCTTTATTTTATAAGCAAGAGCTACTACATCTTACTTGACTTTAATGTCATTGTCTCTTGTTTGTGAGCCATCCTTCTTGATAATGCTAATAGTTGATGGATAAAGTTATTTAGGAAAGATATTTCAAGCTACTCTGAGGAAATGTCAGAGTTGAAAAATCAGTTAGAAGTAA
This sequence comes from Eulemur rufifrons, assembly GCF_041146395.1. Classification (NCBI taxonomy): domain Eukaryota; kingdom Metazoa; phylum Chordata; class Mammalia; order Primates; family Lemuridae; genus Eulemur; species Eulemur rufifrons. Next base: position 86,910,927 of record NC_090984.1, read on the forward strand.
AGACAATAATACCCAAAGCCTAAAAATCTGGTCATTCTATCACACTGTTAGTGCCTGTACTTAGTGGTCCTTCAAGACTCTGAAATGGGAGTGAGAAAACTAAGCTGCCTTCTTAGCTCTCACGGTTGGTGTGAGGATTAGGGAGATAAGAGTTAGACTGTAGAGCTCACCAGTAAACAGATTGGAGCTTCTCTCCTTTAATGGCTACTGCGGAATATTTTGGTGAAACCAGCATATATTTGTTACCAGATGTCTGAGACTTTGTCCTCTGATGCAGCCTGGAGGTCACAGAGAAGCAGGAGTGGTTCTCCCCATAGCAGACCTACAGCACCGTCACAAGTTTCACACTTGTTTCCGTGACATTGGTGAAGAAGAAGGAACTGATTTTTTTCCTACTAAATTAATCCACCTATGGGGACCCATTTGGAGAGGAATTAGAGTGAAAAACAGGAGAGAGAAGACAAAAGAATAAAGAGAATTCCATGGAGAGAAAATGGAAAGAGGGAAAGAACAGAGAAAGAAAGAAGAAAAAGTGTGTGTGTGTGTGTGTGTGTGTGTGTGAAAGAAAGAGAGAGAGAGAGAGATGGGGTAGAGGTGGGAGTGGGACAGGGGACAGAGGAAGAGGAGCAAGAGAGAGAAAGATAACAGGAAATATCCCATGGATTCTCTAGCAGCTTTTGCTTGTTCAAAATCAGTGGAGACAAATGAAAAGTCTTCTACCTAAACTTCACTCAAGTTATTTTCCCTTGAACATGAGATAAAATGTCAACATTTCTACTAGGAAATTTAGTGCTTAAGATGATATATGTTGCCACTTGGCCTCCACTTATCCATAATGATTTCAAAAATTTAGAATAGAAACAATGTTATTTAAAAGTGCTGACTTTATTAGACCATAATACTGCTCCCTGAGAACAAATACAAAAGCAAAGCTCCTTTCCATTTCCAGAGTATGGTGCCATTTTCAGAAGAGATGGAAGGAGTCCGTGCCTTTTTCTTTTCTCTTTCTGATCTGAATGAGTGATCCTATCTGCCTGAAAGTTGAGCTTCATGGACTGAGGCTGACCAAGACCCTGTCTACTCAACATTTGATATACGCATTGCCAGCCTCCATTTCCTTCTTCCCTCTTTCCAACAGTCTCCAGTTTCCTTTAGAGGATCCGTGTAATTTTATGGATGCTGACCTTACTGCCTCCCATTTGGGGGTAGAATAGATGACCCTGGCCAAGCCAATCATCACATCCCACCCTCTTGATTACAGCAATTGAGTCAAGAGTACAGGCATGTGAACTAAGCAGACCACACAGTGATTACAGGGGGTTTTCTGGGAATGCTAAAATAAAGTTGCTGTCTCTGACACCAAAAAAGAAAGCATATGGCTCCAGGCCTGAGAGCAGCCATCTTGGGACTAGGAATGGAGCCAGCTTTAGGATGAAGCTGACACGGAGAGATGGAAAGAACCCAGGTCTTTCGGATATCCTTGAGGCATTGGATTAAGCCTCATCTGAAACATCCTCATCTTTGGATTTTTTCAGTTATGTGAGCTGATAAATTTTCTTTACTGCATTATTTACTTTCAATCTGGGTGTAACTTAAATATTTTTCTCCCAATAAAGGGACTGTACTTCCAGAAAGAGCCATTAGGATGCTTTCTGTTGTAAGGAATGATGATCATTCTTTTTGACAAGATCATGGGACAAGCAGCAGCAGGATTTTATGTTGGGAAGGTACTTTCGAATATAGCAGAAAAGAGAATGTCGTTAGACGTTGTTCTAGGAGTTTGCATCTGAGGTTCTTCTAAGAATCCCTTTTGTTAAACATTGTTTATGATGAAAATTCTATTTTAACTTGCTTCTTATTTATTCATAATCTTTAATATGTGGAAAAAATTAATGTATAAAAATTCACTAACTAAAGAAATAGCCTAATGTGAATATTAGAGAGGTTCATTTGAACTATGGTAAGTTTTTTATGTTTTAAAGTCAAAAAAGAGCATAAAATTTATTTCTATTCCAAAAATATTCCTGGAGCCTTTAGTTTTGTTCCAGGAGCCCTGCTAGATTCTACAGGTATAATAGAGGCAGATAAGATATGATCTTTATGTTCAAGAAGTTTGTAGTCCAGATAGCAAAGATTAGACAAGGGTTTAAATTAGATTAGTAAGAGTAGCTAATATTAGTTGCCATTATGGTGAAGCAAAACAAACATTATAATGAAAATATAGGCCAGGCACAGTAGCTCACACCTGTAATCCCAGCACTTTGGGAGGCCGAGACGGGAGGATCACTTGAGGCCAAGAGTTTGAGACCAGCCTGGGCAACATAGCAAGACCCCATCTTTACAAAATATAAAAATAATTAGCCAGATATGGTAGCATGAGCCTGTAGTCCTCAGCCATTGGGGAGGCTGAGGCAGGAGGATTGCTTGAGTCCAGGAGTTTGAGGTTGCAGCGAGCTACGATCATGCCACTGCACTGCAGCCTGGGCAACTAAGTGAGAACTTTTCTCTAAAAAACAATAAACTAAAATAAAGTATAATGTCGCATAAAGTTTGGATGAAGGAGAAAGGTCACATAATTGGGAGGGAATAGGAAGGAACAAAGGAAAATTTCATGGAACTGTTAGCACCTGGGTTGGGTCCTGAAGAATAGCTGATTCAGCAAGTCCCTGGCTCTTTGTGCTCCTTCTCACAGCATGCTGTCCTTTTCTTTCTCAGCAGTTATTCACAATTAGTACTTACATGTTTATTGGCATGTTTATTTATGTAATGGTCAACCTCAGTAGCCTGTAGATTCCACGAGGTGCGCCCCATGGTCTACTCTGGTTTGTTCCCTATTGTGTTCCCAGCACATAGCTCAGTATCTGTTACAAAGTAGGTGGTCAACAAAAATTTGTTGAATGAATAAATGAATGGTCAGATGAGTGATGAATAGCAGTAAATACCATTACTGAATGCCTGTTAGGTAACACATAATGTGGTAAGAACATAGATGATCAAATTTAATATATTCAATAATACCAGATACATTTTATTATATCAGTTTTATAGAGGAATAAGTGGAGCCCTAGAAAAGCTAAATAACTTGTCCAGTGTCATACAATGAATGAATGGCTAAAACCACACCCAGGTAGGTCGAAGTCCAAAGTTCATGGAGCGAATCACAGCACAATATTGCCTCCCATTCATTTGGTACTTACACTGTACTAGTTTCTTGACACACATTATCTCATTTCATTTTCTCATATTTTTCTAGCAACAACTGTGAATTAGGTATTATTAACCACATTTCATAGATAAGAAAATAGATTCAGAGATGTTTATTCATTCACTCAACAAATATTTGTCTACCAAGTAGGCAGTAAGCTACCCCTGGAGAAAAAATGGTGGGGTGAAATGAACATCATCCCTGCCCATGTGCAGTGTGTGGTCTAATGGGGGAGGCAGACGGTAAGCAGATGTGTAACAACTAGCTGTGAAAAGTGGTGTGAGGGAAAGTCAGAGGGTGTCAGATGGGGTGTAATAACAGGGGGACCCAGGAGCAACCAAGCATGGCTTCCAACCACGCCTATTTGACTCCAAAGCCCTCAATTTTTTTTTTAAATGACACTTAAAAAACAACATCACCACCACCAAGGTGGAAAAGACTTTCAAAGGCAAAGAGGAAGGACAAGTATGGCCTCCGAAGTGCAAGTCTCTGGTATGACCGGAGAGGAAGGGAGATGTGTGTAGAGGAGTAATGTGAGTAGCGGAGGCTAGAAAAACTGGAATGGTGAGTGCCAAGTGAGGAATTATCCTTCCTTCAGGAGAAAATGGGGAGCCATCTGAAAGGGTTTGAATGATTCTCAATGAGAGGTACGTCCTAGGAAGAGTAATTTAAAAAGCAGACACTGCTAATATTCATAGATGATGAGAGAGAGAGAGACTTAACTAGTTTAGTGTGGCTCATGTAGTATAAAGTCTGAATTTATTTTATGGCCATTACGTCAGTGTACTAGTTATGATATAGGTTTAGCTGAAAACACAGGGACTTAAACAAGGTAGAAGCTTATTTCTCTCTCTCGTAAAAGTTGAACCGGGATGGCAGCTCTGATCCAGGACGCTGTGAAAGGCTCTTTTTATTCTGATGGAGAGAGGGAAAAGAGGAAAGGATTAAGAACACAACCAGGAGTTTGCACATACACTTCTGCTCACCTCACCTTGTCCAGAACTTAGTCTTATGGCTGCAGGCAGCAGTTAAGGTGGCTTGGAAGTGTCCTCTGCGTGTTTGTTGGCTGTGTGCCCTAAGGAAAAAGTCTCTGACTATAGGAAAGAGGGGTGTGATTATTAGGGGCAGGCGGGCAGTCTCTGCCACGCTCAGCGCATGCCTCTTCCAAGAATGAGAAATGTGGGCAGCTCATTGACTCCTATTAGGAAAAATTCCAAATTTTTAAATAATGTTGATGGTTACTATTGGTCAAGTTTAAAAAAAATTGTTTTTCACGTACTACAGAAAGCTAAACAAAATTTGGCAGTTTTTAACTCTATTAATAACCAAAAACCAAAATCCATTCTACTCCCATAGACAACTATCTAGAAAAACTATATTTAGAAATAAATTACCAGAAAAATGATAAACTGAGTTATACATGATCCATTTTTATATCTTCATGACAGAAGATGTTTTTTAACACTTTGATATTAACATTGATATTAATATTTTGTATTAGTATTGCATATATTTTCATATCCCTTTAATTTCCCATTAAAAAAAGACAACTCATTCCCAACTTGAAGCTGTATAATTGTTTTTACCAAACTTAAAGAACCACAATTGAGAGAAAAATGCCTCTAATTGTGTATGGGGTGATCCCCCCTCGGCAGGACCAATACTGTGAATTGCCTCCTCCTTGAACTAATGACGGCAAGGAGACCCAGGGAGGATGAGGGATGGGCAGGCACTCTTCCCATGTCACAGTTGACAGTAACCCGCAGCCCCCATGCCACAGATTAAAGCACTTTTGCTGTCCTGGGTAGCCCTTAATTTTAGTTCATTTTCCTGTACCTATTTATTCGATAGCTCATTAATTGCCTCAGAGCGGAGAAAATGTTTCTTTAAGAAGGTTAAACAAAGAGTTTATTGACATAAGTGAATTGGTTGAAGAAAACATTATTAAGTAAAAGGCACTTATTTAAACACCAAATTAATCATTTAAAGGCAAATTAGAGGTCATATCTCCTTCTAAATAAATAATGTTAACCAGTAATGAGATACCTATTCTAGATTATAAGCACACTTTTGAGGTTCAGGCCGCTAGCGGCACTGTGCCTTAGTCTCCCAAGTTTATTCAGGGTCCGTAATTACATCAATGTTTTGAAATTTCAATATTTTAAACTACGGTATATTCCATCCATAATACGATGTCATTTTTCATTATATGGTTTTTTTGTTGTTTGTTTTTTTTTTTTTTTAAATTAGGGCTTTCTTTTTATCCCAGCAGAAGAGAAGATTTGTTCTTTGAGACAAGGCTACTCATCCGTGGAAACGGATTCACCTCCGGCACTGGCTGCAGCTGCTGAACTTATCAGACAGGCTGGTGCACAGGTGCGGTTGGCATTGCCCTCGTTGATCTGGCTGGGCCACAGGTAACTCCCCGGTGTTTTAGCTGGGGCCGTGTGCACACATCACAGCTGCACCCCTTTCAGAACCCTTGTATGTAAGCTTTGGAGGCTGATGAGAAACACACCACGGTTTTTGTAGTGGTGGACGTATCGGTGTTGCCAAGGTGTCTGGTGTTTTAGCTTTGTATTTTTCCCATTCAGCTGGAGGGCGTCACAGCTGCCTACCCACATCCAGCCACGCACCTTTTCCACGTAGGCACATCGGCCCTGCCCAATACTCTGCTCCACGGCTGGGCTCCCCTCGGCTGGCCTCCCAACCACGCTGACTGTTGAGTGTTGACAGGTACCAGAGATTCATGCCCCAGGCTCTTCCACTGCGAAACCGACGCTGATGCCAGCGGCTTTGTTCCACACTGCGCTGCAGTTTTGTTTTTAGCCAGACAGGAGTCAGGAAGTTTAGGGTTAGTTAATCACATCTGACGTTAGCCCACCCTGCTGCTAGGATCATCAGATGGCCCAGCAGATTCTCTCCTTGCTCTCAGTGTTTTGCTGTGCACTTGTGGAGGGGATGGATAAAAAGATTCCCCATGGACAATCATTTGAATTGATGTATATATTTTTTTGAGTGCCAGTTCTCATCTGACTTTTTTTAACCTTGTTTGAATCCATTATTCTTGCTGTTATAATAATCATCTTGATTTTGCATGTTTTATCAATGAATACTGCTCATCTCAAGTCATCACTGCCCTTGTTTGGGCAATCTATGATTTTTGAAGGCGTAAGTCTAAATTCAGGCTTTTTAGCCCTGAGATAACTGTGAAAATGTCACCCAACAAGCTAAACCTCAATGTTCCCGACACATCCTAACTAAAATGACACTTCTTTCTTTTTCTCAACATCGACAAGAGAATCTGCTTATGACAAATTGTACATCAGAAAAGACATAGCTCTATGATGTGGGTGGGCAACGTAAGATTCTATAGGCTTATGGTCAACCCATTATTTTAAGGATAAGAAATGTAAAAGGAAAAGTTGGTTCAAGCCATCCTGATACTGCTCATTAACTGGGAGACAGAAAGGAATAAAATAGGACTTTTCTGATTATTTCAGGCCCTCTCCTCCACTTCCCCACTCCACACCCCTCCCCTGTCAGACATTTAGGCTGAGAAAGAAAGGCACTTTGTGTTTAAGGTTAATCAAGTTTCAGTACAATTTTTTTTTTTTTTTTTTTTTACAAACTAGAATCACACTAATCTTTTTTTCTTGCTCTAATGTGTGGCTGTTGAAATCCTCAGCTGTGATAAATTAAGCTACTTATTAATCTAATTATCGTACATTCATCCTAGAAACTTTCATGTGACTTGAAAAGGCTATTCAACCTTTTCCCTCCCCTCCTAGAAAGGGCTCAACCTTGCACCAATTAAGATCATTCTGAAGTAAGGCTTTAAAAAAGCTTTCTCTAATCACCCAATGGAACATGGACCAGTGGAAACCAAACTCAGAGCTCTGGGAAAAAGTTTAGCATTCCTTTCTGTCTGCCAACTTTTATGGTTTCATTGCACAAGGGAGGAAGACTTCATTTTCCTATTTAGTTGTTCTTTCGCTGACCTCCAAATAAAGTCCATGTAATTACTGAGCAAATAAAGTTGCAGCATGTGTTTTAAAAATCAATTGCCATTCTTGGACTATAGAAATGTAACAATGCACAGATTTGCCGGAAAATGCCCAGCACCAACCATATGAACTAAACCCTGTACTGTATCTGTACAATAGAGTAGTTTTGACCCCTAAAGCACATATTTACTATGCAGATTTTTAAAAGGGCTTCTTTTATGACTTATCTATTGATATTAAAATGTCCCCATGCTAACATAGGTTCAATTTGGGATTAAAAATATGTTGCAAATATATCATATCTTAAACTTCCATTCATTGCCAAATGCCTTACCTCTTTTTTTAAAAAACGATGGCATAAATGGAGCTATTTTACATTCAAATTAAACTAGCTATTAATTTGAATGCAAAGCAGCTCAATGTACAGGATGCAATTTCAATGACAGGTTTACCCCAAGACAGAAAGCAGGAGAGCGTCAACATGGGTGAGTCCAGGCAGTTTGTCCCCTACTCTTGGTGCCTGGCAAACTTGCTCACTGTGAATAGTTTTTGAAGTGAAGATTAAAAGAGTGAAATTATAAAGTATAATTACATTTTATTGAAACTCTAGAAATCAGAAAAAATTCAGCAGGAAACTTTTAGTGAAACATGATGTGTTGTCATTATCATTAAAAGATAAAAGTTCCATACTGTTTTTATCTGTTTATTTGGAAGAAATCCAGCCTTTACAGTTATGCAGGAAACAAAAAACGGGAATGCAGGAGTAATTATTAAAACTGTGTGATTTGTTATCTCAGCTACTGTCTTTCCAAATGGTAATGCGATATCAGCAGCTGCAGACGGTCGCTGATTTCCTCTATTAGTAAACAAGTGCTTTGGAGACCTGTGTGAGGCACTTTAAGCTCGCTACTCCCCGAAGTGCTGTCAGGCTTAACTACTAATCCATGGTATTTCAGAGCACTGGAAATTCATCTTTATAAAACCTGAACAAAAAAGGGAAAAAAGCCTGGAGGGCATGAGCTCCCTCTGGTGAGACAAATGACATGTTCATTTATTAATGAAACAATAACCCTGGAAAGAGGATCAAAGCACATTCCATCCTCACTTTACAATCCCCAATTTTCTCAGGCCAAACCATTTAATTGAGCCATGACAATGGAATACTTAATTGTTGCCTTAAAGTTTTGAAGAAGCGACTTCTTCAGCATCAATGTGCATTTCAGGATTATTATCCAGATATAGTGTAGCCAGATTGAAGGTGGTGGAATTTGATTCATCCCACATTGGGGAGCCTTTAGCCCGCAGAAAAGGTGTTTTCTTGAACATGCTTGCGGTGCAGACCACAAACGCCTCCTGCCTGATCACTGGCCTTCACGGGTTGCTTCCTCATGATGAAATAGGTGGCAACTCTGTAAGACTCAGGTTCTTTTTGACATGGCCCCTGGATCTGGGCCATAAATGAGGAACAGGAAAGAGCCAAATCCCAGAACCTGGAAATTTAAAGAGTTTGTGACTATCCAGCTTAGCACCCCTTATTAAGTCTTGACAGGTCCAAAGTATCCACAGTGGAAGTGCCCAACTACCTACTCTCCCTGTGGGTTATTCACCAATTGTGTCTGAGATTGAGTCCATCCACCAAAATCAAACACACATTTAAAATTTTTAAATGAAAAAAATTGTGTTTGATTTCTATATATTAACCCTGGATTTCACCGTGGCATTCTAGTTTGGTATTTTTTGTTTGTACTTGTACAATAACTTTTCTGGGATTTACTTAAGTATGTTATTTTTGAAATTAAACCAAACTTTTAGGAGCATCTTCAGACATAGAAGTGGAGGGTTTAGAAAATGCTTGTTGATGTATCAGGCAAAGAAGGCTGTGAAGATTTTGTATATAATCTCTGGGACTCACCTGTCTTGCACCCAAACATTCTAGGCCTGCTGGACTCTACGTCCAATTTTCTGTCACAGGGCATCATTTGGGCTTTATAAATGGGCTTTCTTTTACTTTGCATCCATTCATATTTACTGCTTAAGAGATCCATTAAGCCAACGAAAATTAACAGAAATGAAGGCTGCAAGCAACAAAAATGCTCATATTTCTAAGTTCTCAAACATCATCCATCTTACTAAGCCTTACTGTGAAATGGAGAGTGTATTTGAGATGATTTCTATTATCTATGCCTAGGATCTTTCTTTATGATCTGCCTTTGAATACCAGGCTTATAAAAGGTCTTTCTTTTTGCCCTATGTTATTAGATTTAGGAGTAAATATTAGACTCATGAGCATTTTTATACTAAATTTTAGTAAAGTACCTAAAAAAGGGCGAGGAAAGTCTTTATAAAGAAATTTTCGTAAGACCATCACTTTGAAAAACTTCCATTCAGTTTGATCTCTTCTTAGTAAAGTTTTCTTATAATTATTGGGACTGCTCAAGGGAGTGATGGTGATTCGAAGCATGTAGTACAGCTCTACATGAGCCTTTTGTGAAAACACAAAACCCTCTAAATCAACAACCATAGCATGGATTGGCCTAAGAGCCAAAGGGAGTTTCAAAAGGAAGGTCTGTACCTGCGGCAGAAACAGTTATTTTTCCAATTTCTCCCTTGGTTATTATCTTCCATCCCTAAATATAGAGCATTTATTTTCAAAAATACACACCTAGGAAGGGTTTGTGGGCTTGGTATGTAAGTGTCCAAATTGCCATGACACTGTTGGCCGAACCACGAGTTTCACACAAGCCAGAGCTGAGATACAGACATTTACATCTGCTGAAAGATGTATTTCTACATCTCCATAATGTCCATAAGCACATTCAACTAATATTTACATCATTCATTCATTCAGACACACCCTTTGGTGTGTGTCTATTGAATGTATGGTGGAAGTATTCATTCAACAGTATTTATCAAGCAACTGCCACATGGAATACTTATATGGAAAAAGACTCTGTCCCTGCCTCCCTGGATCTTCCATTCCGTAGTCTGGCTGGGTGCACATGATACGCATACATGAAGCAGTTAGCATAAGGTGGATGACCAGGCTCCAGATTGAAGGGTATAGACAGCAACTACAGATGAATTGGAAATTTTGATAATTATGGTTTTCATGGTGCAGTCAAAGAGGGTTGTGTGAAAGTTGGGGCTTGGTCTTTCTCTTCCCCATTTTGCTGAGACATATGTACACTGGGAGGGAAGGATGACAAGAGGCACACAAACAGGTGCATATATTCACCTTTTGGCCCTTCTCTTCTCCCACCCTTGTGAACTTTGTTCCTTGAAGAGAGAAATAAGCTCATTATTAAGAGTTAGTGTAATGTTTGATCATTTTTACTGTCTGTCATAGCAGATACATAAACCTATATTCCTGCTATAACGGTGAATAACCTCACTCTTCTTTAAAGTTGCAAGGTAGAATATTACTGATACACTTAACAGGAATTTCGATTAGATAAAATACATATGTATATATGGTTACATGAAGACCTTTAGTAAACATGAAGGCCTGGGGAAAAAACAAACTGTGGTGCTCCTTCCCTCCTCCATTGCCCAAGTAACTAAAAATGAAAACAATACTAAACCACAAATAAATGTAAGAAAGAGTAAAGATATGATTTTTTTTCTTACCATGACTATTTAGAATTAGTTTGGGATTATTAGGATTCCTTAAAATATCAATTATAAAAGCTAAAATATTTTTTCTTACCTTTCCTGGTGTCTCCAGCGTGCTAGTAAGGGTAATCCTGCACTGTATTTGCATCAAAGTTTAAGATATGACTTTTTCTTTTCTACCTTTTGCTAATAAATTAGCTATCTGAATGCCCTGCTATGAATTCAAGTTCTATTTTCTTTCTATTTCCCCAAATTCTGTTGGTAGCGTACAAGATCTGTAAATAACATAGTAACCGGTTTCACTTTGAGGCCATAATTTCTTTTTAGTATTCTAAGGTCTGGTTAAATTCTCCTAAAAGTAACATAGAGATAGGAATATATATTTTCTCCCTAGGTTCTCCTTGGTACATTTTCATTTTATCACATGCCAAAAGGAGCTTATAGTGTGAAATATTTAGGAAATATCTAATTAGTCCTGAATAAATTGTTCAAAATAAGGCCATGGCTCTTTATTGAAATTGCATAAAACAAGATGTTGTGCTTACTGCCTACTATTTGTTTCTTGAACTTCATAAAGAAATGAATGATAGATCAGTAATTGCTGAAATAATTAGTTGCCAATATTTAATAAAGTCAAATGATAAAACCTAACCAAAATCATTTATTTTCTAACTCTCTAATGTTGAGATTTGTATTTAGTGTTATTAAAAATTATGCAATATGTATAATAAAAGGAAAATCTTAATATTTAATATTAAATACATTTTACATAAAGAAAATTTTAATTAGTAATTCAATGCATTTGTTTCTAGCTAAGATTTATTCTTTCTAATACCTAAGGTGTTGTATGCAATAATTTTTAAAGTTGCTATCACATTTTTAGAGAGAGCAGTAACTGATAAACAAATACTGCTCTCCCCAGTTACCGTTGAACTGTCTATTCCCACTGGACACCTGATTTATTATATAAAATAAATTAATTTTGTTGACTATATACATGATACCATAATAGTATGAATATATAAAATTATACTAATTAGACACAAAATCATTTATGTCTCCTGCTTAAACAATTTCTGATTGCATTACATTATGCGCTTCTCCAGGTACTGTGTTTCTGTCTGGGTAAACAGCAGGCCACGACAGAACTGGTGGGCACAGACATCGCGATGTTCTCAGCTTTGGGGAAACAAAATGGCTCCCACATCCTGTTTGTGGGGAATGCAGAGTACAGTCTACATCACTTTAATTAGCTTAAATATCGAATGTATTGACCATTTTGAAATTTGTTCCTGCATCTCTAAAATGCAGGTGGCTTATCTAACATGATAACTAGCAGATGCTATTTTGTTCATTTATTTATTTGCACATTTACATCTATCTTGGTGATGAAAGAGGAAAAGTCCTAGAAGATCTTCAAAAAGAGAATACATTTCAGCAGAGAACAGACATAACGCGTTTGTATCACCAAACGCAGATCTAGCCGCAGAGATAGACAGGTCTGGAAGCTGTTTCCCACAGCCCTCTGGAGCTGGGGACCGCCTACGGCGGCGTCCGGGGACCAGCCTGGGGATGGTGAAGGGTGCCTCAGGGCCATCCCTGCCCAATTCAACAGCAGGCAAAAAAAAACCAAAACAAGAGCTTACAAACAAAATGGAAAATAACTTTCCCAGAGCATAGAGAAAACACTTGGCATTCCTGAGGAACAGCTGCCTGCTGGTAGAAGTTTATGATAATAAACTAAACTGGGTGAGCATTTCCTAAGAAGAAATATTTAATTATCCTGCGCACCATTATGAGGAACTTCTGCCACTCTTCAGGTTATTATACAGTAAATAACCATTTTTCTAAAGGACAGAGCTGTTTTAATTATATGACAATGAATGCATAATTATTATGTTTGTTAGGAATGAATCACAAGACAACAGACTTGATATTGCCTCTCTGGTTAGTGCATCTTAATTACTTTTTCATTTATTTTGCATATAAAAGCTATTTGCTAATTGTCTTTGCTGTAAATATGCAAAATATAATTAGTCATTCATAATTCTTTATGTGTTATCTAACTGTACATTTGTTTCTGAGGAACATATATTAAAGTGTGAATATTTAATGGGCTTTTTTGTGTGAATTCTTTCTTTTTTTTAAAGAAAGTTTGAAGTAAATATTAGGCATGTAACAGTGTTAACCCTATTCTTAGGGAAACTTTTGCTATGGGAAAAAATAGAGACCAAAATATATGGAGTTAGGGAGTGAATGTCAAACTATGTGGAATTTAAAAAATATTCCCTGTGAAGATGCTGATGATGACATGAAGTATCCCTTGTTAAGCCTTCAAATCAAATTTTTAGATACTTAGCCAAGCTACTCAGATAAATCTTTAAGCATTACCAATTTCAACTTAAGTTTTTACGTATTTGTGTGGGTACTTACCAGAAGAAGAAAAGAAATCCATGGGTGTGCTTAAACTTACATTTTTAAGTGCTCCAAATTAGTTGCTTATATCTGTTTAAAATGTTGGGGGAACATTCTCAAGACTTTAACATCTTAACTATGAATACTGAATAAAATCTATGCCAATGACGATATTTGAGGTTTACTTTTAATAGTCCTTCAGTGGCTATAATGAGAGTGTCGTGAGATGAATCCACAGTGAGGTTTCTTGCAGACATACTGGCATCTCAAAAGTGAGCCATGCTGGCCAGGTTTTTGGGCTCAGGCAAATTTTCTTTCTTTCTTTCTTTTTAATATTTGGGAACAAGACTTGGGCTAGTTTCTTCTATGACTGCCATTTTCATATGAACTAACATTGCTGAGAATGTCTTAATGTTCTCAGATTCATCACAGTGACTGGTTAAATGGACCATGTGTTTTCAACATAGGACAGATATCAGGAGCATCGCCCAATGATTAAAATTTTTCTTTTCATTTGTCCCCATACAATCCTGCCAGTCAGTCCATCCTGCTGATGCATGTCACATTCCACTTTCTTCACCTCAAACATTTGATTTACTAACCGGTTGTACTGTTAATCCCATGTCATGACACTTCTATTCACTTCTGCTTTTCAACTGAAAGCAGCTTCCTATGAAGATAAAGCTAGGTAAAATCTATTGTAAAGAGGAGAATAACTTGAATGCAGCTATCATATCAAAATGAAAACACACTTCTGCTCTCTTCACCCACTAGACATCCTGAATACTTTTCTTAATGATGAAGTCTAATAGGATAGCTGATGAAAATACAACCAGTGATAATTTTTTTTCCCTTCAGACGTAATCCTACTCTGTAATTCTGCAATTATTCCTATTTATGTTTGGCAAATCTTTTAGAATGAACATGTATAAACACAGAATGATGGCAGGGTGTGAATTAGAAAAGAACTAGTCAACATGCTTTAGAAAATTGTGATATGAATAAATTATATTGATTCCTATTTATCACAAAAATATTCCAAAGCAGCTTTAAATAAAGCTTTTAAACCAGCACTTGCAAAAACCATAGCTGTTAGTTTTCTTTGTTTTTATCGTAAAATTTTCTTTTTGTTTCTTTAAACTTTTTTCTTTTGCCTTCAGAACAGCCAGAAGAAAAGGTGAAATATATATATTTCAAATAGCATTCCACTGTGTACAAAAGTTGTAGAGCTAACACTATCTCTCCCAAAATCCCAATCTTAAAAACTTGGTGTCTTATAGTGAAATGATTTAGTTGGATGAGGTTGTGAAATGGAGAATATTGGAATATTGTGTAAAAAGATCATTTCATTCTGTAATTTGAAATAGTGAAACACACATCCACGAATCCCTACAAAGAGAATGCTTCGTACCTTTCATGCATGTGTTGATAGCATTAAGAAGGCTTGAAAATTAAATTTCCACTTACGTTTCCAAACACTTTCATTTTCACAAAAAGGAGCATAAGAATGATTTTGTGTATAATTTTTATAAACCTATATCATTCTCAAGTGATTCAAACATATAGGAATGACCAGTAAAATTCATTATGTTTTTTGAAATGTGACTGAATGTTCACAAATGTTCTGAAATCTGAATGTTCTGAAAGAACAACAGGCAACAGGACTCAGGAAGGAAAAAAAAAATCTAATTTTTCATTTTAGTGAAAAAAAAAAAAAACCTGATTATATTGTGTGGCATGCAAGTGTTTAAAACATTGGAAAATTCTAGATTTGCCTCCAGTGATGATGAGGATCCCTATCTGTCCTCTATAAGAAGTTTGAGAGGGTCATCACTTGAGGAGCTTTTGGTCTTTTAAAAAATAATCCTTATCAAGCACTAATTTCACAAAGAATCATGTCAGAAGAATAAACATAGTCTTCCCGGTAGTGTTATGCAGCCTAAAATTCAGAAGAATGTAAATGAAAGAGTGACTGATATTGAATAGATGATAGGAAAGTCAAAGCTCTGAAAGCTTTCCATCAGTGCATTGGCCGAAAAATTCAGTCTTTTCTATTTTTCAACACGCTAGACATTTTTACATAGAATGTTCCTAAATATACTTTAATTAAAAGTTGTCTTTACAAGATCTGAGAAAGGAAGCATCCCTATCTTGTGGGTTCTAAACTGAATGTTGTAGAAAGGAATCATTCCATTGGCCGTAGTCCATTAACTATAGGATCTCAATGCTCATTTCTAAATGTCAAAAGACTCAAGGGCAGGGATGGCAAACAGCCCATGGAAATGTTTTAATCACATTTATAAACCTGTGTAGATAGCAAATAAAAATTCTTAAAAGGAAAACCCTTAAGACATTGCTGGAGAATGTATCTTTTATCCAATGCTATCTGACTATTAAGAGGATCTGTGTGTGTGTATATACATATACATATTATATACACACATATATGTATATAATGTATACACATATACATGTATATATAATGTATATGTAATGTAGATACACATAGCTTCTTGACAGATACACACATCATATATATTGTGTATATACGCACATTTCATACATATATACACATCTATGTGTTCTAACCTCCTTTGTAGGAGGAGATGGTTTGATCTAAATCTGTCAAATAATGAAATATCACAATAGCAACCAGTATGACCTCCATAAATTCTTGTCCCTTTATTTTCATATTGTCTGTTAATTAGAATTGAAGTCAGGAGATAAGAGATTAGTTCATTTATCTTTTTTTTTTTTTTTTTAATGTCCAAGCTCTAGTTCCTTTTACTTCGTCTCCAAAAATTTTGCAACCTCTTACAGTCTAAACAACTTCTGTCATGTGGTGGCATTATTTGTTCCCTGAAAAAATGGTCTCAGATGATCATGTGAAGAGCCAAACCTAAAATATCCTACTTTCTTCTTTGGTTTTAGACAAAGTCTTTGGGCTGGGGGAAAATTATCAGCCTAAGAAAAAACAAACACTCCTTCTACTCTGTGTTTGTGTTTGCATGGATCAATTGTGAGACAAACAACATTCATTGACAGTTGCTGGCCATGAGTCTGCCTGTTTGAAATACCTTAGTCAGGAGAAGTACCACAAACTGAACCAAACAATCTCTCACAAAACATCTGCAACCATCTGACCCTGGCCTTAACCTTTAAATCTATCTTTTCATATTCATCTCAAAAGACCTTGTCAATGGCCAAGGAGACTCAAGAAAAGGATTCTTCAACAAACAAAAAAGATACAGAGGAAATTCAACCCAGATTAGGTGGCAGAAGATAATACAGTTTGCTCATTTTTATTCTGCTGCTCAAACTGGAGTTGAATTCATTTTCACTTTATCTTTATTCATGTTATTTAAACATAACATTCATTAGGATTGTGAACTGCAACAGATAGAAGAGAACAAAACTACTCGCCAAATTTGTTGGGCATCTGTTCCCACTAGAGGCGGCCCCTTGCCAGCTCCACATCATGTCGTTTTTTTCCCCTGAATTCATTTCAAAGTCAATCCATCAGTTTATGAACTGTTTGATCAAACTTGTCATTAACCAAGTGAAACATTTAATTTGTATTAACAAAAATGGGACAAATAATTAGTACAGGGATTAACCATTTCACTTTTTTTCATTTTATTTATCAGACGTGCTCATTGTTGATATAACTTTTTCGTGTGACACTATATGGCTTCTCCAGAAATAATAGGAAACATTTTCAAAAAATGAAAATACTTTGGAACTGAAGCCTATTTAAAAAATTCATGCAAATAGCTGGATCTTATAGCTACTACTAGTAACTGCTAATTTCTAGTCATCATCTTCATTAAGATAGAAGCATAAGTTTCTAAAAGGCAAAGAGACTGAGCCAACTGGCCAAAGACTAATAAGAAAATTGCCACAGCTATATTAAGTATCAAGGGAGATTTTATTTTCATTTTTGAATAAAACTAACATTTCATTTTGGCATCCAACCGTACTCTAACAAATGGCATCAGTAACTTACCACGAAGATCTCTCCTCCTTCCCACATTTGCCTGCAATGCTTATTTCAGTTTTTCCACCCCAAACTGCTATTTATATAACACACGAATTAGAAATGGAACCATTGCTGTTGGTTGGAATTTTTGCTCTTGGGAAGACTTAGTCATCATCTCATGCAATTGCCGTGACCATGACCTCATTGGGCACTTGTTGGCATAGCTATGACAATTTGTTAATGAACTGTTTTTGTTTTTAATTGCTTACTTAATTATGGAGCACCAACATAATAGCATTTCTAATTTGTACCATAATTGCATGCAGAGATGAAATGTTGGTGTCTATCACATGCTTGCTTCTAATCATCTCTTGTTCATGGAAAATTTTCCAAAGAGATATCTTTAATATGATGATATGGTACCAGTTATTTGAAATGTATTCCCCTTAAACACAGTTGTGTATGTAAACTAACTTCAGTCTCTCTCTCTTTCCTTCTCTCGTTTCCCTTCTGTCTCTCACAGCGTGTATATAAAATCATGCACATAATTGTATATAAAGTTACTTAAATGTTTTCTATTTTCAGTAAGATAAAGTACCTAACATGAAAAAAAAATACCTTTTGTTGCCTATATAGCAAACATTGGCATTTTTGACAATGTTATCCATGATCATAGCAGTTTTAAAGAATAGTTTATAAAAACAGCTAATTTAAACTGCATGAGGTTGTCCTAATTATTACATTAGTGTTACTGCCGCTGTATAGAATGCTTAAGATCCTGTGTGTTGTGTGAAACAGTTTTCAGTATGCTTCAAATCCATCAAGGGAAAATGAAGGCCATCATTCTCCAAAATGGAATCACTAGTCAGAACCTAAGTTTGAAAAATTCAGAGAATTAAACCACGTCTCTTGTAAGATAAAGAACAAGTGGAAGCTAGACTTCAGAAAGGAAGTAATGGAAGAGGCCACTGAAGTCACCATTGACCTATGTCCTTCTCAATGAAGTTTCTTCTTTACAGTTAGTTCCCATGGAAAAACATATTCAATGCAAAACGTTAGTTATGGGCCCAACAGCACAGTTCAAAACATGTGTAGCTGACGTATGTTTTCCCCCAAAAATACAAGTATTGGCCTGTTCATTGTCATCTACACAAAGAACTGAGTCCTAAAATCCTTTACTCAACTAAATTCTTAATAAGTAAACTGAGACTAACCCTCTAATACCAGATTTGTTAAACAACATGATTTAGGTCCTTGCTATTCATGCACCTTGTACAACTAAAATGACTGGTAAAGCTAGAATCATGAAAGAGTCATTTTATGTAGCTGCTAAATTCCTCTCAAATCTCCTTGCAACTTAACGAGTAAAGAAAGCTCAATGTGTAATGCCAGCTAATGTGGTTTATGCTAGAAAATAGTATCAACCTATCTTTGTAGCTTATCTAAGCCAGGATAATACTTTTAGCCTTTATAGTAGACCCAACTCCATTTTTTCAACTCTTGACTATGTATTTCCTGAAATCCTTTTCCAAAGAGTTAAATTGGATGTGAAATCTGTACTAGGCTATGGAGCTGTCTTTGTTCTAAGTCTTGCCAGCAAAGCCTCGCCTCTGTATCACTTTCATTGCGTTCTGATTGAGCTTGACAGTGTGACAGGAAAGCAAAGGGAGGCAATTCCAAACTGAATGAGAGTCTTTTTCAGCCACACAGCAGCCTCCTCCTTAGCCCCTAAGAAAAAGAGGTAACAGATGCCGATAGCAAAGCATCCCTAACAAAGTCCTAACTTTGATGCAGGCAGAAGAAGAAAGACATGTAAAAGATTGTTGTCTCAGTGCAGGAAAACATTGAATGGAACACAAAGGGAGCAAAATGAGAAAAATCGTGGCACAGAAAATGGCTGGGAGAGTTATGTAGCTATGATGTATGGAAGGAACTATTTTACTCTTGAAAAGAGGTTCAGAGTCTGCTCTGCCAGGTGTGGCACCACTGGAATAGTTGTATAACAGGGGGCCCCAGCAAAAGGTGATTAATGATGCTGTGATTGCTTGGTATGGAGGATGTTCATGGGGCAAATGCACTGTCCGTTGGGTGGAAAGTAAAACTCCATTGAAAAAACAACTTTGTCGTGTAGCCATTACCTCTGTACTCTGGGGAGTAGATCTGTCCTGACTGAACAAATTATTTAGTGGCTATAATAATTTTTTACTTCAGTATGTTCTCTAATGAAATGGGTTGGAGCATCATTACATTATACTGCCTTATACTATCTAGACATCAGCATTTGGCCTCACCAAGGAGTGGCTTCTGAGGTACATTGATCTCTGAGAGTGAACTATGTTTAGTTGCATGAAAAGAAATTATTGTAAGATATAAGCACTGAGAATATACTTATACTTGTCTCTTATGCTAATTTCTCTTATTAAGAAACTGATTTAAAATATCACTATCTGTGCAATCTGCCTTCATCCTTGTGGCAAGAACACGAATCAAAGGAGATAAGATCTGTCCAACTGGACCAGGCCATTGCTAGTGCCCACACAGTTCTGAGCCCATTGCTAAGATAAAGATTGGGAACTACAAGTGATCCCCTCGAATCTACATACAAGTCTTCAGGCTGGAACATCACATTCTGAGGGTTTGTAGAAACAACTCACTGCTTTGGTGATGGGAGTGGGAGACTTAGAGGGAGAAGAGTGTCTTGCAGTGCTCTTGTTTGTAATTGTCCGCATGTATTTTCAGAGACTAAAAAAACAACAAACATCAATATGATATAAAGATTGCTATAATCTATCGTGTAAAATAGTGGGGAGCATTTAAATGAAGAATTCCTTCCTTGATAATCCTCAGTGGCTGATGTGCTTGGTAACGCTCTATGAATTCAGAGCTCAGTGACATGATAAACACCCCCTAAGGGGTCCTTACTGGCTATCGGGATATCTACGTGCGCGTGGTGTGGCAGTATAAATAATACAAGCACTAGCCCTTAGTATAGGCTACGCTTATGCAAGACCCTGGTTTACTACACTGAACACATTTTTTTGGGATACTACTATCACAGGGGATTATTACATTACAGATTTTGTGGCATTCTTTTTTCTCTTGAAATTTTATGACTATTTTTTCTCTCAAATATGATAATGTTACTTTTGTCTCAGGTTGAAATAAATGTTTCAATTGCATACTTAACACTAAATAAAAGGTCAGACAGAGTGCATGAAAAGAGAGCTTTGGCCAGGAACATAGCTGGAGCAAAAGATAGCCAAAGCAGCGTTGAAGGTGCAGATGCATGCTTTGCTAGAATTACGATTGAAAATACACAAAAGATAAAAGAGATGAGGAAAACATCGTCAGAATAACCTGGAGCTCCAAAACTCCTACTTTAACTTAAAATGGTTATCTATCCATCTATGCTAAATAAAACATGTATATATTTAATCGATAATTACATGTTGAGTGCAAATACTGTAATCAACATGCACAGATGCATTATTCATATATGGACCCTCTTGTAGGTTAACATGAATATATATACAAATTCTCATATACTTAAAATGCTAGGAAATTAACAGTGACTTAAACCATCCTACTCGCACTCATATACAGGTTATACTATTGTGTTTTTCAGATAATTAATGTCCTCTGTCTATATTTAATATGATTTGATTTCCTTTAGAGATAGCTAATGAGATAAAACAGGCACTATGAACCAGTTAAATCAACCACCTAATCTTACACATGAAACATTAAACAGAGAGGAAGCATCTGCAATTAGCAAATTGCTTTGATGTGACTAAATATCTGGCTCTCTGCATCACCAACGTTGTGGGTCTAAGTCCCAGATGAAGCTGCTGATCTAGACGTGTTGAATGTAAATACAATAAGCACATGTTTTCTCATGTGGCTCCCTTTTTGAGGATGGCAATCGGATTCCAGAGAGCTCGGGGGGCTGAGGACAAGGTATGGAGGTGGAAGGGGGACAGAGAGAAGCAATCTCACTCTCCATAGGGAAGATCTTTACTTCTTTCATGAAAAAGAGACAACAGAGACAACACATTTCCAATAGGGAAAAGGGTGTTGCAGTACCTAACGAAATGCTGAAAATGCAGACCCAGTGAGGTGATGGCAATGATCTTATCCTAAGAGTGGATCTGGTCATTGGGACAGTCTAACATGGATCTGGAAAACTCACACGTGGACTTCTCTGCTGTCTGCTTGACAAAATGCCAGTGTTTATCCAGAAAGTGGATAGAATAACACATCTCTTTCCCAATAGCACAGGTATTATTGTGGGCAAAACCACCTGGAGAGAACCAACGGACATAAAGCAAAAAAGCATCAATATGTAAATGCTTGTGTAAGAAAATAACATTACTTTTTACTTTGTGCTTGTCCCTGTTCTAAGTGTTCATGAGTCATCCTGCTTAATCATCTCAAAAACACATGAAGAAGATTTTTTTTTTTTATCACTCTCAAGGAACAGATGAAGAAACTGAGGCAGAGAGAGATTCAACACCTTGCCCGCAGTCACACCGTGCAAGACAGTGGTGCTGGGATAGAATGCAGGCAGGCTGACTCTTAATCTATGCTCCTACCCACCACACCGCAGCTGCCATGAGGATCCATAACATGAGACCATGGTTAAAAAATGGCAAGAAAAGGGGTGGTGTAATGGGAAAAAAACAACAATGAGGACAAGTGCATTTGAAACCAGCTAGATGTATGGAGAAACTGATCGTGATGTCCAGATAGTGAATGTGAAGAGTTTTGGTTGGAGCACGACTAGGAAAGCGAACCACGTAAGAGATTTGGAAGAAAAGGAAGAGACAGCCCAAGCCACAGGCATTTGACTGACAGAACACTAGAGAGTAGTTTCTAGGTGCCAGGCATGGTCATGAACGTCATTTTATTTGGTTTCCTTGTCAACACTGGGGGATAAATATTAAAGTATTATTCTTAAAAATTTTAATAGACTTTGTCTTTTAGAGCAGTTTTAGGTTTACAGAAAAATTGTGCAGAAAGTACAGATAGTTTTTCTATAATTGTGTTTCACATGTCATGCTCTCCATCAAACTGGTAAGGAATCGGCCATTTCTGTAATGAATAGATCAGCAAAATTGTGCAAATAACTTCTTAACCCATCCCCTCTACTGGATGGCTACATTGATGAAGCACAAGGCTCATATTTGCTAGTTTGCATCTAATATGAGTATCGAGGGGTGAGCAGTATTCAGTGGATGCCTTATGTTTGCTACTGAAAGAGAAAAAACATCTTTATTCAACAGATGCTTTTTGATCACTCATTAACTGAAGTATATTCTTTGTCACTAAATTTAGAGTTCTGACCTTTGGCATAGACTCATCTCTTCATTGAGATACGTTTTCATGGTCTATTCATAAGTTAAAAGAATAAATCTCACTTACTTATGGTAGGCCATTTAAGTTATCCATGGCAGAAGAAAATTTGATACTATGTGAAAATTATGTACTATGGCAAAATAGTGATAGTAGCTTAAGAATTATATTCTTGGTGATAGCTTCACCCAATTTTTGAGTTTTTTATTTTTTTCTTGGCAATTCTTTCCTTCTTTTCTCTTTTAAAAATTTCAACACATGTTATTTTAAAAAACGACGAACTCTAAACCACTTCTAGTTTCCTGAACTGTGAACCAGTATTTCCAGTGGCTCCTTGGAAATCTCCTTATGAATGTCCAATAGGCTACTCAGACCTCAAACTGAACTCAACATATGCCCCACGGATCCAGCTTTTTGCCCTCAATTTCCCAACATAGGAATGATGCAATATTTCTTCAGTCACCTGGTCCAGAAGCATAGAATTACCCTCAGTCCCTCAGATTTCCTTCATTCCTCCATCAAATAAGTCACAGAGTCCTATTAATTCTCCTTCCACAGTAACTCTAGACTCCAACCCCCTCTTCTCTATTCCCACTGCAATTCATTTGTTCAACAAATATTTATTGAGCACTTACCATGTTCCAGGCACTGTGCTATGCATTGGGCTTATAATGGTGAGCAAAACAGATGAAGTCCCTGCCCTCATGGACCTCACAATCTAGTGGGACAGAGAGATGATAAAATGAGGCTATACGAAGGACCAATTTAGGGAATGATTAGTGCAATGAAGATGAAGCAGAGGGTGATAAGAAGGCAGTACGTTAGACAGGACGGTCTCTTTGCAGAGTGGACATTTTTGCAGGAAAAGTTGAAGGATATAAAGAGTGAGCCATCTGAAGGTCTAGGAAAAGAAGCACCCTGGTAGAAAGAAGAGAAATTGCAAGGATCTGAGGTGGGAAAGAGCTTCTGGAAGGCTGATGTGTTTAGAGTGGAGTGAATGAGAGGTGGGGTGATGAGGTCAGAGAGCTGAGCAGGGCCAGGTATGTGCAGTGGGGGAGTTTATGCACTTGTAAGGAGTTGGAATTTTTCTCCAGTGTGATGGGAAGCTACTGGGAGGCCTTGAGAAAGGGAGGGGCATCAGTTGATGTAAGTTTTTGAAAGACCAACCTGACTGAGGTGTGGAGAACATGGTTGGAGGGCAAGAGAGAAACCAGAATATCCCCTAGGAAGCTGCAGAAATCCAGGCAGCAGATGAGGGTTCTGGTAGTTATGCAGGTGGAGAGAAGTGCCCAGCTGCAGAGTGTGTTTTGGAGATGCAGTCAGGATTTGCAGATAGATGGAGGGGGTGGTAGTGAGGGAAAGAGAACAATCACAATAACCGACATGTATTTAGCCTGAGCCAGACACCTCAATATAATTAATTTTTTTTTTGTTTTTTTTTGAGACAGAGTATCACTTTGTTGCCTGGGTTAGAGTGCCGTGGCGTCAGCCTAGCTCACAGCAACCTCAAACTTCTGGGCTCAAGCAATCCTCCTGCCTCAGCCTCCCGAGTAGCTGGGACTACAGGCATATGTCACCATGCCCGGCTAATTTTTTCTATGTATTTTTAGTTGTCCAGCTAATTTCTTTCCATTTTTAGTAGAGACGGGGTCTCACTCTTGCTCAGGCTGGTCTCGAACTCCTGAACTCCAGCAATCCTTCCGCCTCGGCCTCCCAGAGTGCTAAGATTACAGGCATGAGCCACCATGCCCGGCCTCTCAATATAATTATTAAATGATTCATCTTTTTGCCAATCAGGGGGAGATCACCTTTCTCATGTATTGAATTTCCTTGGAAATGGATCTATTTCTGAATTCTGCTCTGTTACTTTCACCTTTTGCTGGACCAGTACCACGCTCCTTTAATTCCTCATTAAAATTAAGTAAGATGATCAGTTTATGAATTATATATTACAAATTTATAACATATTGCAAATAAAATTATTAATTCATTGGAAAGTTAATTTTCTAATCATTCTTATTTCTCAGCTCTGCTTTGGTTATTCTCACATGCTCATTCTACAAATGAACTTTATAATCATTTTTATCAGGTTTCTCAAAAAATGCCCGTTAAGAATTTGGTTTTGTCTTATATTTATAGTTTAGTCCGTAGTGACATTTTAAAATATTGTTTTTCTTTCTACACTTGTCAGTATCCTTCTGTAGAGTTTTCTAATTTTCTTAATATAAAGCAGACACATTTCTTGTTTTTTTTCTTTTGTGCAATGGAAAACTGTTAAACTTTGTAACTAGTTATTGTAGGCAAGTAAGAGAGTTATTACTTCTCTATATTTTTATTTTAAACAGATAGTCTACTGTATTCTCTTATGTTTCTAGTAGTTTTTCAGTTGATTCACTTGGGTTTTTTAAAACTATAATCTTTATAATCTGCAAATAATGATACTTCTGCCTCTTCCTACCCAATATTTATGCTTCTTATCTCATTCTCTCCTCTAATTACATTGGTGAGCACTTCAAGAACAATCACTAAATAATTGTGGTGATAACAAGTACCCTTCTCTTGTTCCTGACTTTAATGAGACTACTTCTAGTTTTTCACCATTAAGTGTTGTTCTGGCTGTTAGTTTGTGAGACACAAGATATATATAAGATATGTTTTTAAAACATGTCTTAAAAAGTTTTATTCTATTACCACAATATTAAGATCTTCTCAAAAAGTCAAGATTTTTTTTTTTGCAAGTATTGAGTTTATCATGTGGTTTTAATTCTCTAACCTATTTATGTGGTAAAGTCTCTTAATACATTTTATATTATTATTTATATTATTGAACTCCTCAGAAGTTTAGAATTATCTCCACTTGGTATTTTGTATCTTATTCATAAATAAGATTAGTCTGTAGTTTTTCTTTTCTAAGCTATTGTTGCAGTCCTCTGGTATCATTGTTGTGCTGCCTTTGTGAGAAGAATTCTTTTCTTAAACTCTGATACAATTAAATGACTTAATTCTTTCAATGCATGGGAAGCCATTTGGTCCTGGCCTTTGAGTAGTACTTCCCCAATCCCTTTATGGTGGCTTTATAGGATTTTTATCACTTTAAAATTCTACAGTTTTGTAGACTTATATTTCCTTAGGAAACGGTCCATTTTACTCAGGTTTTCAAATTTATTAGCATAAGATCATGAGTACTGTTTAGTATTCTACATAAAGTTTAGGTTTGCTCTCTTCTTTAAATTTTTTTTTAGCATTCATTCCATTTATATTTATTGTTATAGCATATATGTTTGGCTTATGTCAGTCTTCATATTATACATTTTATGAGTTTAATGCTTTCTTTCTGCCTTCTTGGGAACTGTCTTTTGTAACAATAGAGATTGTTTCTAGACTAAAAATCTAAGCAGTTAAATATTAAAACTATTTTATAAGTCTGTGCTGTTATAGTGGCCTAACCCAAACAAAACAGGCAAAATAAAGAGGTTTCTGTGTGTGTGTGTGTGTGTGTGTGTGTGTCTGAAAGAGAAAGAGAGAGAGAGAGAGAGAGATATCAATTATATCTAATATTCATTGTGGCCTTAGGTGGCATTCTTGTATTAACTTCCAAGTACTCCTTAATAAGAAACTGGTAAAATACTTAGCCAGCGTGTCATGATGATTTACATGTGGGCCCATCAATTAGTTCCAATTTATTAGAGAGTATATGGAGTGTTTATTTTTCCATTCTTGAGATACTTCACTTATAATGGATAAGAAATAGTTTCTAGAAGTTGTTTCATGTTGTAAAAAATTTTTAAAATTTCGTGAAAGAAATGATGATTTGTTACTGATCAGGAAATGCTCTATATGTACACACTGAGGAGGAAATTTGAGAAAAAACAAGATTAGCAAAGGCAAGAAGATACGTTTTCTAAGAGAGCTTGTTACTTCATCCATTCCCTTTTCTGGTTTGCAAAAGTTGTTACAACATTTTCTGATAATTAGTGATTTTGCCAATATGTGGTGACCAACCAGGATTTCCTGTTGAATGTAATTTTAATGTATTTATATTCTTGCATTATATTCCTTTCTCCTTCCTTCCATTTTAAGGAAATGAGTGTGCATTTCACACACGAAGCAAGATGCATTCATTGTGTTTTTTTTTTTAATTTCAAAATATTAAGGGGGGACAAATGTTTTTATTACATGGATAGCTTTTACAATGCTTGAATCAGGGCTACTAGTGTGCCCATCACCCCAACAGTGTTCATTATACCCATTAGGTAGGTTTTTTGCTGCTCCTCTCCTTTCCTCTCCCCCCTGCTTGACTTCTGATGACTTTTATTTCCCTCTGCACATGTGGGCCCATCGGTTAGTTCCAATTTATTAGAGAGTATACGTAGTGTTTAGTTTTCCATTCTTGAGATACTTCACTTAGGATAATGGTCTCCAGTTCTATCCAAATTTCTGCAAAAGACATTAATTTATATTCTTTATGGCTGAGTAGTACTCCATAGTATACGTATACCACATTTTGTTAACCCACTCATGAATCGATGGGCACTTGGATTGATTCCACATCTTTGCAGTTATGAATTGTGCTGCCTAAACATTCAAGTGCAGGTGTCTTTTTGATAAAAATGACTTCTTTTCCTTTGGGTAGATGCCCAATAGTGCGATTGCTAGATTGAATAGTAAGTCTACTTTTAGTTCTTTGAGAAATCTCCATACTGTTCTCCATAGAGGTTGTACTAATTTGTAGTCCCATCAAGAGTGTGTAAGCATTTCTTTCTCTTTGCATCCATGCCAGCATCTATTATTTTTGGACTTTTTAAAGAAAAGTCATTCTAATAGGGGTAAGGTGATATCTCATTGCAGTTTTAATTTGTATTTCCCCAGTGATTAGTGATGTTGAGCATTTTTTCATATACTTGTTGTCCATTTGTCTATTTTCTTTTGAAAAACTTCTGTTCATGTCTTTTGCCCCACTTTTTAATGGTGTTGTTTGTTTTTTTCTTGCTGATTTGTTTGAGTTCTTTGTAGATTCTATCTGTATGTTTATATTGCTAAAAATTTAGGATTTTACATAATGCCAGCTTTTCTGCTTTTAGGTAACCCCAGATATTTAAATTGATGTAAATGATGACAAACAATTTAATATTCAATTGTTTGGTATGATATATTTATATTATTTATAATAAAAAGATATTAAAATGTACACATTTTTAAAGAGCATTTATTTCTTATTGCCTTATTGCCTACATTACATACCATATTTTTGCACTAAATTTTCTTCTTTAATTTCTTCTTTAATTACTCAGCTCTTTTGGAATTTACACATGTAAACTGTCTTTAATCTGAATAATCTGGATGAAAGATTTTCTACTGTAAGTGATCTGTGTTTCCACCCCTTCAACCCTCCTCTTGCCAGCTCTACCTGTATTATATTATTAAAAGTAAACTTTTTTATTCTACTAGCAGTGAATTTTATAACTTTAAATTACAAATATCCATCTATATTTCTCAATTATCAATTTTAAAAATTAAAATTTCTATTAAGTCCTTGTTGAAGATGAGGAAATTTGCTCACTTTACAGCTTTTTAGCTTCTCTTTCTAGCTTCTGTTTTTTTTTTTAATAGCTATGGGACGCTGAGTTCATTATTTATTTAAAAATATTATTTAGCTTTTATTTTGAGATTTTTAGGATTTAATTTATATTTTATAATTATGTAGGTGTAGCATTATTTAAAATTAATTTGGTGTATTGACATTTATTTAGGACATATAAGTAGCTCTTATATGATAAATCTTCTCCATCTTGAAGTTTATTTTGACTTAATTTTTGATTGAATAGATTCTGTCATCAAAGCAATTTTTCAGGACAAAATTGTAGGTAGCATGTCTCTTGAGTCTTTATATATTTGAGAATTTTGTTGTTATCTTTACATGTTTACACAACAACTTGTCTGGCCACATGATTTTCCTCTAAAAATTCTTCAATCATTGGCCCTAAATGTTACTATAGTGTAGTCTGAGACCAGCCTCGCATTTCCCTCCTTTGATTTGTTTTATCTGCCAGGATGTTAGAATGATTCTTTTTCGATATTTGAAGTTTAGTAATTTCAGCAGGAAATATGTCCTGGATTAATTATGATATTTTAATTATATTAATCTAAAGATTCAGCTTTTCTGTGATTTCAGAAAATTTTTCTCTACTGTATCTTTGAATGTCTGTTCTTTTCTCTCCTTCAAGGAGAATGATCATCTATATTTTGTAACCAGCCTGGCTACCTTTCATATCTACTAACTTTTCTGTAATAATTTTTTATTTTTTTATTTTCCTCTTCCTTCTGTGTGATTTTCTGAAGTCTGTCAGCCAGATCACAAACTCAGTCTTCTGCAGAGCCAATTTTGCTTCTTGATGCTTCCAAATCATTTATTATTTCTGTGATGACATTATTTTCTCCTTTACTTCTGCTAGCTTCCTTTAAATTTCATTGTTCTTATCCTCTTATCTTTGATATCATCTTTAGCAGATCCCATGTTCTCTTTAATTATAGTATGGGTCATTTATTTTATCTAATTTTCTCCTGCTTCTCATTGCTCTTTCAAATGTGCCTCTTATTTGTATGTCTTTAGTAGTCAGTTCATTCTTCCCTCTTTTTTTCCTTCCTTTCTTCCTTCCTTCCTTCCTTTATGTATAATCATCACTGCATAGGTCACATAATTTCTTTTCCTCCCTTTAACTCTGAGATGTTTCATATTCTGGCCTGTGATTTGCCCCCAAATTGCTTGGGTGGGTTATTTTTATTTTTCTTTCTATTTACTTAGGCTTTATTTGACTTTTCCCTAGCAAAATTAACTTAACAGTTGGGATGTAGAACCTTGGTGCTTTTTATTCCTTCTTTTCCAGCTACTCATAGGGAGTGATGAGGAGGCATAGGGACCCAAACAGCTGAAGTAGGAAAACTCTTTCTTCTCCCTCACTCTCTCTTATATACATGTATTTTGAGTATTTTTGTTGACAATCTGGAATTATAGGTGAAGTCTTTTTGCTAAGTTGGGGAAATACACATTTCTGTTTTTATTTTATTTATTTATTTAGATAGAGTCTTGCTCTGTTTCCCCAGTTAGAATGCAATGGCATCATCATAGCTCACTGCAACCTCAAGCAATCATCCTGCCTCAGCCTCCTGAGTAGATGGGACTATAGGCATGTGCCACCACATCCAGCTAATTTTCCTATTTTTAGCAGAGATGGGATCTTGCTCTTGCTCAGGTTGGTCTTGAACTCCTGACATCAAGGGATCCTCCCAACTCAGCCTCCCAGAGTGCTAGGACTACAGGTGTGAGCCTCCACTCCCAGCCCCATTTCTGGTTTTAATCTGTACTTGGACTTTGTTCCCTAATACAGGGTGAACCAGTCACTTTTGTATAGAGAACTTGTTTCAGTTCACTGGTATCTTTAAAAGAATACCTGAGGCTGAGAATTTATAGAGAAAAGATATTTATTTGGCTTATGGTTCTGCAGGCTATACAAGAAGCACAGTGCTGGCATCTGCGTTTGGCAAGGGCTTCAGACTGCTTCCACTCATGGAAGAAGGTGAAGGAGAGGTGGTGTGTGCAGAGATCACATGCAAGAAAGAAGGCAAGAGGAGGGAGAGGAAGAGCCAGACTCTTTTTAACAATCAGTTCTCAAGGGATCTAATAAAGTGAGAACTCACTCATTACTGCCCTCTCCCCCAAGGACTGCACCCACAGGACCCAAACACCTCCCACTGTGCCCCATCTCCAACATTGGGGATCAGATTTCAATGTGAGATTTAGAGGGGTCAAACAAATCAAAGTATAGCATAGCCATTTCTTTCAGTTTTTTTTGAAGCCAGATCTTTCTTTCTTTTCCTTCCTTCCTTCTTTCCTTTCTTCCTTCCTTCCCTCCTTCCTTCCTTCCTCTCTTTCTCTCTCCCTCCCTCCCTTCAATCTTTCCTTCACTCTTTTTTTTTTTTCCAAATAAAAATGTGTCCAAATGGACTTTATTTTGCCATATATATAATTGTGGATGAGATTATCCTCCAGACCTGTGGTGGCCTCCACTCTTATTCACTCCACACCTGGTGACTCCCACATAGGCCTCCACTGGGTCACAGAGGCCAAGCAGTCTTATCCCTTGAAGGAGAAGATGTTCCTTTTCTCCTTGTTTTCTGCTATAGACTGAATGTTTGTGCTGTCCCAAAATTCATATGTTAAAGTCTAATCTCCAATGTGATGGTATTTGGAGAGGGGCCTTTGGGAGGTGACTAGGTCATGAGGGTGGAGCCCTCATGAATGGGATTAGTGCCCTTATTATAAAAGAGGCCCAGAGCATTCCCTTGTGCCTTCTGCCATGTGAGAACCCAGCAAAGAGATAGCCCTCAATGAAACCAAGTAGCAGGAATTCACCAGATATCAAATCTGCTGCTGCTTTGAGCTTAAACTTCCCACCTGCAGAACTGTGACAAATAAATTTCTGTTGTTTAAAAGCCACCCGGTTCAGGATATTTTGTTATAGCAGCCTGAAAGGAAAAAGATATTACCCTTCATTAAGGCTTCCTGGATTCCAAGTCACTCTTTAGTGTGCCAGTTTTTTGTATTCATAAGCATCCAGAATTTTTCCCAAGGTACATGCACAGTGCTGTTAGGGTGAGTTTCTAGTATCCACTGCATAATGTGCCTGAAATCAGCACAACTTAATGATCCAAGCCCTGGGGTTGAGTCTGGTCACCAGCGCACCCTAACTCCTCTCATGTGGCGAGTCTCCTCTTAGGAGTCCCTCTGTTCTTGCAACATGGCCTCAGTCGTAGCCAATCCAGTTTATCCAATATATGATAAAACCTTTTAATCTTGCTGGAGAAGAAAGACTAGTCAGAATCCTATTCCTTTTCTCTAACTCTACATATATTTAGGCTGACCAGATTCCATTGGTAGCATTCATGACCCAATTTTTTAAAAAGAATATTGGAGGATCAATAATATCTAACTCCACACATTAACTCTATCCTCAAGGTCCTCCTATGTTTCCTATTTATACCTGGCATGTCCAAAGTTTACATTCCAGCAGAATGTGGGATTGAAATAATCTCTGCTCCTGCAACCCTTCCAGTCCTGTGGGCTTGAGCCAGTGCCAATGCCCTTGTAATGTGGCTGTTGCACAGGCAGCCTAGTGGGTCTGCTAGTGCCCACATTTTAGCTCCCTCTGTCTATCCTGGAGCTAGAAAGCAGGACTCATTCATGCAATAAAAACAAATAAAATATTTACTGAGTTCTACCCTACTATGTCCCAGGCATTATTTGTGCAGATGGCTATAGAATTGTGAATAAGAACTCAGTTCCTGCCCTCACAGAACTTCCAGGCTAGAAAGTGCTCCAGGCTGTAGAGAGTTCAAGGCTAGAGAGATAGGATCTTTCAGGCTAGAAAAAGTTTGCTTTCTTATGGTTTGCATGTAAATTCAAAGGTGGTGCCTCCTGAAATGGGAACAAGAAGCAGGGACCTGAACTGTATCTATATAGTTCTTCTTTGTCTTGCAGGCATAAACCCCCACCCCTCCCTTTAAAAAATAGATTTAAAATGTATTTTCAGAAATTAATTATATAAGAGAAAGTTCTGGAAATGCTGCCTGGTCCTGCAGGGCAAGTTAAGCATTAGCCTCTCTCCTGAGGCTTTGTTTCAACACTCCACAGGTCCATTTGCAACCTGTATTTTGGATCTGATTAGTTACATAATAACTCTTTACATTTTAATACATTGTGGTACCTTTCTTTGGATGAGCTTAAAGTGTTTTACAGCCATTATCTTATTAACCCTCACCCTAGGGAGTGTCGAGGGTGGCATGGCATATATTATTATTTTACAAAAGGAGATGTGGTAGCTCAAGGAAGTTAAGGGACTTGAGTAATCGTACACATGAAGTCGGGTGGAACTGAGAACAGGCTCTGGCTGTTCACAAAGAGCCGAAATTTCACAAACAGGCTTTGGCTGCTCTGGCATAAATCTGTCTGCTTCCCTCTCTCAGAAAGAACGGAGTGGGTGTGGTGATGGTACTAAGGATTTGATCTTTTGTAAAAAAGAATGGGTTAAATATAGTTGGGAGGAAAGAGCAGATGAGTAAAGGCGAATCATCTAGGGTGATAGACAGCTGCTTAGTAAACTTCTTCAAATAATATACATGTGTATTTCACACCTACTCTACTACCTGGTGGCATGCTGCCAAATGCTGTAGGAGAAATCTAGAAAGTGCTCTAATTGGCATAGAGTAGGTTCTAGATACATATCGGTTGAAGGAAAGATGGAAGGAAGATGGGAAGAAAGAAGGGAAAGTAGGATATCTTTCCCATCTCCCAGGAGCTTACAACTAGGAAGTGAGGAAAACTTCCTAATGTAAAGAACAAGGACGTGTTGTGTGAGGGAGTACTGTCCGGGGATGCACTAGGAGTGCAGAGAGGGAAGAAACTACCTTGCAAGAGACAGAATCCAAATTAGGCTTGGAGAAGGAGGAGATTCTGGAGAGCAGAAGTGGGCAGGAATATTACCTTTGGATGTGCGAGGGACGGCGAGGCTGATGAAAGAGATTTTGCGAAGGAAGGTGTGCATCCCACGAGGTGTGCTTTTCTAAAAGGAAGAAGTGGATTTTGTGAGATCGGAAAGAGAAATTGTTTCTTTCAGTAGATATTACGAAGTGTCTGAGATCTACTGGTAGACAAAGGTAAAGAATGCCAGAATGTTAGAAAGCAAACTCCTCAATTCTGAGGTTGAAAGAATGCCAGTGTCGGAAAACGAAAGCTTGCATTGTGGAGCACTGCCAATTTTGGAGTAGGTAATAACTTCAGGACACTAGCCTCAACATATTTAGTTTTCAACTGTATGGATGCCATAATCTCGGAGTGTTTGTTTCTCCCTTAAACGTGAGACTGAGCTCACAACTGTTTTCTGCTGTTACTGAAATGGTAGTCTTTTTTTTTTTTTTTAATGTTTTTGTAGTGCTTTACTCAGTTTTAGTTAGTGAAATATATATATGTCTTTATCATTATTGTTATAATTATTATTTGTACTATTATTCAGTTCTAATGAGAAGCACTGTTGTATCCATTACCATCCTATCTCTGCTCCACATTTGTCCCATAACACGGTCCATATCTGGCGGAAATTTTTCCCAGCAACTTTCTTCTGACCTGGTTGAACAATTAGGCTTACATATTTTGAAGATTTCTATTACTGTCTTTTGGAATTTGCAACTTCTTCAGGAATCAAGACTCTTATTTTAGTTAGGATTTTCTCCACCTCCTCTACAAAACGGAGAAGATGAAAAACTTCAGAGACTGAAATATTGTCTATTCCCAGGTAATGTTGGCCTCAAGCTAGAAGTAGATAATCAAAATAAGAAAAAAAATTAACTCAAACATCATAGGGAATACATATCAACCCAAGTAGGAGATTTCTGATTATTAAAAGGTGATTTCAATTACGGGGGCGCTGAAAAAGGCAGGAGAGAGTCTACTCTAGCTCCAGAGTTTGAAGGCACTTTGGACTCTGAGGATTCTTAGCAGAGAGGTGGAGTTGGAGGTAGGTACTACACATGCCACTGCAGAGAAATAGGATCTGTAGATTGAAAGACCAGCTCTAGATATGATTTGGGGGTGGGGCCTGTGAGCAAGGAGCTCAGTTTTCTACATTTCAAGTATTCCAGTCATACAGTAACAGGGAGGGAAAGAAAAGAGACTGGCAGAATTTTTCTGAAGTTCATTCCCTCATGTATTACCTTTCCATCTAATGGAGAGCCTTACTGAGAATGAGGTTCATATCAAATTCCTATTTCTCTTTTCTCTCTTTGAATGTTTCCAGTTTAATTCGGGCGCATGCATTATCAAACATCTGTTTTAATTACAGCCATTGTTAAGGTAGTTAATCAGTTGTCGTCTCTCACCAGCCAAAATCCTATATTGCTGAATTTTCGTACAAATCAAAGATACAATAAATATAAAAGGAATTCTTGTATATCAGCGTGAAAAAAATGCATACAACTTCTTTGCTCACTGATGCAACCAAAACACCCAGGAGTTATTATAATGTGCATTCCCTTGACACAGACTTTTATTTCATGCAAATGACTGTGATTAAGATTCAAATACTTTTTTTTCCATTTTCACACATTACTTAATCAATGTGAAGTACTGTGTAAAAATTGCATCTCTTCATAACAGTGATTTTGACCAAGTCAAGTGCTGCTCCTAGAATTATAATCCAGACTTGTGATTCAATTATCATTTAGAGACTTTCTAAATTCAAATTAAGTTCACTCTTTCCTCCTCCTCCCAATACTGTAAACTTAATATCAATATGGATCATTTGTAAGGTGTGATCAAAATAACTTTCCATTGCAAGGAAATATACAATGCGATGTGTGATTTTTTTTCCTTTACTTGCAAAAAAAGCACAGCAATCAATAGAAACTGGCCATTAAAATGTATGAAAATGCACACGGTACAGTCTATTTTTCCATTTATGTTACACTTAGCTTTTAGGCTGAATAAAATGGACACTCTTCAGAATACTTGTCTATTTAAACCTACTTGGAACAGTTGCACAAACTGCATTTAAAAAGTTAAAAAAGAACTCATGGAATACTTTAAGTTTGGCATCCCTATTTGATGAATTAACTATTGGACATTCAAAAAGCACATTCTTATAAGAATCAACAAGGAAGGCAGAAAATGAAGTAGGATTCCAGAGGCCAACTTGGCAACTCTCATACAACTATAAAACATTGATCTATTTACAGTTTGTTGCACCCACGCCAGAGACTGAGTCTTGTTTTTTTATTGTCTGTGACTGTCTCTTTCTTGCTCATCTTGCATTTCATTTTTATTTGAGAAAAAATTAGATTCTGCCAATGACTAGGAATTAGGCTTCAGAACCGCCCGTTTGAGTTCTAATAATACCAGTGGCCCCCCCACCCCATTTTCCTAAAATATGTTCCATAGCCTGAATTTCTCTAGCCTCTGAGTTGGAAATAAAATCTAATTGTAAATTGTTTTCCTTCTTTCAGCACTCACCCAAAATTCCTCCTTTTGTATCCAATTGCAATAAGGAGAGAAAAACACTCATTTTTTATTCTTCATGGTTCTGAGAACACAATGCTATCTCTATGCCAGAGCTGAATTTGTTGAATTTGAATTATTTTTTTGAAGGAAGTCGAATTTGTATTTGATGGAATTGTAGGAATTCAAACAGACAATGTTTGAATCTGGACATTCCTTTTTAGACATTCTCATGTGGATGTTCTACCTCTCCTGCCAGGAAATGTTGAAGGGACATTGACAATTAGTCAACATAAGGGTCCCAACTCATAGATACCCTGACCAGTTGGAATCAAAAGTCTACTCTGGAATTTATTAAAAGACTAGAAGACATCTGTGAGATTGAGGTGGTTCTGCAGAAAGAATTATGAAATGGTATTGATTTGCCTGAGAAGCCAAGACAGCATTCCATTGGAATAAGAGTTGCCAACCATGTTGGGTCTTTTGAAGCTAGAACTGGGTCATTTGAAGCCAGTCCAGGCTATTTACAGAGGATCAATGGGACAATGCTTTTTTTTTTTTTTTTTTTGGAGGCAGGGTCTTGCTCTGTTGCTGGTATGGGAGAAGTGATGTCATCATAGCTCACTACAACCTCAAACTCCTGGCCTCAATAATCCTCCCACCTTGGCCTCCCAAAGTGCTAGGATTATAGGTGTGAGCCACCACACCCGGTCAATAATTTCTATTTATTCTGGTTCTATCCAGAGGGTTCTGAGGGAGTTTTAGGACAAAGCTTTGGGGGAAAAAAGTGAGTGTGTCAGACCTACTGGCTGGGATCCAATATCTGATCTTTTGCATCCCATAATCATAAAATTTTTGGTGGGCACATGGCTGCTTGGAATAAAGATTACATTTTCCAGGTGCCCTTGTAGCTAGCAGTGGACCCAAGAACAAGTTCTGGCCGATTAGATTTACGTCTAACAGCGTAGAGGTCCAAAATTCCTTATGCCAAATCCTTGGAGCCAGATATAGTTTGTAATTCAGATTTTTTTCAGATTTTGAAGATGATATGATGCATATATTTCTTATTATGGGATATCTCCATTGGAGTCTGGGTAGCACCTCATAATCAACTGCAGTGAATCATAATAATATTCACTCCAAGTGAGATAAAAGAAGACCATACATAGTTTCATGTCAATTTAGATTAGGTTTTGCATTCAGATGAGTTTTTGTTGAAAACTTATGAAAATTTTGATTTTCAGAGCATTTTGGAATTGAGAATTATGTATCGTATGGCTGCTTCTAGAGAACTACAGAGACAGCTGACAAATATCTTTTGCTCCTTTTGTGTTTTTTCCTGTATCCAGCCTCCTGGAATGTGATGCTTTCTTAGATCATGAGAACTGTGGATATAAAGATAATTTAAAACTACTCCTATTTATTTTCCTCAAAAAGCTATTATTTTTAAGTGCAAATATTATTAAGTTTTGCTGCATAATTTAATATTAAAAACATATGTGGAACACACCATATTAAATATTTCATTTAATTTGATTATTAATTCCATTTTACAGATGAGAAAACTGAGATACAGAAAGTTTCAGTAACTTGGCCAAGGCCCAGAGTCAGTAAGTGGCCAAGCCAGGATTTGAAACTAAGAAGTCTGATGCCAGGACCCCTGTGTTTGTCTGTGGTACTATTTCTATCTTCTTTTCATGAGACCATAGTCCCCATATACAAATATGAAGACTCATTATAGAAACCTGGGTCAAGTGTCGTGTTTCCTGTGGTTCTGGAATTGCATTTTTAGATGCTTTGTTGGTACATAGTGCTTTTCTTTCTGCCCCATTTTAGTTTGATAAGTTTGACTCACAATCCAGCTTTCTAACCATGCCAACAATGTTTGACCCCAAAGGAAGAGGGTAGAACTAGAAGTTGTTCTCCATAATCACACTAATGCTTATAACCACAACTACACCATGATATTAAAGCATCTTGTCATAGTGGTTTATAGATATCATCATTTTTTAGCCATATCTCCAGACCAAATTAAAAATGAATGTAAATTTTAAAAGAACCAGTTATTCTGCCATCTGGGCCATACTTGCTGGGTCACACCTATGTCTCATTTGAGTTGTCACAACCACAAAGCGGTTGGTGACTTTTTACTGTTAATAACCAAACACCAAAAGAAGTCACAATCTAATAGCAAAGCAATCCCAGCTCAAATCTCAGATGACTTTAGAAGTTATAAGTGTGTTCACAAAGTACTATAATTACATTATTAATATTTCTGGCACAATTATCTGGAAAATATGAATAAAAATGTAACTAGTTAGCAATAGGGAAGTCAGTGCTAATGGAATTGGTTTTGAGTCCAGAGATGGATATATGACTAAGCTCTTCTCAGTTTCAGAACTTTGGCCTCAACTCATTAGAGTAGTTGGATCTCAAATATTACTATGGCAAATATGATAAAATAGTAACAATTACTAAATATAGTTGAGAATATATATATTCATTATATTATTATCTCTACTTTTATGTAAGTTTGACAGCTTCATAATAGTCAGAAAACAAAAACAAGGAACAATCCATTCAAATGATAACTTTAACAATTAGCATGCTAAACCCATTATGTAAATGAAGTTCTTTAGGCATTACCCTGTACTGTCAATACAGTAACTGCTAGGCACATGTGGCTATTCAGATTTAAACAGAAATCAATTAAAATTAAACAAAATAAAAAACTCGGTCCCTCAGTTGTACTAGCCTCATGTCAATTACTTAGTGGTTACTGGGTATATATATTTTTAACCAGTTTTAAAATTGTGGCAAAATATACATAACATAAAATTTAGCATCTTAAGAATCTTTGAAGTGTACAGTTCGTGGCATTAAGTATATTCACATTGTTGTTCAACTGTCACCATCTTTCATCTCCAACACTATAAATATATACTTTATATATATATGTCT
Source organism: Eulemur rufifrons (assembly GCF_041146395.1). NCBI lineage: Eukaryota > Metazoa > Chordata > Mammalia > Primates > Lemuridae > Eulemur > Eulemur rufifrons. The sequence continues at coordinate 86,949,500 of NC_090984.1, forward strand.
TATAAACTATTTAACATACATGTATATAAACTTTTTATTTATATTTTATTTTTAACCACTTTTTATTGTGGTAAAATACAAATGTAAGCTTATTAATAACCTGTTGAATTTAGAGCAATTATCTGTTTCCAATTTTCCCTGAAGATATTGAGTTGCTACTTGCTTGCCATTATGTTTATTGCAAATAGATAAAGAAGTGGCAAAAACCTAAGGCATGAGAAATTTAAAGGAGAAAAGTTCTAAATTGTGAAACTTTACACATTAACAATCTTTTCTTTCTGGCAATGGAAAAGTGGGAAAAACTCCATTCTTTAACTGTAGCCATGAAACACCCTTCATTTCACTCATGGAACCCCAAAGCTCTGTTCCTCTTGAGCATAATTTGAGCAACTTGACTCTATTGAGCACAGGTATTGATTCAATCAATAGACATTTTCGGAGGGCCCACCATGAGGCAGGTGCTGTGTCAGTGATGGGAAGAGAAGAGTGAGCAAGACAGGTAAGGCTCCTATTTCTCATGGAGCTTCCTTTCTAGTGTAGGGAGGCAGAAAATCAACCAATCAACCAACAAATAAAACAAAAGGTATCAGATGGTGAGAGGTGCTGTGTAGAATATAAGAACAGGCTGATGTATTAATAATTGAGATCACTGTGTATTTATATCTTATGTGTTGGAAACCTCCACTGACTCTTAAGTCATATGTCATTTTCAGAAGCAAATTCCAAATTAGACGTAAATCACTTAAAAACAATAAAAGACAAAATTGACCATTACTTTTAGCTGTTCTTGCCTCCTGGTGTCACATATCGTCTGGTTCTACTGTATTACTTTCAGTAAGGTTGGGCCTGTAAATTTGGTAAGCATTCAAGTAACTCACAGCTTATCCTGATTTTTAAAAGAGAAGACACCTGTAGCTTTTGCAAAAAAAAAAAAAAAAAAAAATGTATCCAGATTGGTGCTGTGCTGCAATTTTACACCAGGTTTTAAATAAAGAAAGGAAAAATCTGAAAATAGAGAAGAAAAGCTACAGCTATGTCAGACAGTTTTGCATAATGTCCACAATTGTCTCCTTAAGCCCAATCAAGATTTGGAGCAATGCGGTCTAATATTTCCATGAATGTTCTCTCCACTGCATAGTGACGGTGGGTGTTTCTCAAGTTTCAGCCCTACTCCAGGAGCAAACATTGACTTGCAGAGTGAGGCGTTGTATGAACATAGGAGGAAGGTAATATGAGTCAGCGTAACTTTCCAAAGCATTTCTTATGTTCTCGTAGAGTTAACTAACTTACAAATCCTATATACCTAAATCTGTTACTACTCAGGAGAAAAATAAAGGTATGACAAGAAATATTTAGTTTTCATTGGGTAAAAGTTTGAAATAGTGAAGTGAGCAATGATGTAACTGTTTTTCCACGTAAAGGGAAATAAACCCACTGGGCAGTGTTGAAGAGAGAACTGCAAACTTTGCTACAGGTTTTTGTTTTGACTGTAAAGCCTTAATCACTTTCACGCCTTCTTGATTATCCTGCCCCTTGAATATACATTTCTGTCAATGTTTCATCTTTAAGATCTATTTACAACCTTCAAAACAGCCTGGGGCAAATAGCAATTTGTATTATATAAGGACAGCCACAGAATGTGGTTTTCAATTACACTACTATTAATATTTGGGTGATTCCTGAGCTGGGGTAAGGTGATTTTGAGTGGATTTTAAATGGTAATGATAATGGGGTGATGGCCAATATTCAGTTGGCATGATATTTCATTTTTATACAGCCCTTAGATTTTGGAGAAATAAATTCCCAAACTCAATTTCTTAGGTTTAGAAAGTTGATCATAATACAAGCACATTCTTCACTGAAATTCACAGTGATTCTTTTTGGAATTAATAACAATAACACTAATAACAAAGACTAATATTGATTGTGTGCTTACTATGTGCCCAGTACTGGGCTAAGATCTTAGCATGTATTATCTTGTGTAATTCTCACAACAACCTCCATGCTAGTAATGAGGACGTTAAGGGTTAGAGAAGTACAGCAGTCAGCAATAGCATGAGCTAGCAACTCCTTGTCATCCATTCATTGTTGGCAATGAGGTAGGGGGTTTGGGAGTCTTTAATTTACCATAATCTCCATCAGAACCGCCTCTTCCAAGCCACCCAGATAACCATTTCATCAAGTGAGGACAGTGTGGTTGCTAAGTGAATGCAGATTGCAACCCAGAAGACCACCGCAGGTAGAAATTTCTGAGCTGTCACTCCATCTAAGCATGACTGTTACCACCAAGTCCCGTTTACAGCATGCCCATCATGTTGAAGCACTAGGTTAGAAAATGTACGGGATGAAAGGGAAGCGGGAGACACGGAAGGGGCCCAAGGCAATGTTGCAGCATGGAACAGTGAAACAGGACCAGCTCTGGGAGCCAGGCAGACGCGCCTTCTAGTCTTGGGTCTTACAAATTATTTCCTTGGCTTTAGACAAGTAGCCTAGTTTCTCTGAGCCTGGGTCTCGTAGATGTAAAATGAGAGGTTCGACTTAATAATCTTTGAAGTTCCTTGTAGCTATAAAATATGATGATTCCAGAGGTCCTGACTTCCAAGAATTTACCATACAGTGGGGTGATGAGACAGACGCAGTATTTAGGAATGTTTCTAAACTTTGTATTATCATTGCTTCGGTGTGTTGTTTTCCCACTAGGTCTTGGACCCGAAGGGTGTGGGTGTGTTCTTTGTATTGCTTCTGAGGCTGGGCACATGGTAGGCGTGTGAGGGGCTTTATAAATGTTTGTTAAATAAGTGAATAAATAACAGTGAGTATGTGAATAAACACATCCATTTAATTTCCCAAACCAACATTAGATACGAAAGGACACCCAGCTTCCTCCAATGTTAATGTTCAGGTCTCATTTTACATTATTTATCTCCAGGACCAGATTCAGGTTTTTGCAGAGCCTTAATTTTGTAGAATGTAAGGGCCCCTTTTTAAGAAGAATAAAAATTGCAAATAGAAAATTTGGTACAGCTCCTTTGCGGGAGCCTGTACCAGTGAGGAGTGCCGAGGCGGATGCTCTCTGAGCCTCACGGTCAGCCAGCCTCCTTCCACGCTCTGCTCCAGGTGCACCTGATTCCCGGCTCTCCCAAATCTCGCTCCTATCTTAGGGTCTCAGCGCGTGCTCCTCCTCCCCCAGCCCCAGTCATTCTGTACCACAGGTCTTTGATTTTTGTTTTTTATCACAGTAAAATACACATAACATAATGTTGATCATTTTAACCATTCATGAGTGTAGATTTGGTGGCATTAAATAATTCACAATGCAGTGCAATCATCACTGCTATCTATACCCTCAATTTTTTTTTTATCATTTCCAATATAAATTCTGTACCCATTAAACAATAACTCTTCCTTTTCCTCTCTCCCCCCAGCACCTGGTAATCTCTATTCTCCTTTCTGTCTCTATGAATTTGCCTATTCTAGATACCTCATGTAAGTGGAACTGTATATATTTGTTCCTTTATGTCTGGCTTATTTCACTAAGCATAATGTTTTCAAGGTTTGTCATGTTGTAGTATATTAAAGTTTCGTTCATTCTGATGGCTGAATACTATTCCATTGTGTGTGTCTACTACCTTTTATTTGTCCATCTGTTGATGAACACTTGGGTTATTTCCACTTTTTAGATATTGTGAGTAATGCTTTTGTGAACATTGGTGTATAAGCATCTTTCTGAGTCCCTGCTTTCAACTTTTTTGGGTATATACCAGGAGTAGAATTGCTGAGTAATATACTGGGTCTATGTTTAACTTTGTGAGGAACTGCCAAACTGCTACAGTGGCTATACCATTTTACACTTCCACCAATAATGCGCAAGTGTTTCAATTTCTCCACATACTTGCCAACACTTGTTATTTTCCTTTTTAGAAAAGTTATAGCCATCCTAGTAGGTATGAAGCAGTATCTCATTATGATTTTACCTATTTTTTTCACAGCCTTTAACACTATATGAAATGGTCTTATTATTTTTCTTTACTTAGTTTACGCCTGGAAGTCCCTAAAGGCAGAACCACTTCTATTTTGTTCACACCTACATTTCCGGCTTCCAGACTGTTTCTGCACATACGGGCATTCTATTGAGTAAATGAATGCATGGATGGTCTTCTTGCAGAACCACATGACTCACTGCTAATTTATTTGTCCTAAGATCAGTGCATAAACAACAGCACATGAATTAGATAACAAGTCTACAGTTTGTACCAGGCATCAAGAAATCCTTTTGGTAGCCTTGAACCAATGGACACCATTGTCGTAGGATTGCTGAAAGTGAAAACCGAACAAAATTTAAATGAAATGATGAAAAAAATAAATGAAATGATGTGTCATAAAAGATGTGCATGAACCTCAGATTAAATTTAGTCATTAGAATTGGAATTCAAAGTAAATCAATTAATAATTTTCATAATACTTGCGTGGAGAATTGTAAACTGCTCCCTTTTCAAGATGCCCAATACTAAGATTGCATTGTATCAAGTGTAAATAGAAATGAAAATATTGCATTGGGGTACTGGGAGGAGCCACGTCACAGAAACCCAACTCCTAAATGGCTAGCTACTGAGTCAAGTCAGGTGGGTTAACAGGAAAGTCACGGTGCTGCCAACTTTCCATTTACAACTGTAGAGAGAACAAAATTTCATCCCTTTAACTGGAGTCTGAAAATTACTGAGTCATTTAGAACAATATGTGATCTTAGCACATGGCTTCTGTGTGTTTTATAAACACGAAACTTCACAACTGAAAGCTTTCAACCATTCTATTTCCTATTGCTAAGAGCCAGAGCCACCTGGATGGAGGGATCCTGGAAATGGCCTAAGGAGCTACAGCAAACAAACAGGACCTGTGTGCCGTGTTGTACCACAGTGAATTGCAAAGCACGCTGCAAAGTATCATACCTGCCCACCAGAGCCCCACCAGATCTCATGTGATCTGTTTGCTAACGTTTCAAGCACAAACCAAATCATGTCTATTGTGTAGTCCACAATTATTCCTGGTCACTCTCTTGAGTTACTAAGCCAAGTTGCATAATGATAATATTTTGAAATCGTGAAGTTTGTGTCTCTGAAGAGCTCACAGAGTATTTAACACATGGTCAAATTAACTCTTGCAAAGGAGGCAGAGGAAGGCATCAGACGGGCTCCTGAGTACATAAAGAGGACAGAAGACACACCTGACAGCCGTCCTGCCAGAAGCAGATTTGCCTCGAAGCTAATAAAGGCGGAGCTTTAGGGCCCCTAACTTACGTGGGTGCCTTCTAAGAATAGGGGGTGAAGGGGAAGCAATTTTTCCTAAAGAGGCTCTTAAATTGTGTAAGGTTCAGGCCTGCTAAAACCTGAATCCACCCATTCTGTACCTTGCCCTTCTCAGAATTTTTTGAAAATGCTTTTATTAGCCATTTTCTATAGAAAAACATTGACAGATAGCAGTGAGGTTTTGGAATCCCCTAGCATAGAGCTGTCAACATTGTAGGGCTCAGTGACCATTTGATATATAAAATTAAATAAAGAAAATAAAGTACACAGTTCACTGTAATTTGTGTGTGTGTGTATGTAAGGTTCCAATACCCATCTTGAACATTTGGCTTTAGAAGTTCAAGGTTTACTTATTTAAAAAGAAAAACCCAATGGCATTTTTACTCAGAACAGCTCCATAGGAGTAACTGAAAGTCTATCCATTAGGACCAGCCACAAGGGACTCAGCGAGAACTGTACTTTTGTTGGATGACTCCTTATAGAAAATAGCAAATCAAATAATTTCCTATTTGCTTTTATTATTTGGCATATACACCATTATATTTTGTCTTATTCATTGGCAACTAAAAAAATAAATACCTGTGACTCTCAGGTTGAGATATTATTTATTTCTACCCAAACGGCACTCCAGTTAAAATAGATTTGTACAAACCACTTTGAATAGAATGCAAATCTCTTTGCACAAAGTTCACTGATTGCAGTCAGAACTGAAAATTTAAAAATGGCAGTAGCTCCCATACACAAAAATACCACTTTGGTTCTCCCAGACTTTGAAATTTGATCTTAAAAGAAACGTATATTTGCTGGGAGAAATCCTGCCTAGTTCACCTCAAGTTAAATAGTCAGTATCCTCAGGTGAGGCCTCAAAATAATGTGTGGAAAATTCTCAAAATAATCCATTTCTGACAGATGCTTTGTAAACCCTCTCGTCACACAGAACAAGTGACAGTGTCCACCAGTCCCTGAGGTTTGTGTCCCACACCCATTTGTATTTTCTGTGAGTCGCTCACTTTTTAAGGGCTTAACGATAAAACCTGAACGTCCAGTTTTAGACTCCGTCGTTCATCTGTTAGGAGATTGGTGGGCATTTCATATTTCCTTCCTTTCAGCCCCGAAAGTCGCATGAGCAGGGAAATTCAAAAGCAAGCAGAAAACTGGCATAGCTAATTTAGGCTAATTAGGATGGCAGGAGCCGAGATGTGTCCTTCAGAGCCACACATGCCCTCCCGTGTCTCCACCTGACTGCTTTGTCCGGCAGCAAACCCAGGAGGCACTTCCAATTACATCACATCCTCTTCAAACACCAAACCACTCAAGCTAGTTTTATCCTATTAAACAGACTGAAGGATCCAGAAGAAAGGTTCTCTCCCCCTCCCCAAAAGCTTCAATTACCAGGGTCCCTGATTATCATCGCTTCAATCCCATGTGCACTGCTAAATACTTTTTTTGCTTAGCGTTGCCTTCTTGATTTAGATGAAAAGCAAATATTATGAGCGTGTCTTTACAGCTCTGGTAAAGTGACATTAGGAGTAAAGCTAAAAAGAAGCACCCTGGTTATTAGCATGGTTAATCAAAGTCAAGTTTGAAGTTTCCGAAGACATTGGAATCACAGAAATCTCAGCACCTCTCTGAATACTAGCATTTAGAGAAAGCAGTAAAGATCTCTAATCTTTTCCCTCCCTTCCCCTCCCTCAGCCTCCCTTCTTCTGTCCTTCCTTCTTTCTTTCCTTTTTCCTTCCCTCGTTGCTTCCTTCTTGCTTCTTTCCTTCTTTCCTTCCTCCCGCACATTTAAAAACTGTTGCAAAAATTAAGTATCCAGCAAAAGGAAATTTGTGATTCATGCTAATAAATATAGAATAAGTAACTTGGCCATGAAAGAAAATGTAAGGCGGCCTAGTGGGATGGACAACATGTTCATTCAGCATTCGGTCTACTTCTTCCTAGCAAAAGAATGCAAAAGCATGTTTTTATGACACAAATACCCAAAGAGTAACTGTTACAGAGTACAAACTTTTAATTTCCAAATTCAAAATCAACTTCCCATTCAATTCTGAACCATCAAAGAGGTCTTAATCTGAAAGGTTTTAATATTTTTTTTCTGATTATAACAAGAATAGAACAGTGTTCTAATTCTTAATGTAATGTAAAGTCCTTTCCAAACTGTAAGTTTAAGACTTGGAATCAAAATGAAATATTTAGTTGTTCTTGATTCTTTCTTGGAAAAAGATTTATGAAAGCCACCTTAAAACATCCTTGCTTAAGAAGACATGTCAAGTAAAGATACATGAATTTACATGAAGGGGGTTAAAGTGTCTGAAAGACTTGGAAAACTGTTTTTGAAGTTAAATACATTTCCTGTGCAAGCACCGCTCCTCTTCTCAACGACAAGAAATAGGTTTGACAAATCTTGAAAGGTACCAGTGTAACGAAGAAAAGTTTTCCCACCTTCAATATCATCCAGCTGCCTGGAGGATCCTTTTGCAATGACAGACGTAGTGATTTTTCATTTCTCCTAGAAATTTATAATAACTTAAAAAAAAAAAACCCTTCCAAGACTTGTGGTGGGCTTCAACACATTTGTCAGTTTTAATTTCAGAAAATCTCATCTGTAATCTGTGTAGTCAGTCCAAACGATTGAAATTAAATGTTTGCTTTTTTAACAATCTCTTTCCTTTAGCAGAAAATCTATCCAGCTACTCTTACGCAATTGGCACTGTTTCGCAGGTATCAAAAACCCATTGTCTTGGGACAAGCATTCCCCCCACCCCCCAAAAGAAATAGCCACTAAACAACAATCTATCCAAACTCTGTTTGGGCCAATTTTCTTAATGTTTCAGCAAGGCTTAATCTGTTGGCATAAGTGTTTAGTCCCATTAACAGCTAAAGTGACAGAGCCCACAACTCACTATGCTGACAGTAAACAAGGAATTTGAGGAATGGCAGAATGGCTGTTAAACAATGACTAAGCCTCAAGCCATTCTGTCTTCAGATGGGCAGTTGAGGGGGCCTTGTCCACTCCGGAGTGGCCTCCTTTCCGCAGCCCTGCTTCTGTGTGGAGTGCACCTCCCTCCCACTGTCCTGAGATTAGCTGATTAAGTTTGTCTTGCTAACTTTACTCTGATTGGCCACCAAGGACCCACACAGTCGATAGGATAAACCACTGATTAGTATTTTTTAGAAGAACAAGCTTTGGTAAAAACTGGAAAATGTATGAGTTGGCCCATGCTGGGTTGCTGTCGGGATAAGCTCAGTCAGTCTCCTCTGGGACAGGTTCCTTGGGCAAGAGTGGGAAGGGGATTTCATGATCTCTATTATAGTCTATTGTGCCTGGAGAGCAGGTAACTCAATAAAATGTGTTTGAATGGCCCTCCACACCAACAGAAAAGATCCCACAAGGGGCGTCAAAGCATCATATTCAGAATTCAGGGCAATTTTTCCGTTTAAAATGTCTAACTTCATTTTGGAGGCCCTCTAGGATGTTTTAGTCAGTTCATACATCCTCTCCTATTAATCTCCCCAGCCAGTCAGTATTTCTGTATTTGTCACTTATGCTACAAAAAATAGCCAACAACTTTTATGACTTTTTTTTTTTTTTTGAGATAGTGTCTCTCTCTGTCACTCAGGCTGGAGTGCAGTGGCCCGATCACAGCTCACTGCAACCTTGAACTCCTGGGCTCAACTGATCCTCCTGCCTCAGCTTCCCAAGTAGCTAAGACTACATCTGGCTATTTTTTTTTTAAATATAATTTTTTTTAGAGATGGGTCTTGCTATGTTGCCCAGGCTGCTGTTACATGCCTAGGCTCAAGTGATCCTCCTGCCTCGATCTCCCAAAGTGCTGGGATTACAGGTGTGAGCCACTGCACCTGGCCACAACTCTCTCTTTTCTTTCTCCCATTACCCTTAATGTCCACCCATGACCTACAAACAACAACAAAGGAAAGGATTCTTTGCCTCAGGATCTTCATATGATTCTAGGATTAAGGAGATTCCCCAGGGATCCAGGCTCTTTACTGGGGACTTTTTTTTACCTAGTGATCTTTTTCATGTGAACCCAAATCTCCTACTTGGCCAACAATGAACACCAATTTTTTCCCTGAACCTATGGCTTCCCTCTGAAATACCACACATGTGACATTCAGACTCTCTCCTGCATGCTGTCCAGGACTGCTGGATAGAAACGGGTTGCATTAAGAGTGTGATATTCTGGTAGCTAAAGTTGACTTGTGACAAAGTGGTAAGAGAAAGGCCGTGAATAGAATAGTCAACAAAATTCAAAGAATTTCAAAACTCCTTTCCCAATCTCTGTCAAATTAAAAAGCATACAAATTAAGAGGCATAAAGAGAGCAAAGAAGGTAGGAAGAGACATTTCTTTAATCTTTCAATAATGTTTGGTAAATGCCTACCCTATGTCAGATAGTGCCTGTTGTGTGTACTCGGTGCTGGGGATGTGGGCATAGCAAGATGCTTTTACCAGTCCATAATCTGGGAAAGGAAACAGACCAGAAAATCAGTCATTACTACCCAGTGTGTTAAGGTGCTCTGGGAGCCCAGAGGGGAGGCACCTGTCATCTGGCAGTGGGGAAGGCTAGGGGTCAGGGATAAAGGCTGCCCAAAGGAGAAGGTGCTTTACATGGGTGGCAGAGCCAAGGACAACCACTAAGCAAACAGGGGTAGGGGGTGCAGGGTTGCAAGGGTGTGATGAGGAGAGAGGCATTTCAAGGTAACAAAAAACCAGGTGCAAAAGCCCAGAGATACAGAGTATTTGGAAACTGTAAGCCTCTTGGTACGGCTGGAGATTAGGGGAGGCAATAGTAAACAGAGTCTAAACTCTCACCTTCTAAGAGCCTATAAATCTTTCTATAACTTATTTTCATATTTCATCTATTTCAATTTTTGGAAAAGATTTAATATTCTAAGATCTGTGATCTTACCCAGAGAACATTATTGTGGTATCTGAAAATCCTATGATGTCAATGTGAGTCTTATGGCTGGAACCGTACGTCATCTTTGTAGTTAGAGTTCTTGTCAGTCCCTGAGTGCCCGACTCTCAGATTCAGCTGCTGCTTCTTAGACGCCACCCCTTAGACAGGGGTGTTGTCCAGGGTTCTGTCTCAGTAGTGTTCTCACTTTACCTACTCTCCCTAGGCAATTTTAACCACATCCATGGCTTCAACCAACACTCTAAATCAATGACTTCCAAATTATACCTCCAGTGCAGATGTTGTTCTGTGTTCCCAGTCCGTACATCCCCTCGCCCACCCCAAATGCAACATATTCAAGATTGGACTCTTCCCCACGCAAACCTGCCTGTCCTCTTCTGGCCCCTCTCCCGCAGTGGCCCCATAGTCCCTCTAAAGCTGGAGAGACCTGGGGCCAATCCTGGACTTTCCACTCCTCCTTCCTCAACTCATGCATTTGAGTCCACAGTCCCATCACTTCTATCTCTGAATGGCTTTTTCATCTTTCTCCTCCTCTCCATCTTGACTTAGCACCACCCTAGAGGAATGCAGGTCACCAACTGTTTATTGAATGGCTACTATATGCTTTTTATCAAGTGGCCCATTGAGGAACCAGAATAGTGATGGATTGCCATCCCATTGCTCGTCTCCCTGCCTTCATCCTGTCCCCTTTGTATCATATCACTGCCTGCTCACAAAGTTCCAACTGCTCTATTTGTCTAAGATCTAAATGTCCTAACATATAAGCAGCTTTAAGGTTAGATTCTGACTTTCTGTTCAATGTCACCTCCCCACACCCTCTATGCTACAGACGTTCTGAAGAGAGTACTATGTGTGTGTGTGTGTGTGTGTGTGTGTGCATGGATGTGTGCGGGTGTGTACCTGTGTAATTAGTGAGTATATTATATTCTGGTATGCCTCCATGACATGTCATTTCCTCTGTCAGGAATACCCTAGTAGACTCAGAAAACCTGCCTTCAACCATCAAGTCTCATCGTTTATGCTACCCCATGTTCTTCACTGACCCCCATCCCCTGACTCTAATCACCAGTACCTTCTTCCATTCTTCTTTCAGACATTGTAAAAAACTCCTTTGAGCAATTTCTATACTGGGTTGTAAATAATTTCTTACGGGTCATAGCTACTCCCTCACTGAATGTTAGCTCCCTGTCCACGTGTGTCTCTTCATCTCTGTGCAGAGACTGGAACAGAGTGGGTGCCCAGTGCCCTGTTCAAGCTCTTCTACAATGAGATCTTATTAAGTGTGTACCTTGGGATTTAATGAGGCACCTTGGTTCCTGGGCAGGGGACTTGTGAGTGACCCAAATGACCCAGCCCCCTGGCTGCTCCTCAGTTGCAGGGACAGTGGGGCCTAAGCCCCGTGGGGTCCCTGGAGACACACAACTGACTTCCCTTCCAGGGACACAGGGAGGGTGGGCTAGTGGATCATCATCAAAAAGGCAGTGCCTGCCACAGTGTCCCTCGGAGTCCTCCAAGAGACGTGGTTTACGTCTCCAAGGTCCTTCAGCACACGTCCTCCGGCTACTCCCACGCTCAAGCCAAGTACAGCCACTTGTGTTCTTCAGGATTTCTATCTCTGCAGCCTTATTCATATCCCTTTGCCTGGACTGGCTGGCTTTTGATTCTACTTCTGAATTCATGTGTCATCATTCTTTAAGACTCAACTTTAAATCATTTTGCTCCTGAAGTCTTCCCTACCCTCCAGATTGGAATCGATCCCTCTTCCTAAGAGCTCGTTGTTACTAATCAATGGCACTAATTATACCTGCTTGTTGCCATTTGCACCCTTCCTACCAACTGATAAGAACAACTTACAGTTGTTTTCACCCCTCAGGGTGCAGTATAGTATCTTGCACAAAGTGCATGCCAATCAATCCAGGTCTCAGCTTAGATATTTACTCTTCCAGGGAGCCCTCCTTGACTTCCTCCTTCTGAGTTTTGTGTGTTTACCTTCAGCATCTTGCATCGCTCAAGGGTCTGTCACCTTTGGGATGGCAGGAACTGTATCTCTCTTGTCCACAGTGGTATTCCCCGTATCTCGCACAGAACTGACCTCAATAAATATTTGTTGAACAAATGAATAAACACATTAGCAAATACAGATTGCTGAATGAGTAGAACTCAAGGAGAAGGAATTACCCTGGGGCCTGAGGAATGGCAGTCTTTTAAAATATTTGATTGAGTGGCTCTTGCCTTCATTTCACTCTTCTGAGGTATGTTGGAAGGTGTAGATATTACCTTAAAAGCAAAGGAATGTCAAATCATTGTCCAGAGATGCCAAGGATTCTCAGCTGACTGAGGAATGAAACAGGATGTGGGAGTTGGCGGAGACGGTGGAGACGAGGCCATGGCCAGGCAGCCTCCAATCCCCGGCTTGCTCCCCCTCGCTGATGGGTAAAGGGGGGCCCTCCCCTCCCATGTGCATGTCCATTCCTCAGCCTCTCACAATGTAGGCAAAGGCTGATGTGCTGTGATGGGCTGAGGGACGTCCTGATACTGCAGTCCTGGGACGGATCTCCCTGTCCTTAGAGCTTGTCCCATTCCTCATAGATTCAACCACAACTGCCCCTTGGATGAGGAGCTTTGGGAAGGGTGGATGGTTTATGGGGCGGGGGAGGGCCGGGGGCGTGTAGGGAAGAAAAAGTGGTCCCTCTTCAGTTAGAAAGAGAGTCTTTTCAGGAAGAGGAAGTATTTTTTTCTTTTTTCTTTTAAAGGTTAAATTTTGGAGTCAGTCTACCCTGTTCATGGCCCTCCAAAGAGTAAGAATCTTTTTCCTAGCTTAGCTGTAAGCCTCCAAACTTCACATGCACAATTTTCACCCCAAATGGGGAAAAATAGGCCATATTCAAAACTGAAAATGAAAATTTATTGCAAAACCTTCCCAAGAGCTGTATTATTAAAGTTACCATCATTCAGTTGGATATTATCGAGGCAACAAAATTAAGGTAGAGATTGCGAACATTGCCGCTCTCTTCCTCCCGTGCTCGTAAATGAATGTTTTTCAGCTTCTCCATCCATCTTCATTAACATTGTGAGCAATTTGTATTGGTCCTGCAAGACAGCATCTTTACATTGTGCAAATGTATGTGATGTTCTGGAAATGGGCAATTTAATATGAAAAGCACACCATGTCTCAGATTTTTTTTTTTATTTTCTAGACAGTAATTTCTGCTAGGAATTATTCCATGATTTGTGCATAATTTCATGCAGATGGTTATTTAAATATAAATAGAGAAATCTGTCATTTAATATTGTGCCTGCCTCTACTTGGGTTGGCATTCCCACACTTTAAAATAAGTGCCATAAATAAAAGATAAAAACATCTCTAAGCCACACACTAGTCAGGAGATAATTGTGCCTGCTTGTTAATTGTCATCTGAGTGACCTCCAATTAACTTCCTTAATATTTTTCAGTTTCTTTAAAAAGAAACTTAAATGGGGTCTTTTTGTGAAATGTGTTTACAATGTAATGAAAAACCTCTTTGTTTACCTAATTAAGACTACATTCTCCCAGCAGTAAAAACAGATCTCCCTTCTTTGGTGACCAACGGACTTTCCTCCCCTGCAAAGGCTAACTTCTGCCACTAAACTAACATGGGAGTGGTTGGGATATGAATGTCGGCCTGAGCTGACCATTTTAGAACTCAGGTATATCTTTTGCCAAAAATGTCACATACTTGTCTGCCTTGACAAGTTTTGTAATAATTAAAATAGACAGCATGATTTTAAAATGTATACTGAATTAACCTTCTTTATTTGAACAAGATCTGATTTAGTGGCAACAAGTTTAGAGTTAAAAGTTTTGTGAATGTCAGTCCAGAACATTGCTTAAATAAATATCTTACAACATTCATTAACCAAAAAATATGACCACGAAAAATGGTGATGAGAATTTGTAAGATGGAAAAAGAAAACATATCACTCCTCTCCAAACCTCTGCCCTGGGTTTTGTCCTACTGTGCACCATTTCCTCATCTATTCTAGTCAAAGGACAAGGAAGATTTTTTTCAAACCAAATGTACTTCTATGAGTGTGAGTGTGAACCTAACTCAGAACAAAGATGCTATTTTCCTATCCCTAAAAGATATCTTGGCAACAAGAAGTACAACAGAAAACAAAGGCAAAGATGTGTGCGTAAAGATAAATCGGACGTCACGACACCAATTCTTGTGTGCCGTTGAATCTCAGACCTACATCTCTGGCTTACGTCTTTCCCCCTTGGCACTTTCAAACTTCTTAATGGCAACAGGGCGTCTCCATTTGGAGAGCCAGTTTCCAATTAAAAGCAAGTATGCTAAAGCTCAGTTACTTTCTGTTCTCAGCTCCCTTCCCATTTTCACCATTGTCTTGAAATTGAATCTGAAGTTTTTCTTGTCCTTTATCGTTCGTGCCAATTGTGTTACCAGTTCAATCCCATAGACACTTCCCTTGGTAACTTTAAGACATTTTGGCAATTCCTATGCCTACAAGCAGGAGCAGACATCATTCTCATACAAACCGTTTTGTCCCCTTTGCTCTTTCCGAAGGAATCCTCAAGTAGCTCATTGACTTTGACTACTGGCAAGAGCCCTGGTTTGGGGCATAGGAGAACCCAAACCGTGAGTTCTAGTCCTGGTTTTGCCATTGACAGTATAAGTCATTTCACCTCTCTGGGTCTCGGTTCCCTCATTTGTAACATAAAAGGGTTAAACTTACTGCATTATTAGCCCCTTTTCGCTCTTACATCCTGTGCATATAGAAGTCTGGATTAAAACTCCTAACCAGGAGTGTATAGTCTTATGACAAATGCCGTCTGGTCAGTCCTATTGACTCTATCTAAACCTTCCTCTGTCTCCCTGGAGGTATGCTTCCCATTGTAATAGTCCTGCAAGCCCAGATGTAACTTTTTATTCTTAATCATACTCAGTTTGAGCTTGAGTCAGATTAGCTGGATTTGAGCCCAGCTTCTCCACCTACCAGCTACATAACCTTGGGCCAGTTACTTAACCTCCATGAATCTCAGTTTCCTCATCTATAAAAAGGATATAATAATAAGAACAACCTGTATTTCATAGGGTTATGAGGACCAAATGAGATGACTGTTGTAAAGCCCTTAGAGTGGAGCCTAGGCCACGGTTAGGACTCAATCAAAACTAGCTGTTAAGGCTGGGCTTAGTGGCTCTTGCCTGTAATCCCAGGACTTTAGGAGATGGGAGGATCACTTGAGCCCAGGAGTTTAAGACCAACCTGGGCAATATAGTGAGACCCTGTCTCTATAAAAAACTAAAAAATTAGCCAGGCATGGTGGTGCATGCCTGTAGTCTTAGCTACTTGGGGGGCTGAGGCAGGAGGATCACTTGAGCCCAGAAGTTCAAGGTTACAGTGAGCAATGATGGCACCACTGCACTCTAACCTAGTTGACAAAGCAAGACCCTGTCTCAAAAAACAAACAAAAAACTAGCTATTAAAATGAAATTGCCTCTTGTATTCACATTATAGATTAATCAGTAAAATATACAAGAATATTTCAGACCCAAAGGACTCATAACATTATCCTTTTATTTAACATTAATATAACATCTGTCTTTACAGTTATGCTTGAGAGGGACCCAGGCTTTTATCACATCATAAGAAATTTATACATGCTTATCTTCATCATAACAATTTCTACTCCTAAGAGCAGAAAGTCTCCTCTTTCTTAATATCTGTGTTTACATACAGTGTCATAAAAACCAGAAGATTCTGTCATATAGAATAAATAACATTTAGAAAAATAAAAAAATAATTTACACAAGGTCTATCTGCAAAAAAGCAGTTTAAAAATCCTAGTGATATACATTAAAATAAATTAATATCTTTAAAATGTGAACTATGGCATTATTATAAGTTTAAAAGGCTAAATCTCTTTGTTCATCTCTAATAGGAGTCATGAGGTTTGTTAGACTGGAGTCATATATAACATACCCGTATTTTGGAGAATCTTATTTGTATCTTTGAAAGCACACCTGATTATAGGGATACAAAATGATTTAGCTAATGGTATGTAACAAATGTGAGGCACCGAACTTGACGACATGTTATATTAACTAGCTACTCCCATTATGGAGGCCAAACTTTAGCAGGGACATTATAGATATATCATCGAAAGGTCAAATGGGTTAATCTGAATAACATGCAATGTAAAAAGTATATGCAGTGTTCGGTATAAAAATATCCCTCTGCTAGTTATATATTCATCAGCTAAAAATTATAGAATCTGTTGAGATTAGCAAACTATATTTTGGTTAATCACAAATTACTTTTTTTTAGAGCTCAAACTTGATATTCAGAAAGATATTGTAGCTGATTCTCTGGTTTTGGTCTTTGGTCTCTGAAATAGAAAGTTTGTCATCATCCCTCCCGCCTCCCTTTCCTGCCACTTCATTACGTTTGTGAATTCTCTGACCTGCGTGGAGTTTTCACTCCTGGTCATGCCCTTCCTTTCCGGGTCCACTCCTCACATCATGCCATCCCAGAGTCCAGAATAACCAACATGTTGCTTTATAGGATGCCATTGCTCTCAAATTCTGGAAAAAAAAAAAAAAACAACCCCCCAAAACAAAACTTCCTGACCTCACTTTTAGTTTACCCAGCAGTGAGTGTTCTGGGCTTGCTTGACATTGCATTTCTCTGAATTCAGCAAGTTAGCCTCTAAATTTCAGTATCATTCTCTTCTTGTCTAGACTATTAAAGGCCATGTTTCTGAGGGCTGGTTCCCGAAAGGAAGTCCAGATCTCTGATCCGTGTGTGTGCAAGTGCGAGGGAAGAATCTAAGCGGTGTGAGTCATGCAGGTGCAAGACCAAAACACTTATGTGAATAATTAAATACCCAATGATTAGAGACAAGTTTGATTAAACTTGTCCTTAGAAAATTAGCAGAAGTGTTAATGAATTAAGATCGTCTTAAATCATGAGCAACTGAGTATGTAGTGAGGTCCTTCCAGGCACTGATAATTTCTGTCCACTAGGAAATGTCAGGGAAAAATAGGCATTACAAATTATAAACATTGAAATAACAAAGAGTGATATTTTAAAATATTGCTATGATAATTAAAGAATGATATCCTAAATCACATTTTTATAATTTTTGTTTTTATACTACACTTTTTAATAATAAAATTTACATAATTTTATTTTTCTTCTTTTTTTGCCATGTTTCTAATTCTGCACATCAACTTCCATGGAGACATAACCGAAGCAAACTAAAGTGATTTTCCCTAAATGAAGACAACACGATTGAGGGCTCCGTACTACCTAGGTTCATCATTTGTTTCTAGCCAACAGAAAGACATTTGACCAAAAATTCCAAACCAGAAGCAATAAGAAAATAAGAGCTAGAGGTGGCTTCTCTAATTCCAAGGAGAAGCTCAATGAACATGTTCCCCAGTAACTTAAGGGTTGTGAAACTTGAAATAACTGCTTCCTATGGATCAGAGTGTGCACTGCCTCTTGTTAATAGTTAAAATGTGCTATTTAAAAAAATTACTGACACAAAGATAAGCTAAGAGTGTCCTTAGGAAATGTGAAATGGAGTTGAACCAGAATTAAGACTGGGATTCTATGTTTTATTTGAGGGGAGGGCAGTGGGTCAGGCTGATGCCATCCACAGGAGGGTGAAAAAAATGAAGCTAAGTATTAACTAGTCTAGTAAGGAATCCCTAAGAACACAAATGGAGATAACAATGCCTCCTCTGTTAAACAAAAACATCCGCTACCATAATAAATGTAAACTGAGATATATGCAGATAAGCATTTTTACTTTTAATGAATATTCTGTTAATTCTTAAAAACATACTTTTGGGAAAAAAGGTTTACTTTCCTTCTTCACTCTCTGTGTGCATCTCTAAAAGCCTGCATATCTGGAAATATAAATAGATATCTGTCCGGGTCAAACGTGAGTTAATTAGACAAATCTGCTTTTACCTACACGCTGTATGTAAAACTGCTTAAATGCACAACTCAAAGAAAAGACAAGAGAAGAGAATAAAAGGGAATTGATCCAAGACTTCCATTTTCATACTTTAGACAAACATATTTAACACCCACGGATTATATAGGAAGTTTTAGCTTCAAGTGAGACCCACAGAATTATTCACTGGCAGACCCAAAATGTACATTTTACTGCCTTTGATTTCCCTGTTATATTTTTAATTACTGTCAGAGAACCCTCTGCAGGGTCCAATATCATCGTGTGAAAACCACACATTTCTTTTTAGTTCCTCCTGTTCAGAAAAGTTCTTCTACATCCATTTAATCCCGAATCTGTTTTCATCGGTCTTAAATTTTGAGCGTGTTCAACTACACAGTATTTCCCTCTTAGAAAACCTGAGACAATGACCAGAATTCATAGTAAGTTTTCCCATTCAACCAGACATTTCTTGAGGGAATTGCAAAGGCTCTGTGAAGAAACAGTTAATATGTATATATCTCTCTGAAATTGGCAACTGTCTTTTATTTCCTCTAATATTCTAGCCAGAGATCTGAGCTCATTTTTTCGCGTCCATAGGCTCAAAAAAAAAAAAAAAAAAAAAAGACTGTATTCGCTAATTATACATCCTGAAAAGAATTTGGTTCAGTGTAAGATGATCCTAGTGATATGCTAATCCCTTTTTCTGCTTGGTGCTGCCTGAAGCTTGTGTCTAACATTTTTTTCAACTGTATGACAATAAAAGTTCTGGCAACAAAAGAAATAAATGGGCAGCTAAAGAAGGTATAGCTAAACACATGGCAGGCCGGCTCTCCCTCTCCTTCTGGCTGCTCTTTTGTGGGCTCCGGTTTGGTATCCTCAAGTCAATAGCCGAAATCCAGCCACCTTAGCAACTTAGTATGACACCCAAGCCCTCTCTCTTTACATTCATGAATAGTCAGCACCCAGCAGACAAAATAGAACTAATCTTTTTTGACAGAATTGTTCAATTTTAGAGGAAAAGCTTTTGAGTCTTCCACACATTTGCAGAATATGAGACAACAATGGCTGCAATCAAATTTTAAAAACAACAGTGGCCAACAGGGCTGGAAAAGAGTCTCTTTGAATTAAATAGCACGTTCAGTCAGTCCCAGTGGTCATAAACTTGGGGCAAACATTAATTTCAATATGTGAACGAGAGAGATAAACAAACGGAGAATATATCCACCCACACTCCTGTTCTGGGCTCCGTGCAGTAATTCCTTCTGCTATGATACACGCGTCATTTTTTTTTCCTATTTTCTTTCTTTTCTTTTTTTCATAGACTGATACAAATATCTTTCCTCTCGAAAATAATTTTGTTTGGGGGGGGCCCAACAAGTCTCGGTTTAAAATGCTTTTTATCCAGCAGCCTTTTGTCATCATTTCAAAGCAATTTTACCATTTTGAAATCCTGCAATATATCAGTCACTTACAAGTCTAACATGTGCTAAAAATGAATCTTCTCTGCAATCCCACCCCTCCCTCCATTTAATACAAGGCATCTCTATACCTTTGGAGACAATATGAACAAGAAGAAAAATCTACCCAGTTCATGGCAAAAACAGAAGTTAGCAACATGGTCCATGCAGCTGCAACATTGCATTTAAAATTCAGTTTCCTCATAGGAAGAGGGCTAATCCTGCCCCCGTAATTCCCTACAGCCAAAATGTGCCCCCTCCCCGCGTGACAGTGCAATGCAAAGACACTAGCACGCTTATCTTGCCTAACCAGATGGCCGACTTGGATCAATGCACACACGCCACGATCAATGGGAGAGATAAAGAATTAGGAAAACAGTGGTACATGCTCCCAGAAAGCTTGTACACTGCATAATTATTTTATGATTCTACACATGGCTACATGTGATACTGAAGTAGAGAAGGAAAGGATAATTAGAGTGCCAGGAAGAATTTTGTAGTAGACTACACTTTGTCTGTCAGCACTTCCCACTCTAGCAAACTCACTGCTCTTATCTGAAAGTGAATTTAGAAAACATGAGCAAAAATGGCAGGGAAGGTATTTCCATTTTCGCCAGGTCCTGTCACATCCCAAAGTTTAGTTCAAAGCCTGAGGAGGCTTGCTGGGATTTGGATATGCCTCTCGTCATCAGCTACCCCTAGCTGCCCAGCCAAGGAAACCCACAGATAATATTTGTATGTGATGCAGACTGTAACCAAGAAGAATTTGGTCTCCAAGTGATTCAGTCAAGTTCATTCAGTAAAAGAGCAGGACGAGGCATTCCCTTAATTTCTGTTTCCTGATTGGCTAACCAAAGCAATGTTTTTGAGCAGGTTAGTTACACATTTAAACTAAGAAAAAAATATGGACCTACATCCCTGTTATTCATCCAGGTAATAAGGCAAGTATATGAGGATCTGACACTGGTGCATCGCTGCTTTATTCTGAATTCAGACCAAATCATAAACCAGAACAATGAACTACTGCAATCCTCCACTATGGTACTGTGTTAATCAGAAAACGCAAAATGTTCCTGTAGCTCTCAGCACATGGTGGGCACTTAATAAATGATTATATTATTATTGCAAAAAATAGTAATCCTTTACCCTGTACTGTTCCAAAATTTTATGCTTTTTTTTTTTAACTTTGCAACTAAAAGTAGTATTAAGTTCTCCTTTGGATTTGAGACTCAGCTTGCATGCTAATTAAAACATTCAGTGAACTTTTTGCACCATTTTTTATGTAAAGAGAGACAGGAATTTGAACTGGAATTAGACACAGCTCTCCACCACTATCGACCTCAAAAACTCTGTGGGTGAGCTAGTCATTTTAAATGGTGTATTACATTAAAAATAGAGTGAATATTCACTATCCAAATAATTTAAATTACTATAAATTAATTCCTAAGGATAAATAAAATATAGTCTGTGTAAAAATTCGGGGGGGGGGGGAAGAAATATCGACAACTGTAAAAAGTCATAGTCATCCTAAGTTATGTTAGTTGGGATAAATATGGTCTGGATTTTTACGATTCAGTTGTTTTCTGTGATGTTCCCTGTAGAGCTGTTTTGTTATCCCTGCCCCATAACAGTTCTGTCTTCAACCTCAGCACAAAATGGGTAGCTATATATTAATATAACTAGTACTTAGCTTTGCTGCCCATAATCAGATTTGGAGAAAGATCCTGGTTTGGGGATATGATGCATATTACCATGTCTGTTTTTTGTTCAAAACCTTTAAAAGGTAGGGCTATCATTTTACCTTTTAGGGCTTGTTTCTCTTTTCTCCAAGACTCAAAAAGATAACTGTAAACATGCTCAACAGACTCACTGAGGGCTCCTCTTGCTGTAAAAACTGATTCTGCATGCACCATACTTTATATCCTGTAGCTGGGCTTGCAGGAAGTAAGGGAAACCTTTGGTTGTGCGAAGGGAAGAAATTCATGAGCTGGAACTGGAGCATTTGAGAAGAAAGAGCATACGAGGTTTCTCTGAGGGCAGAACTAGGATGGGCTCAACTTTGGTTTGGGGGAAGGTGGGGGGCTGCTGAACCTGAGTCCACCATGAAACCAGAAAACCTAGAAGGAATCTGGAGTTCCCTCAACTCAGTAGCACCCGGGGCTCCCTGCAAAAGGAAATCCAAATCCTGCCAAATCCTGCCAGGAGTAAACCTTCATCAGGTTAGACTCTCAGTTTTCAAGGGATTAAGATTAATGAAATCTAAATTTACAACCAAAGATCACCAATCACACAAGGAAATAATCCTCCGTAAGTGAGAGTCAGTAAAAAACAATAAACAACAGACTTAGATCTTCTAGGATAAAATCATCAGACTTTATCAGATACAGAATACAAAATAAACATGTAGAAAATGTTTTTAAAAATTAAAATTGGAATCACTAAAATGCATCAACAATGAGAGACTATAAAAAATGACAACAGGTTTGAAAAAGAACCAAATAGTACTTTTATCTTTTTCAAATTTATTGAGGAATAATTTACTACAATATATTGCACCCATTTTAAGTGTACAATTCAATGAGTTTTGACAATATATGTCTGTGAAACCATTACTACAAGCAAGATACAGAATATGCCCATCCGCGTGGACTCTTGCCTTGTTTTCCTTTGCAGTGGATTCCTTGCTCCACCATGGGTCCTGGGAAGCCATTAATTTGGCTTGTGTTACTATAGCAGACTTTGCATTTTCTAGAATTTTATATAAATGAAATCATACATTCTGCACAGTTTTGGATTTGGCATCTTTGACTCAGCATAATGATTTTGAGTTTCACCCATTTTGTCGTAGTTCATAGTTCATTTCTTCTTATTACTAAGTAAGATTCCACTTTTTGGATTTACCGCACATTTGAGTTGCTCCAGTTTTTGGCTGTCATGAATAAAGATGCAGAGAACATCTGTGTAAAAGTCTTTATGTGCACATGTGTTTTCATTACTTTTGGGTAAACACCTAGCAGTGGAATGGCTGGATCAGATGATAGGCGTATGCTTAACTTTTGAAAACTGCCAAAACATTTTCCACATTGATTGTACCATTTTACATTCCCACCGGTAGTGGATGAGAGGTCCAATTGCCCCGTATCCTCTTTAAAACTTGACATCGTCAGCCTTATTTTTAGCCATTCTGGTAAGTAAGTTATAGAATGTCATTGTGGCTGTAATTTGCATTTTCCTCTGATGAATGATAGGCTTAGTCACTATTTTTATATCTTATTTTGTGAACTGGTTGTTTAAATCTCTTTTTTATTGATCTGCAAGAGCTCTTTTTGTATCCTGGATACAAGTCTTTTGTCATACATATATAATGAATATTTTCTCCCATTATGCGGCTTGCCTTTTGTTTATTTTGTTTTTGGTGTATTTTGAAGAACAAAAGTTTTCAATGTTGATAAAGTTCAATTGATCAATTCTCTGTTTCATAGCTGTGCCTTTTTGTGATTCATCTAAGAAATATTTTCCTTTCCCAATTTTGCAAAGATTTTTTTCTCCAACATTTTGTTTTAGAAGTTTTATAATCTTACCTTTTACCTTTAGGTATGGGACCCATTTTGGGTTAATTTTGGTGTATGTTATAAGATAAAAGTCTATGTTTATTTTTTCCCCCCATGTAGATAATCAATTGTTCCAGCACTGTTTGTTGAAAACACCTTTCTTCTCCCTTTTGGATTTCCTGGAACCTTTATTGAAACATCAATTAACCAATATATTAATACATGAGTCTATTTCTGACTTTCTATTTTGTTCTGTCGATCTATGTATCTATCCTTTCATTGACTGATTTTTGCAATTTTATAGTAGGTAGAAATCAGGTAATGATATTCTCGTTTCTTGTTCTTTTTTTAAAAAAAATCATGTTGGCTATTTCACTTGAATTTTCTTATGCACTTTAATACGAGCTTGCAGATTTCTATAAGATTGCCTACTGGGATTCTGATAGGTATTGTTTTGAGTCTATAAATCGATATATGAGTAATTGACATCCTAACAGTACTGAGCCTTTCAATTCATGACCATGGTGTATCTTTCCATTCATTTAGAACTTAAAAATTTCTCTTAGTAATAATCTGCATTTTTTAGTGTAGAAGACTTTTGCTACTTCTGATGATTTTATTCTTAAATATTTTATGTTTTTGGATGCTTATTTTAAATGGAATTGTTTTTTTAAGTGTAATTTTCCAATTGCTTGTGGCTAACATAGTTATATAAATATATAATTGTTTTTGTTATATTAACCTTGTATCTTATGATCTTACTAAATTTACTTTTTAGTTCTGGTAGTTGTGCTTTAGATTCTGTAGGATTTTCTATGTAAATAATCATGTCTTGAGCAAACAAGAAATTTTATTTTTCCTATCTGATACTTATGACTTCTATTTATTTTTCTTGCCTTATTGCCAGGCTAGGAACTCCCAGTACAGTGTTGACTAGAAATGATGAGAACAAACATCTGTACAATGTTCCCATTCTGAGGGGGAAGGCATTCAATTTCCTAGCATTCAGCATATTAGTGGTACACAGGTTTTCCATGGATGCCCTTTGTCAGATTGAAGAATTTTCCTTTTTTAAATTGCTGACAGTTTTTTAAAATCATAAATCAATATTAAATTATATCGAAAGCTTTTTATGACTCTATGGAAATTATTGTATGTTTTTTTCTTTATTATATTAATTTGATGATTATTTATATGATTGATTTTATATGATTAAACTGCCCTGCATTCCTGGGATAAACATTGCTTAGTCATAATATATTAGTTTTTAGATATATTGTTGAATATGATTTACTAATATATTTTTTAAAAATTGTGCTTTATGAGGGATATTGATCTTTTATTTTCCTTTTTTTTTTTTTGATAATGTTCTTGTCACCTTTTGGTAGTAGGGGTATGACAGCTGGATGACATTGTGCTTATTTATTAGCCCTATATATTTATCCTAAGATCCACAAGTGTTCAAGTTTATTACAAAATATGAAAGATACAGTTTCTTAAAGGAGCTGTTCACTAGGAATAAACGGTTAAGAGGATGTGTCATTAAAGGTTCTGCTCAAATGTCAGCAGAGAGGACTTCCCAATCACTTTATTTAATACAATACTATCTGTCCATCAATCTTAGTCTCTTGCCGTATTTATTTTTCTTCATAGCATTCAACATTACCCAACATAATATATATTCACTTGTTTATTTGCTTATGGTCTATCTCCCCCTCTAGGATGTAAACTCAGTGAGAAAAGTGTCCTTGCCTTTTTATTCCTTCTCTTGACTCTTGGCTATTACCTAGGACAGATTCTGGTAGATTTTTTTAAACATCTAGGAAATGGAGAAAGACCTCAAGAGAAAGAGAGAACTGACTTTCCAACTGCAATGAGACACAGAAAGATTGTGTGGAGCCAGACTGCCGAGATTTGCATCCCAGCTCCACCATTTACTAACTACGTGACCTTAGGCAAATTACTAAGTCACTTTTTACCTAAGTTTTTCAATCGGTAAAATAGGATAATAACAGCATCCACCTCAAAAGGCTGTTATAAGAATTAAGTGAATTGATACATGTGAAACATTAAGAAAAGGACCTGACATATAATAAATGATCTCTAAACGTTTACAAAGGATACACATACCCTTTAGGTTGCCATGGATCTCTACTGGACTCTTGGAACCAGAAGTGGGACTGCCCTTCACGTTGTGGATTCTTTCGTCTCTTCGGCCAATCTTATCTGCTTCGTGATTCTCCCAATTCACGTCTCAGCTCTAGAGTTGTAGCCCCTCCTCTAATCAGAATTGAAGTTTACATTATAGTTTCATTACTGATAGGATGTTCCTTTTAAACTGAGTGGGCACAATTAAGGTCTACCCCAGTCCAGATGGTTTGCTGCAATGAAATCCGAAGGAGGTTCTTTTACAAATAAACTGTAGGGAAATATCTGAATAACACTGTAGAGGAATTTATATATAGCATTATTCACAATTAACTTAGATGTACAATGGTTTCATTTCAATTCGAATTCTCCTTCCCCAGAGAGTTGATCTATGGCCACATACAACTGGGTCCTGCTCCAGTGTTTTCCCAGCTCTCATCGGCTTTGCCTTTTCTGTCCTGATCTGGGTTGTCCTCTTCTTATGTCCCATGCTGTCCTAGATGAGCAGTTGATGTCTTCTGCCAGAGGACTGCCTGTAGCTGTGCAGAGGTGACAGGACTTTTCTGTGTCCCTCTGAGAATTGCTCCACTTTTGTCCCTTAGAGTATAAAAGTCTGCTGCCCTAACCGCCGAAACCATCCTCCGTTGCTGCTGCTCTTTGTATGTTTCCGCCACATAGCTGCCACACACATTCCGTCTCTTGGTTATCAACTCCATGGCTGCTGAGCAGGAAGCAACTCTTGCTCAGCGGAGGAAACTATTAAGTCCATTTTAAGTAGAGCTAATATGAAGAATACTCTCTTCTTGAAAGCTAAAACAAGGCTTACTGTGGTTTGTCCGTTTTCCATTTCATAATGTTTCCTCGGACAAAAAAGAACTAGGATCAAAGATGCTATCTAGCAATAAAATACTATCTACTTCTCTGCTAATTTTTTATTAGTAATGACAGGTGTTACATTAGTCGGAAAAAAAAGCTTAGCCAGGATTTATGAAAAGTTAAATCACTCAGCCTTTATTCCCATCATAGATACCTGCAGGGCAGACCGGTTAGTTACAACCAGATTTAGGATGCTGCTATCTCCCACTCTGGGCACCTTAGGTGGTCCTGGGCTGCCCAGTTCCTCTGACTTTCCTGAACATTTACCACCAACTTCTGGAAAACACTATGTCATAGAATCAGCCTTGAAGACATGGTTCTTAGATGACAAATTTTTCTAAGTTTGGCCCTTTTTAAATTTCTTCCAATACTCTTTAGATTTCTGAGTCTTTAGTAGAAGAATCCAAAAAGAGTGATCCATAGTTTAATTAGAGAGTGGTCTCAACTCCACAGTGTGTGTGTGTGCATGTGTGTAGAGAGATAGATAGATAGATAGATAGATATAAAACCACCTCTAAATAAATTTTGAATCTGAGGTGTGGGATGGGCCTTAACGTCCCAGAGTGATAAGTAACTGCTAATTCTATGAAGTCTTATCTTTTGTATAAAAGAATAACCATATTCCTGATATACTTCTAGATGCACTGAAATGCTGTTTCCTAGGAAGATCCACAAAAATGTAATCAAATAAAAAAAAGATTAGACTTATTTTTCAATAATCCTTAGTCTTTTACTGCCTCATTTCTGTAAATACTTGTATGAAACATACCCATCACGGCCTTTCCTGGCGTGGTCCCTGCTTGGAGGCTGTAAATTACATTAACCCAACCCATGGCCACAGCCAATGACCAGGGTTAAGCATGTGACCAACAGGAGCCAAATTCTTTATCTCATGAATTTGAACCAAGAGACAAAAAGAGTAGCTTCTAGAACTGGAAGGCCATGTGGACACAAGAGTGATGGCCAGGTTTTGCCACATGTGATATGAGCAGACGCTGCAAGTCAGTCGCTACAGAGCCGCAGGCAAACGGAGAAGATGCCAGAGAGACATAAAGGCAAAAGACACCGCAGCCCTAAAAGAGACAGAACAGACTTCATTCCTGAGAACTTTCCAGTAGCTACAATACCACACTTAGCTTTATTTTCTATCCTTAGGGTCTGCGAGAACTGCATCTTTTCAATAAATTGCCTTTTATTGGTGCTAGCTTGAGTGGGTTCGTGTTACCTGCAAACAATAGAGCTTTGAAAGCAGCATACCTTTCAGTGCTTGAGACCAGCCTCAGTGTCTTATTCAACTAAACAGATGGCCCAGAGGAACGCGGTGTTTGACAGAGTAGAGACTCAGCAAATTGATTGAAATTCATGACTGTGGCTGACCATTTTTTACTTTCAGTCCATCTAAGTGTTTTCTGCCATACAATTTCACTCATCCTTAGAGTGACCCTGTTGTGTTGAATTCCTTTAACAACAGAAAAACAAAGTTCCAAAAGCCCACCAGTCTTATAGGTAAGAAGTATTGAGCATAGTGTGATTTGGGGAGCAATGGGAAGGCCTCATATTCACACATCTTTCTTATCTTGTTGGTCCCTGAAATACTGTTAGAATTACTCCTGAAGTGGTTTTGGTCTTCCAAGTTGTTGATTATTAACAAAACACAAATATCTAGGCCAATAGTTACCAAAATGTGTTCTGCAGAATTCTAATCTTTCAAGCTTTTCCATGAAAAACATAAGGCAGGAAGACAGATTATGAGCCGCCATATACTATGTTCTCATCTTGGAGATTCATGAAGCATTGCAGCGTACTAAAGGCTCTCTCTGAGAAGTCCCACGGTAAAGAAATGTATTTAGGCTGGTTTCGGTGCAAATGCGTATGGCATAGTCATTAAGGACACCACGACTCTGTCAATCACCAGCTTTGTGACTTAGGCAAAGTGAGGTTAATAGTAGCCCCTGCCTCATAAGGCTATTGGGTGAATTAAATCAGGCAATGAGTATAAAACACCTAGCACCTGAGAAGGACAAAGAAGCACTTAAAATGTTAGCTGTTTTTATTATTAATTCTTGGACTGTGCCTATTAAACACAAATCACTAACTGACACCTCTCAGAATACATCCTTTGAGGGATATTAGGAGGAAGAAAAGCTTTTTAAGAGAGGAAGAGAGGAAGAACCACCACAAGAGGACAGAGTGAAATGAACAGAAGTAACTTTGCTTATTTTATAATTCTGTTTAATGTAGCAATGGTAAAGTTAGGTGTAGTCCTCTCTCCAATATTACAGTGACAGGCTTACAGCAGGCATTTAATAGAAAGGCCTGCTCTTTAATTCATTTAAAATATACATGGCAAATTTATCTTAACTCTCCGGTAAGTTGTCATCCTTCTATGTTAGAGCAAGAGAAAAATCTTGATCTAGAAGTCCTAGATGGTGCTTCAAAGTCGCCTTAATGTTAGTGTCCAAGGTCACAGAAACACTTTCAGTGCTCCAGAGATGGCACAGTAAAGGCAAAAGCACCCTCCTTGCCACCTCCTGCTTCCTTAGGGCACCAGGATTACAGCAAAGTAAAACAGCAACACCCCTGCTAGTTAGAAAACAAAGAGTGAACAAGCAGAGAGTGATCCTAGCTTTAGTGCAGTTTTAACTGCTTTTGCATTGAAAATATACACCGGGGTGTAACTAGTGTTACCTCAATCTTACATAAGACATTAGCAGCATCCGTTCAAAAGAAAAATTATAATTGCTCAGCGGGGAAAAATGTAAAATGTCCTTCATAATATTGTTTCAGAAACACTCAAATGAAAAACATATAATTAGGGGTAAACAAACCCAGCTGTGGCTGGTTTGATTAATATCTCTAACTCTCAAATCAGTCTCCAAGTGTTCACTTCTTATTAAATCTGTCATTGCTTTTGTGGCCAGCATTTCTTTGCTTTATAGACAGGCAGATACCCAGATAGACTGATGCATAGACAGAAACTTATGATGACCATTCAAATACATTAACTTCTTAAAACTTTCTCATCACTGGCAGATACAAGATGGCAGACAGACATTAAGGACTTGAGAATGAATGAGAAGGAGGAAACTATACTGCCAAAGACAATATGCACAAGAGTTAAGCACATAGATTTTAAGATTGGAGAGACCTGGAATCTCAATTACGGCCCCACTACATAGCAACAATGTGACATTTGGAAAGGTACTTAACCTTCTCAGCTTCCATTTACTAAAGGTAATATCTAAGTTTCCAAGTTGTTATAAGGATTAAATAAGATAGTATGTGCAAAACATTAGCACTGGGCCTGGCACATAGCCACAATAGTGAGCATTTTAGTGAACACTGTGTGCCAGGAATTGTGCTAAATGAATTTAAATAAATTCTTCCACCTGATCTTCAAAGTAATCTTTCATGAGAAGATGCATCTATTATCTCCTCTTTATAGGTTAGGAATCTGAGACTTAGAGACATTAGGCGATTGGCCTAAGGAAGTGGCAGAGGCAGGCATTGAGTCCACATCTGGCTGACTCCAGAGACTTCCCTTCTGGCTACCACATGCAATAGAGGTGGTTACCTTATTTACTGAGAACTCACTATGTGCCTGGAGCTTCACAAATTTCACAAATAACTCAGTTAACATTTGTTACACTAAAAAGTCAGTTTTATCTCCCATTCTACAGACAGAGAAATTAAGGCATCAAGAGATTAAACATAATCCTCAGGCAGGGTTGGCTTCACGGACCCTGTAATGTGAAGAGCCCCCTGCCCATATAATGCTCTGCTGTTGCCATCTTGACATTCTTAAGCATCTTTGAAGAAGGGACCCCATATACATATTTTTAATTTTTAAAAATTTTTGCATTAGGCTCCGAAGATTAAGCAGCCAGTCCTGCCCTCAAACCTTTTCCTTATGCATTGAACTTCCAGGGATTGTGGAGTTAAAGCTGGAGTGAGGGGGCTACTCCTTTCTGAGGGCAGCATTAATAGCCTCATTCCTTCAGGATCCTAGAAATAGAAGCCCACAAATTAATATTTGCAAGTACTGCCTAATGACAGGACAGTCTTAGGAAATGAATGGAATGGTGATAGAGTTGGAGTAGGAAATAAAAAAAAAACAAACATGCATTTACACTGCATTCTTACAAGGACTTTTTAAAGGACAGGAAGCTTGCTCTCTCTCCTAAGTGTTCATGGCAACAATACCATAGATTATGCTATCAAAGAATAAATGCCCTGAGACATATCACACCTGGACACCACCATGCTCCCCAGTAGATCTCTAGAAAAATAAAGCCAAGCAGGTAAGAAAATAAATGTCTATAGCGATACTATGGCTGGCTTAATTTAATGTGTGTTGTAGAGTAAGAACTTGCTATTGGGTTCATTTAATACTGGTAGAGGGCGAGCACTTCATCACTAACCTTTGCACAAAAACACCAAGATTACCTCCAAACAGGAGAAATTGTCAGAGCACTTTCCCTTTGCTTTCCTCTCTTGGTTCTTTGTACTTCAGCCGTCTTTTCTCCTGCCACAGGAAGGCTCTCTGCAAATGGCAGGCAGATGGCAGCTACCTACCCCAGGCTCCATCTTTGTAGCTTGCAATCCAAAAGAAAAGCGACCATTTCTCTCCCAGCCTCCCTATATCAAAACATATCAAAGGCTCAGATGGGCCCCAGCTGGGACAAATACTTATGCGTTAGACCAATTAATGTGAACAGAGAGATAAGTATAGTGTGATTGGTCAAGTCTGGGTCACATGTCCACCTATGAAGAAGCCAGGAGTAAGTAGGACACTCTGACTGGCCAGGCCACCAGACTGGGTTGCCCCATTTATTTATACAGAATTTCGTGGTTTATCTGAAATTCAGATTTAGCTGAGTGTTCTGTATTTTATCTGACAACCCTGCCACCAGAATCACAGAGGATGTGGGTGGAGCAGTTGCCGATAGAACGAACATTTGTGGACTAACAAAAACGATACTTCTGAAAGAATCCAGCTCAGATCTTTTGGTTCCTTATTCAGGCCCAACAGGCTAGATCTCAGTTTTAAATCCCAGAGGAATATGCGGTCCTTTCTGGCTGAGTTCCAGTTATACCTCCATTTTCAGGGTCAAACCATTCACCTGTGACATAGCATAACCACTTGATTCTCTCAATTGATTACCTTTCCTGTCACTGATTTCTATGTCCAACAGCTGTTGAAATTCAACTTAAAACTTTAAATTCATTTTTCTGGTCAAGTAAGCATTAGTGAATCCAACCAGATCACAGTGCTTATGCCATTTGTACATTGGGATTTGTTGTGTTAAAAGTTCAGGACGACATTTTGGTTTTAAAGGGAATGAAAAGGCTAGTTGTCTTTTTCTTTTCTTTTCTTTTCTTTTTCTTTTTTAACAAACCAGGATATACTTTTTAAAATGTTGAACTAAAAAAATATATTTTGCCAAAGGCCTATGCAGTCAAATCCTATTGCAGAAATTAATCTATTTAATTGAAAAATATTTAAGGGAACTTTAGCCAGTGGCTCAGATAGTGCAAACAATATGGGATAGAATTAAATTATTGTGCAAAAGGAAAATTTGGATGGCCCCCTGAAATATGTTGAAATGTAATTTATTCTTGAAAATCGGACTCAAGCATTGTGACCTTGAGGTATATTTAAAAATGAAGATAAAATATGTCCCTTTCTTCCTTACTCAGTCTTCTGGCAGTCTTTTTGACCTCCCTTGGATTCTCATCCTCATGCAAAACATGATAAAAATGTAGAAGAAAATCTAGAATGGTCCAATAGAAATATAATGTGAGCCAAATATGTAATTTAAAATTTTATAATAGCCACATTTTTAAAAGTAAAGAGAAACAGGGATAGCATTTTAATAGTGTATTTCATTTAACCTAACATATCTAAAATATTTTTTATTTTAACATGTAATCATTATAAAAATTATTGAGATAATCTACATTCTTTTTACACTTATAGCAAATCTCAGCTGGATACTAACTTTTAATTGGAAATACTTGATCTGTATTCAGATTTCATAAAATGTACAGGGGGAAAAAGTACATTCACAAACCCAAGTTGTTCCAAAACATATTTTATAATTTTCCAATAATTGAACCAAGTATTGGTTTTTAAATTTAAATGTAAATTAATTAAAATTAGATGAAACTAAAAATCCAGTACCTCAGTCATACTAGCCATATTTGGCTACCACATGTGACTAGTGGCTACCATATAGAGCACCACAAAACTAGAGTCACTTCACTTTCTAATGGGATTTTGAAAAATCATTCCAACTTTAAGTGAACCATATATGAACAATTTCTTTGTGTTTTTAAAGATTCTTACTGATTTAGTTTTCTATTGCTGCCATAACAAATTACCATAAACTTAGTGGCTTAAAACTACACAAATTTATTATTTTGCAACTTGGGAGGTAACAAGTTTGATACAAGTTTCACGGGGCTAAAATCAAGGTCTTGGCAGGGCTGCATTCCTCCTGAAGGTTCTGAAGGAAAATTCATTTCCTTCTTTTGGAAGCTGCTTGCATCAGTTGGATCATGGCCTCCTTCCCTTAGCTTTTAAACCAGCAACACTGCATCTCTCTGACCTGTCTTCCATTGCCACATCTCCTTGACCACATTTTAATAGGTGTGTGGTGCTATCTCGTTATAGTTTTAATTTTCATTTCCCTTTCCATGTGATAATTTGCTGTCTATATATCATTTTTAGTAAAGTGTCTGTTAAACTCTTTTGCCCATATTTAAACGTTGTTTTCTTATGATTAAATTTGGAGAATTCTTATATTTCAGTCATAAGTCCTTTATCAGATATACGATTTGCAAATGCTTTCTCTAAGTACTTAGCTTGTCTTTCCATTCACTTATGAGTGTCTTTCAAAGTGCAGAAGTTTTTAAGTTTGAAGTTAAATTTATCAATGTGTTCTTTACTGGACTGTGCTTTTGATGTCATACCTAAGATATCTTTGCCTAGCTAATGTCACAAAAATTTTCTCCTTTGTTTTCTTCTAGAGGTTTTTTGGTTTTACATTTAGGTTGATGATCCATTTTATGTTATATATAGTGCAAGGCATGGATCTTCCTTGCACGTATATGTAGATATCCAATTGTTACTGGATATCTACATATCCAATTTACCATTTATTGTAAAGACTATCCTTTCTTTACTGAATTACATTTGCACCTTTGTTGAAAATCTGTTGGTTCTATTTCTGAACACTCTGTTCTGTTCAATCTTTATGCTGATATCACACTTCTTGATTATCATAGCTTTAAAATTAAAACCTTGGCCGGGCGCGGTGGCTCACGTCTGTAATCCTAGCACTCTGGGAGGCCGAGGCCGGTGGATCGCTCGAGGTCAGGAGTTGCAAGAGCGAGACCCTGTCTCTACTAAAAATAGAAAGAAATTATCTGGCCAGCTAAAAATATATATAAGAAAATTAGCCGGGCATGGTGGTGCATGCCTGTAGTCCCAGCTACTCGGGAGGCTAAGGCAGAAGGCTCGCTTAAGCCCAGGAGTTTGAGGTTGCTATGAGCTAGGCTGATGCCATGGCACTCACTCTAGCCCGGGCAAACAAAGCAAGACTCTGTCTCAAAAAAAAAAAAAAAAAAAAAAAATTAAAGCCTTGAAATAAGGTAAGTCCTCCAATTTTGTTCTTTTTGAAGTTCTTTGGACTATTTTAGGTGCTATGAATTTTAGAATTAGTGTGTCAATTTCTAAAACAAAAAATTGCCTCAGGGATTTTGATTGAGAATGAACTGAATCTGTAGATCATCAGTTTGAGACAAATTCACATCTTAACAATACTGTGTCTCTGAGTAGTGAACATGGTGTATATATCTCCATTTATTTAGGTCTTCTTTAATATCTCTTTGAAATATTTTAACAATTTTGGTGTATAGGTCCTGCCTGTCTTTTGTCGAATTTATCCTTAAGTATTTTTTGATATTTTTAAATATTTTATTTTTGATTATTTGTTGCTGATATATAAAAATATAATTGATTTTTGTATATTGATGTTATATCTTCCAACCTTGCTAAACTCACTTATTAATTCTAGTAACTGTGTGGATTCTATCACATTCTACATAGATGATCTGTGAATAAACAGAGATTTATAGTTTTCTTTACAATCTTGATGTCTTTTGTTTCTTTTTTCTTGCTCAATTGCACTGGCGAGAACCTCTAATATGATAGTGAATAGAAATAATAAAAGCAGGCATCTTTGTCTACTCCTGATCTTATGAAAAGCATTCAGCCTTTCACTATTAACTTTGATGTTAGCAAATGTTCTTTATAGATGTTTTTTACCAGGTTCAAGAAGCTTCCATCTATTCCTAGTTTGCTGAGCGGTTTTGTTTGTTTTGTTTTGTTTTGTTTTTAATCAGCAATGGATGTTAGATTTTATCAAATGCTTTTTCTGCATCTTGTGAGATGATCATATGGATTTTCTTTTTTAGCTTGTTAATATGACGAATTATATTGATTGATCTTTAGATGTTAAAGGAACCTTGCATTCCTGGGATAAACCCCACTTGGTCATAACATGCTCTCCTTTTTATATATTGTTATGTTTAATGTGCAAAAATTTTGTTAAATATTTTTACATCTATGTTCATAAGGGATATTGGTCTGTAGTTTTCTTATAATGTCTTTGTCTGGTTTTGGTATCATGGTAATGCTGGCCTCATAGAATGAATTGGAAAATATTTTTCTTCAGTTATCACAAAGAGTTTGTATAAATTGGTATTTTTCTCTCTTAAGTATTGGTTGAATTCACCAGTGAACCCATCTGGGCTTGGAAAGTTTTTTTTAATGGAAAAATTTTTTAACTGTAAATTCAATTTTTTAACAGAAATGGAATAGTTTGTGTCTTTCAAGAGATTTGCTCATTTTAGAATTTATGGTCATGAAGATTTCATAACTCCCTATTGTCTTTCTAATATCAGCAAAGTGTCTAGTGATGTCACCTTTTTCATTCCTGATATAGGTAATTTGTATCCTCTCCAGCCCCTGCCATCAGTCTGGCTAGTGGTTTATGGATTTTATTGATTTTTCTCAAAGAACCAATTTTTGCTTTCATTGATTTTCTCTATTGCTTTTCTGGTTTTTATTTCACTGATTTCCCTTCTGATCCTTATGATTTCCTTTCTTATGCTTACTTTGGGTTTAATTTTCCTTTTTTTTTTTTTCATTTCTTAAGGTGGAAGAAAAGCCACTGAGTTGAAAGCTGTAGTGCTATAAATTTTTCTCTAAGTACCATTTTAGCTGCATGTCACAAATGTTCATATGTTGTGTTTTCATTTTCATCTACTTCAAAACATTTTCTAAACCACCATTTGATTTCTTTTTGACTCATGGGTTGTCTAGAAGTATGTCAAATTATTTCTCAATATTTAGCAATTTTCCAGTTATCTTTCTATTATTAATATCTAATTTAATTCAATCATAATTAAGCACACTTTGTATGCTTTGAATCCTTTAAAATTTATTCAAGTTGTCCCATAGCTCATTGATATGGCAATACTTTTTTTTCTTTTTTTAATAAATCAGACTTTTCCTCTCTGTGTTTGATTTTGGATCATTTCTATTGCTATGCCTTCACATCAGTTATCTTTTCCTCTGCAATGTCTAATCTATCATTAATCCCCCCAGCCTCAATGTACTTTTCATCTCAGACATTGTAGCTTTCATCTCGAGAAGTTTGATTTGGATCTTTTTAATATCCTTTATGTCTTTACTTAATATGCCAATCTTTCCTCTAGTTTGATGAACATATGGTATACAGTTATGATAACTGTTTTAGTGTCATTGTCTGCTAATTTCATCATCAGTGTCATTTCTGAGTCAGTTTCTATTGACTGATTTTTCTTCTCATTAGAAGTTATATTTTTCCTGTTTCTTTACATAACTGGTAGTTTTTTATTAGATGCCAGATATTCTGAATTTTACCTTCTTGGATGCTGGATATTTTTATAAAAGCTTTATTTACCCTTCTAGACTTTATAGTGCCAGAGTTAAACACATTTTTTACATGGCTGCTGAAATGAGGCTAAACTAGTCAGAGACATAAAATTAAAAGTATTACATTGATGAAGAAATGGTTGACAGAGATTATTAAATTTTTTATGGTAGAAGGGGCTACCAAAAAATATTGCATGCTTTAATTTTTGACATCTACAAATGATCATCAAAGCTAGGGATCCTCAGACTACATGTGGGCCAAATCCAGTTCACCACTTGTTTCTATAAATAAAGTTTTATTGGAACACAACCATGCTCGTTCATTTATGTATCATCTTTGGCTGCTTTTGTACTATAATGGCAGAGTTGAGTAGTTGTCACAGAGTCTGTATGGCTGGCAAAGCCTAAAATATTTACTATTTTGCTCTTTACAGAAAAGTTAGCTGAACTCTAATCTAAGCTATTGCTGAAGTCAATGTTTTTGTTCATCTAAACAGGATACTAGTAGCAAAGCATTTCCTAGCATGCCAGACAATACATATCCCTAAGTACGCAATGCAATCCAGACTGTGGACTTGCGCATGTGTGTTTCTTAATGTTGGCTTCTTAAGCTTTCCTAAAATCTTAAGAACTATATAATACCATCAAGCAAATGAATTAAAAATAGCCTGGTTACTGGCATTCTCCCTTCTGAATATAATCTAAATTTGAGACTAGAGTATATCCACATCTTCCTTTAAATATTAAGTTCCCTCAAAAAAAAAAAAAAAAGACTAGTCAAACAGCACAAGAAACAGATAAACAAAAACTTCAATACATATCACGAGGGATAAAACATGTCTTACTGTCAACGTCAGTTGCAGTGGAAAATTTTATTTAATTTTCTATTCACTATATTAAAATTGCACAGAGTCTGAGAGATTCTGGCCAAATAATTTTTACTAATATAATTTTTCCAGATATGGGGAAATGAATGTTTTTACAGATACTTCAAAGCTCTAAGATTTTTTTTTTTTTTTAAATTCAATAATCTATTTAGGCTTCCATGTAGAAAGCTTATGTGTTTAATTTTAGCTACTTAGGCAGAAGCCGCCACTCTTCTTTCTCAGAGAGAGAAAACATATAATCTAGACTGCTGCCTTTGGCTTTTTAATGATTCTCTTTTATTGCCTTCCATGATGTGGGCAATCCATCTCCTTATCCATCTAAAGTCACAGGCAGACACACAAATAAACAAGAGGAAGGCAAATAATCGTCTGTGTTATTCAGAGTGTAAACTAGTTCTGAAATTTGGGCATATTCCCTTAAATAGAAAGCTGACCACTCTGGGAATAATAAACTTGAAGATAAAGCTTTCTCTTCTTCTCCTGCTCCTTCCTCTTCTCCTCCTCATCCTCATCTTTCTAATTTTCTTTTGTGTGAACAGCTGAAGAGCTGTTGGGATCCAAGTTCTGTGGGGCTCTGAGGATGACAGAAGAGTGTATGAGACAAAGGGGAGAAAATGAGAGAAAAGGGGGAAAGATTCTTCCAGGCTAATCAATAGCCAGATTTATTGATTGCTAATTGATTTTAAGAAACAGTTTCTATGCAAACACAGAAGCATTGTTCCATACTGGAAAGGCAGCAGCAGTGGCTACATGGGTGATTGGTGACAGGGGAGAGAGGTGAGGATTTAAATAGGAAGAGGGGAGTAAGTCTTTATGTTATCAGTTTCTATTCGACCTTATTTTAATTGGATCATGTACTATATGCTAGCGTTTTTGCTCAAACTGCCTTGGTGGGTATTCAAGTGGATTCCAGATGGAAATTTCACCTAAAGGACATGTAAAGTGAACAGAACTTGCCTTAATACATCCAGAAGGTTTCTGCAAAATTGAATTCCTAGAGCTGACTGTTAAACAGTGATCAAATCCTTAGCTCAATAGGCAAGTAATCACGCTCTCTGGCATCAACTAGGATGCAAAAAAGAAACAAAAAATCTAGGATATTCATTATAGTTTTGAATCATTCAAAAACTATTGTAAATTGGTCACTTCATGGGGAATCAAGAATGCAATTAATGGAGTCAAGTAAATTCTTGGATCATTAGAAAGAAGCGCTAGACTATGGCCATACCTTGATTCCCCCTCTAGCATCTGACTCTGACAACAAACAACATGTTTTACCCCACAATATGCATGTTAAGGTTTTATTTGTTTCTTTCTTGTGTTCATAAAAGATCAAGAATCCCACTCTATGGTGGTAATGAGACAAAAAAGTACCCCCTGACAGCATACAGTGGAAACTGACAGCGGCTCTATAAGCTTGGATTCTATCAGTAATAATAGCTAACTTTTCTGAGAACTTACAATGCGTCAGGCACCACGTTAGGCAATTTACTTGGAATATGTAATGTCAGATTAGTGGAAAAACAAAACCCAAAATTATTTAGTTTATATGAAAAAAATCTAAATATAAAGCTTTAAAGGGAGGAAAGGCAGGTTCAGTTTGGGAGAAGAAAATTTTGCTTTTAAGCTGTGTGTGCTACCTTCAAGATGACAATCCAGGAGGAAATTAGTTGTATGAGCCTTGAGCTCAGAAGAGAGATCTGGGTAAGAGATGTAGATTTATATGCATTTAGGGAATTAGGAGATCAGAGTACAGAGAAACATGTACATTTAAGGAATGGCCAAAGACATGGGAGCAAAACTAGGAGACAATGGCATCGGACAGGATGATGCCAGGTATTACTAGCATTTCAAGAAGGATATGAATAATCAATAGTGACAATAAAAAGTACAGTTTATAAACAAGATATAGCAGTCACAAAACCAATATACATCAAATAAACTTGCAACTGAATATATAAAACAAAAGCCTTTAGAAATGCAAAATCCTAATAACATTATAGTTGTAATTTTTTTTGTTTGTTTTAAATCATTTTTAAAAGCAGCATTTTTTTATCTTAGTTTCTTTTCCTTTTTTTTTAAATTTCAGCTTATTATGGGGGTACAAAAGTTCAGGTTATATATATTGCCCATATTGCCCCCCCATCTCCCCGAGTCAGAGCTTCAAGCGTGTCCATTCCCCAGACAGTGCGCATCGCACTCATCATGTAGGTATACACCCATCCCCTTCCCCTAGCCCCCACCTCTGTCCACCCAGTTGGTGTCATTCCCAAATGTGCAGTTAGGTGATGAACAGGGAAACCAATTTGCTGGTGAGTACATGTGGTGCTTATTTTTCCATTCTTGGGATACTTCACTTAATAGAACGGGTTCCAACTCTCTCCAGGAGAACAAAAGAGATTCTATATCACTGTTAAAACATCTCTTTCAGAAGCACAAAGATTCACTACACAAAAAAATCAGTAAGGGCATAGAGGAATTAAATAATATAAGTATTAAAGTAAATTAATAAAATTATGTGTATTTTGTGTCCCATCAATATAGAGTGTTTATTTTTGTATGACTATAAAAAGTACAAACATTGATGATATATTTGACTACAAAGATAACTTTTAAAAATTTTAAAGTATAGAACACTCACAGTCTACAACAAAATTAGAAATAAATATAAACTGTTGACTAAAAACATCTTTACATTTTGGAAGTTAAAAAACACTCTCTTAAGTAACTTTGGCATCAAAGAGAAATTTAAGATTGAAATGACATGTTATCTAGAAAGCATGGAAAGGAGAATACTTCACATTAAATATTTTGTATTAAAACAGCCTAATTTACAGTCAGAGAAAAGTGCATAGTCCCAAATTCCTTCATGTTTGAAGAAAATAAAATATAAAATAATTTAGACCCATTGTTACGGGCTGAATTACGTGTCTCCCCAAATTCATATGTTGAATCCTAAGCCCTAGTACCTCAGAATGTGACTGTATTTGGAGATAGCGCCTTCAAGAGGTAATAAGGTAAAATGAGCTCATATGGTGGGTCCTAATCCAATATGACTGGTGTCCTTATAAGAAGAGAAGATTAGGACACAGACACACACAGAGCGGGGGATGACTATGTGAGGATACAGCAAGAAGGCAGCCATCTGTAAGCAAAGGAGAGAGTGCTCAGAAGAAACCAAAAGTGTTGATATTTTGATTTTGGACTTCCAGCCTCTATAACTGTGAGAAAAGAAATTTATGTTGTTTAAGCCACCTAGTCTGCGGTATTTTGTTATTGTAGCCCTAGCAAATTAATAAGCCCATCTTAAGGGTTAGTAAAAGAAAAATAAAGTAAACCAAAGAAAGTAAGTAGAAGGAATAACCAAAGACAAAAGATAAAATTAATAAAATAGAAAACACAAAAATACAAGAGAAAAAACAAAAATTGATGCTATGAAAACAGCAATAAAATAAATAACCTGTTATTAACCCAAATAGAGAAAAAAGAGATAGAGAGGAAACATGTAAGATTAAGAAAGAGAAGAACGTAGACACAGATAAAATATGGAGACAACCACTATGGATTCACAATTGCAAAAACATGGAAATATATATGTATATATATATCTCCCTTGTTTAGCTCCTACTTATAAGTGAGAACATGTGGTATTTATTTTTCCATTCCTAAGATACTTCACTTAGGGTAATGGTCTCCAGTTCTATCCAAGTTGCTGCAAAAGACATTATTTCATTCCTTTTTATGGCTGAGTAGTACTCCATGGTATATATATGCCACATTTTTTTTTATCCACCTATCAGTTGATGGGCACTTAGGTTGGTTTCATGTCTTTGCAATTGTGAATTGTGCTGCAACAAACATTCGGGTGCAGGTCTCTTTATTTTAAAAAGACTTATTTTCCTTTGGGTAGATACCCAATAGGGAGATTGCTGGGTCAAATGGTAGGTTTACTTTTAGTTCTTTGAGGAATCTCCAGACTGCTTTCCATAATGGTTGCACTAGTTTACATTCCCACCACAGGCAGTGCATAAGCATACTTTTCACTGCACCCATGCCAACATCTATTGTTTTTTGACTTTTTAGTAACGGCCATTCTGACAAGGGGTTAGGTGGTACCTCATTGTGGTTTTAATTTGCATTTCCCTGATAATTACTGATGTTGAGCATTTTTTCATATGTTTCTTGGCCATTTGTCTGTCTTCTTTTGAGAAAAATCTATTCATGTGTTTTGCCCACTTTTTGATGGGGTTATTTGTTTTTTCTTGCTTATTTGAGTTCTTCTAGATTCTGGATATTAGCCTTTTGTCAAATGCACAGTTTGAGAATATTTTCTCCCATTCTGTAGGTTGTCTATTTACTCTGTTGATTACGCCCTTTGCTGTGCAATGTTGTTTAAATAAGTTTAATACTAAAATCTGATAAAGACAGTTAAGAGAAAAAGAGAATGGTGGGAGAGAAAGCATTAATCTAATTTATAGTATTAATGCAAAAATTCTAAATGAAATATAGGCAAATTG
The DNA here is from genome assembly GCF_041146395.1 of Eulemur rufifrons. Classification (NCBI taxonomy): domain Eukaryota; kingdom Metazoa; phylum Chordata; class Mammalia; order Primates; family Lemuridae; genus Eulemur; species Eulemur rufifrons. The sequence goes on from NC_090984.1 coordinate 86,991,132, forward strand.
AATCCCACAGTATATTAAAAGAATAATATAGAATGCAAGGATTTAATATCAAGAACTTGTAAATACATATATTTTACTATATTAAGAAAAATATTATATCAAGTGCTAAAAGACCTTTAATAAAATATAATAGTCATTTCTAATTTTAAAAACTTCTATGTGGAACAGACCAAAGCTATTGGAAAAAAACATAATTATTAGCTAAAAATTGAATCAAGTATCTTTCTTTTTTTTTTTTTTTTTTGAGACAGAGTCTCACTCTGTTGCCCGGGCTAGAGTGAGTGCCGTGGAGTCAGCCTAGCTCACAGCAACCTCAAACTCCTGGGCTCAAGCGATCCTACTGCCTCAGCCTCCCGAGTAGCTGGGACTACAGGCACGCGCCACCATGCCCGGCTAATTTTTTCTATATATATTTTAGTTGTCCATATAATTTCTTTCTATTTTTAGTAGAGACGGGGGTCTCGCTCTTGCTCAGGCTGGTCTCGAACTCCTGACCTTGAGCGATCCACCCGCCTCGGCCTCCCAGAGTGCTAGGATTACAGGCGTGAGCCACCGCGCCCGGCCCTGAATCAAGTATCTTTCAAGGTGATAATGCACTAAAAGGCAATCCTTAAAATCAGGAAAAAAGCCAACTCAGTGTTGTTTTGGAGTTTCAAGAAAAAACCAAGAGAAGAAAGTGAAATAGAAATAATCAATAAAGAAAAGTAAAGGCTAAATTATTTTTTATTGCTGACGATATAGTTCAATACCTAAAAAATACAAGTTAAAAGAATAATGGTATTTAGTGAGGTGGCCAGTTATAAATATAGTTTCTCTTTATTATAGCAACAATAGGCAATAAAATGATGCCAAAAATGCCATTTATAATGAAGACCAAACTTGAAAATGTTAAGAAATTTATTTAACAATATAGGTATAAAATCTATATAATCCAAGACAAATTTTTTTTTTTTTTTTTGGAGACAGAGTCTTGCTCTGTTGCCCAGGCTAGAGTGCAGTGGCATCATCATAGCTCACTGCAACCTCAAACTCCTGGCCTCAGGGGACCCACCTGCCTCAACCTCGCTGGTAGCTGGGACTATAAGCACATGCCACCACACCTGGATAATTTTTTAATTTTTTTGTAGAGACAGGGTCTCACTAGGTTGCCTAGAGTGGTCTCCAACTCCTAGCCTCAAGTGTTCCTCCTGCCTCAGCCTCCCAAAGTGCTGGGATTATAGACGTGAGCCACTGCTCCTGGCCTTGACTTTTATTTCAAATTTATACTTCAAACTTTGCAAATTTTCTGTAATAAGAAAATATCATTTCATAATTATAAAATATTTAAATTGAAAATGCAATATAGTACTATTTAGGATATTTCTGTTAGAAGAGTTTACTATTAAATAAAATCATTTAAGATTCAAAATTAAGGCTGATGAAATTTAATATTATAGCTGAAATTCATTCATGATAAAATAATGTATTTATACAAAGATCATCAAAGAATAATAAAGCCATTAGATGAAGAGTTAATGGGGAACTTTATTATGGATATATCAGTCTGGCAACATTGGGCCCTTGGATTAACTTTAACATTACTAAAAGTGGGGCAGCTGGACATTATGTGTCTTGTGATGTGATGCAGTAGGATGTACAAAGTGCTACTTCTTTTTCTCGAAAATAAAGGAAGGAAGGAAGGGAGAGAGAGAGGGAGGGTGACAGGGAGGGAGAGAGCGAGTGAGAACAAATGAACAAGACAGGACAAATTAAAGAACCTAAATCTAATCAAGCTTATAGGTCTATCAGTTTGCAGAAAATATAGAAGGATAGAAACATCATCTAAACAATGCCACCAGAAGGTAATAGGCAAATCCAAAATGTGGGAAAATCAGTAAGGTAAATGACCTAGTTCTTTCAAAAACTAAATAACAAAAAAAGAAAAAAAAAAAAGCAGAGGGATGCATTACAGATTAAAAGAAATTTTAGAAATATAACAACCATGTATGATATATGGTCCTTTTTAGGTTCCTGATTTAAACAAACTATAAAAAGTCATTTTTTAAATCAGTCAGAGAACTTGACTGTGGATCATGTTATACAATACCGAAGAATTTTTTGTTAATTTTGTTAGTTGTGGTAATGGTATGTTATATTTAAAATATCCTTATCTATTAGATAGGAATACTGAGCTATTTGTGAGTAAAAATACATAATGTCTGGAATTTGATTTTAGATACTCTAGAATTTAAAAGAAAAAAATACGTGTCTGTTTGGTGGGAGAAGCTCTGTTGATGAAATAGAATTGGCCAAATTTTGATGATTCTTGAAACTTAATGATGGTTACACTAGGATTCAATAGACTATCTTCTCCATTTTTGTGTATATTTGAAAATATCCCTAATAAAAATGTAAAAATGAACTATTAAAATTATTAATGCAGATTTTCAGCTGAAGAAAATAAATGTTTCTGCTCCTAGTTTTGGTATGAATGAGCGTTGTCCAAGTTTGCCGATATGAACATGTATTGTTATTTAGAAATTGAGAACTTATATCCCTAACTGGGACAGATAACCTGTAGATTTACATAGATTTTTAAAAATAGTAAAGAAAATTATAGAGTAAAAACAGATTGGAAGAAGATGTTGTGGGAAGCAGTGTGTCTGAAAAGCCAGAGAAGAGGTAACAACCTCTTAAGACACAGCATGTGTGTTCACAGCCTCGGTAAGGTATTTCACAAGAATGACTGAGATATTCAGATTCCCTGAAAAGAAATAAGCATTGTCCAAAGTTCTGCACGTCCAAAGGGCAGGCTAGAGGGAAAGAATGAACCGTAAGCATTTTTAAGGTTGCATTCTCCTTCCAGTATATCACATGTCTAAATCCTACAAGATATTCTTAGAGATCTCCGAATCAGGAAGCTGTACACTAACCTCAAGTTTTCCATTACGCACTCGTTCAGCACACTTGCTCTGTGCCTGTCCTGTCCACTAGAGTGTAAGTGTCCTGAGGGAAGGGACCAGGCCTGTCAGAGTCACCACCACAACCCCACCCCCTGCTACAGTGCCTGACATATAGTAAGTGCTCAATAAATATTATTTGACTAATTGATTTAGTATATTTTTTGTTAATAAAATTATTTCCCAATCCTCTCTACTATTCTATCTAAGGTTTGTTTTTATTGAGAAATGGCAAATAAAGGCTTTAGACCCCCTGAAGATTAAATACTAAAATCCCCGTAACAATTTTTTGTTGTTGTTCTCATGGGACTGCATGAATTCGAAGGACATTTATAATGCTTAATAATGCTCCAGGAAGTGAGCCAAGAATGCCACCATCACTAGGAGTTTCAAAACCTTGAGAACTTTTTTCCTGGTGTGTTTAAGAGTATTCAAGCTCACTCTGCACAAGGAATGTGCTGGCTTATGTTGACATTTTTGTCTTTCCCCACTTCCCCCCTAAGTAACACGGCAGTTTCTTTTCAGGGTCATACACGATTCCAACAGCCTTTTTGGTGTGCAGAAGATAGCCCTACGTGCTTTCCCCAGCTCACACAGCTCTAATAAGAGACAATCCCCACAACACAGTACAGTTTCCCAGCAGGATAAAAGCTAGTTTCTATAAGGTAATGTTTCTGTCTTGAGAAAGTATAGTTTGTAACTCTGGCACTATCAAATTTCCAGGTCATCTTTGCTTGCTGGGAAAAAGAATCCTTACCAAGAGAAGTTGCTCCCTGGAGGGAGAAGAAGGCAACAATTGCCCCCTGAACTGACCCTGTGTCCTGGAAGGATGGCTACAATGGACCCCAGGAAGGCCGCCAAGCTGTTGCGCAGAGAAGGTTGGGGTGACCACAGAAGGGGAGAGTCCTTAAATGGAATGGCTTGCATGGCCCTTCTGTAAAGCTCTCGCCAGCTGACCAACGAGTCACCAACCATGCTCTGATCATTTTCAAGTTGTTGCAAGTTGCTCAGCGGATTAATAGGATATTGTGCTGGCTTTCTCAAACGCACACACACAGAATCATTTAATGCCACTTTCAAGGACAAAAGGAAAGAGCCCTGCAAATGAACAGAGAATAATAACAACATAAAACAGACCCTTCCTCCTCACCACCAAACAACACTCCCCCAGTGGATCAAACGGCAATCTCTTGTCTCATACCTGTCTGATGGGAGAACACTCGGTCTGCCATGGCGTCTGCCTCACTCTCTCCATTTAAACCATCCACTATCTCATTTCTTCTTTACTGGGTCACTTCAGAAATGGAAGAGGGAGCTGTGCTAAAAACTCTCAACTCTTTAAAGTACATACACATTTCTAGCCTCATCCTAGTCCAAAGAACGCATCAAGGCAACTTCTTGGTGACCTTTGGAGTTTACCTTAATTTTCCAAAAATCTAGATAGACTCAGTAAAGGGAGAGAAAACAAAGCACTTGACGTAGAATTGCCTCTTGGATGGCTGACTCAGGTAGAGGTTTACAACACCATTATTTGGTCATATTTACCTAATGTCTTACCTGCTCTATTATCTGTGTTTTCAGATGTGTGCTGTTTTTGATTTTTAATTGCTCTTATTTACCAAATGTCTTATTCATTATATTATCTGGTTTTTCAGATGTGCCCTCTTTTTTATTTCATTGAAGAGAGTCTATCCTAGCAAAACTGGTGACTTGCTTTATAACCCAAGAACTGTCAAACACCCTGTACTGGGTTGAGCGCAGAGATTTCATAGCAGTGACTAGTGTTACTTTATGTCTTTATCCTTACAATCAATGCTTTTTATAAGAACTAAATAATTTGCCTTCAAAAGGAAAGTTTCAATACTGACAATTTATTTGATAAGGATCACACATTTTATTGTATCAAATGCTTTCAAATATTCAAAAACCCTATTTTAGTAGTACTCCCTAATATTTTCTAAAAACAAACAAGCAAACAAATAAACCATTGGACTCTTTTGTAATTTAAAGAAGTTATAATAGTGCTTAAATTTGCAAAAATACTCATGTGGCTAAATATAGCCTATATGTCTATAGCAGGAGTTAACAAAGGAAAATATTTCCCAAAAGTATAAAGTCAATGATAGATTGGATGAATATAATATACCTTATAGTATTTTGGATGTTTATATTTGCCATTCTTTTTTTTTTTCTACTCAAATACTGGATGGAAAAATATTTTCTTCTAAGAAAGTCTAGGCTGCTTTACTTGTGGCCAAGCACAGCATTAACTAGAATCCTGTGATAATACAGTTCATTCTATAGGTTCAGATAAGCTATGGGAAAAATCATGTCTAACAAAAGATCATAACCACATAGAGAAAAAGCCTATAGCAAGAGTATATGTCTACTTTTTCTGCCCAAACCTATATTTAGAAGGCAACACATCTTGTGTCCTCTTCGGGCTTTTCCTTTCTTTGTGCACTAGACTTTGTTTGGCCAACTATATGATCATTTGAGTTTTCACTGGCACTCACAACAGTATACACCGTCTCAGTCAGCTCAGGCTGCTATAACATAATCCCACAGACTGTGTGACTTCAACAACAATTTATTCCTCCCAGTTCTGGAGGCTGGAAGTCCAAGATCAGAGTGCCAACATGACAGTCAGGTTCTGGAGAGGGCACTCCTGGTTTTGCCCCCCATGGCCTTACTTGGTGTGCGCACACACAGAGATATCTCCTGTCTCCTCCTTGTTTTTAAAGTTTTATTTCATTTTTAATTGACAAATAATAATTATACATGTTTATTGAGTACAGTGTGATTTTTGATACACGTGTGCATTGTGAAATGATCAAATCAGGCTAATTAGTATATCTATCACCTCAAATATTTATCATTTCTTTGTGATGAGAACATTTAAAGTCCTCCCTTTTAGCTTTTTTGAAATATGCAATACATTAGTATTAACTATAGGCTCCATGCCGTTCAGTACAACACCAGAATTTATTCTTCCTGTCTAACTGAAACTGTGAACCCTCCTCTTTTTATAAGGGCATTAACCTATTATGAGGACCTCATCTAACCCCAATTACCCCCTAAAGGCCCCACCTCCAAATACCATCACATTGGGGGCCAGGGTTTCAACACGTGAATGGGGACAAGGACACACACCATCTAGTCCATTGCAGTTTATAGGTCCTTATCGGCCCATTAGGTACATGTCATGAACTCTCAACTCTGAGCTCTGTGTGCATGTGTGTGTGTGGATATTCAAATTACCAACCCTTTTAGATTTCTCCATTTCAAAACTATTGCAGAACCCATTGTTCTTACAGCCACAATTATTAAGAAACAGCTTCATAAATGCAATTTCACCAGGTGAAATTCTATGTGGTTATATTACACATAGATCAGAAACTATTCTGAAGGTTTAAATTTTTTTCCTTTCAACTTTAAGGCTTTAGGTCACCCAGGAGGTCCCACGGAAACCAGAAGTCTGTGCACTGTCACATGTTCACGTTTAACTCACGTCAACAAATATTCACTGGAGCTAGGCCCTGGATTCAAAGGAATAAGACATGGTTCCTCTGCAAGGAGCTAACAATCTGAAACAAAATCAGTAAATATTAATAGATAGCCAACTATAAAACAAGAAAACAAATAAATATAAAACTGCCAATATGACCAAGAGTATATGGTGGGGGGAGTACATGAGAGCAAATGATCAGTGCCCCCTGGAGAATGTGTGACGAGATGATAGATTCACTTTATTGGTTGCTTCCCAATATTCCATTTTCCCTTTGCGTGGGACTGTGAAGGACTGATCCCCTCGCCTTGGTTCCAGGGGTAAGTCCCCATGAGTGTAAGCCATTCCGCACAACCTGAGCCTATTGTCGAGTGATTAGTTAAAAAGTGGACTCTGTCTATTATTTTCCATTGGCTAGAGGGACCAATTCAAGGCATCTAAATTGTTCCAATCCAGAGGGCAACCTAGCACCTTTGTTTGAAAGAAGCCCGATCCCCCCTCCCCCATTCTCTCCCTATCTGGGGTCTTCTCAGTCTCCTTTGCCGATTCCCCTCTCCTTCCAGATCTCATGGGGTTTGAGGGTTCCACGGCTCAGTCTTTGCTCCCCTTTTCTCCTCTACCTTACTCTCGCTTCCTTGACAGTTCATTCCTTGCAGCTTTAAACGCTACCCTTATGCCTTCGAGTCTGAGATACACGTTGCCAGTCTAGACTTCTCTCCCAAACGCAGACTCACAGAGCCTTCTGCCTACTTGACATCCACCCCGGATATCTGACAGACTTCTGAAATTTAACATGTCCAAGCCTCCAGGCTGGGTCTTCCTCCCCAAACCTGTTCTTACCCACAGACTTCCGCACCTCAGATGATGGCTTAGGTCGAAACTCCTGGAGTCGTTCTTGACTCCCTCCTCCTCCTCCTCATCCAGTCTGGCAGGACAGCCTGCTCGCCCCACGTTCAAACCCTTCCAGAATCCCACCAGGTCTACCACCTCCACTGCCCCCACCCTGGCCCAGCCACCATCACCTTTTCCCTGGGCTATGAAAGAGCCTCCTGAGTGGTCACCAGATACCACTCCCCTACCCGCTCCCCTACCGTCTCGTTTCAACCCAGCGGCCACCGGGATCCTCTTAAACTTTGCGTTGGGTCATTTACTCTTGGGCTGAAAGCACTGCTGTTGAAAGTCTTTGCAATGGGCCCATCCGGTGTGGCCCTCTGTTGCCTCCCTGATCTAATCTCCCACTGCTATTCCTTTAGTCACTGCACCCCAGCTACCCTGGCCTCCCTGCTGCTGCTCAGACATGCTGGAATGCCCCTGTGCGGGGCCCTTGTGCTGGCTGTCTCCTTTGCCTGGGATGCCCTTCCCAAGCTATCTACATGTCTCACTCTCTCCTGGCCTCATGTCTTTGCTCAAATGCCACTCTCCTGATGAAGCCTTTCCTGACCCCCTTGTATAAATTACAACCCATCCCTTCCCACACTGCTAATCCTTACCCTGCCCTATGCTTTCCTTTTCCCATAGACTTTATTATCAGTGTGTATACATATGTATCTATATATTGAATGTATATCTTCCCTCATTTGAATGTATGCTCCATAGGATCTTTTTTTTTTTTTTAAGAGATGGGGTCTTGCTCTGTTGCCCAGGCTGGCCTCAAACTCCTAGGCTCAAGCAATCCCCTTGCCTCAGCCTCCCGAGAAGCTGGGACTAGAGGCATGCACCACTGCACCCGGCATCAAGGACAGAGATCCTTATCAGTTTTGTTTTACTGCTATATCCCAAGGCCCTAGAATAGTCTCTTCCGGCATGCTGTGGGTGCTAAATAAATATTTTTTAAAATAAATAAAATCTAGGGAAGTCAATCTGAGGGTAAATCCAACACACATAGGAGATAACGGAGAGAACTAGATCTAAAGCCTTGTTCAAACCATGCCTGAAGCCCACATTGTTGCTGGAATTTTTTTTCAGTAGCCTAAATCCATTATTGAATTTTACTTTTTAAGCCAGTTTGAGTTAAGTCTTCTGTTAATTACTAGCGAAGATATCCTAAGAGATACAGAAGGTAAGGAAAACTTCAGAGACCTCATGTGAGGAGGACCTTAGAAGGATCTCACACTCCTTCACTTTTTAAGTGGTCTGCACTCCTTGTCTGCATTTCCTCACCAACTCTAAGTAGGATTCCACACCTGGCACTGCACTGACACTGCAGTCACTCGGGTCTCCAGCTATCTCCTGATTGGACATTGTTCAACTCTCATCTTGTCTGTCCTCCCTGTAGAATTTATCTTCTCTGCAGTTGGCCCCACTCACCTCTCCTATCATGCCTTCTATTGTACCACTCTCTCCTGGATTTCCCACTTTCTTTCTGGAAACTCCTATCATCCTCCATGATGGAGGCTGGACATCTCATAAAGGTTGGTGTTCTCCAGGGCTGTGTCCCAGGACCATGTCACCTCTCACTCTACAGTCTTCCTGGGAGCAATCTCATCCAGTAGGTCCCATGACTTCCATGACGTATGGATTATATGCTACAAATTCCCAGAGTTCTATGTGCATCTCAGCCCTCTGACCATACCTCCCACAGCTGCCACAGCCCAGCAGACAGCTCCTCTTAGATCTCCCACAGGAATCTAACTCTATAAACAGGATTCAGTTATTCCAAAATAAACTCCTGCTCCTATATTCTCTATTTGAATGATCCCACTTGACTTCACCTTTTCCCCCTCCACTTTCAGTTGGTTCTCTGACCATTTCTACTTTAGATGAAAGCAGCTGCTTCCTACCTGGTCTCCCAACCTCAGGTGCCATTCTCTGCCTTTTCCCTTCCTCCTGCAATTACTTTGCTGTCTTCACCACCGGGGACAGCACCCCACCTAGGGGACATTGTGAAAATGTGGTGGGGGAGCATTTTTGGTTAGCACAAAGACTGGGGGGCAGTGTGAGCATTTAATAGCCAGGGTCCCCGGGAGCCGCACACCCTCCAGTACCTGGAGCAGCCTCATGGCTCACACAACTCTCAGATGTCTTTTGGTCACTAGTGCAGTGCTGCCAAAGCAATTGCATATTGAAACCATTTTCTTTTACTTCTTCTCTATAGTTAGGACCTTAGGTTGATCTTAAACTTGAACCTTATGTGTAGATAAGTTATATTATCTATGAATATCATTTTAGCATAATAGAAATGGCATAAACTATTTGCTATGAAATGGCTACACTCCAGATAAAATCTAGAACCACTGATCTATATCACAGGTTGCCAACTGGTGGTCTACATACCTAATATGATCCATGTACATGTCTCATTTGACATAGGGTTGCCCGATAAGATACAGGACACTCAGTTAAATTTGAATTTCAGATAAACATCCAATTATATTTTAATATAAGTATGTCTCATGCAATAGTTGGGATATACTTACACTAAAAATTACTCATTGTTTATCTGGTATTCAAATTTAACAGAGAGGCCTGTACTGTTATTTGTTAAACCTGGCAATTCTAATTTTTTGTTTTTGGGGTTTCTTTTTTGGTTACTATCTAAAATCAATAGATTTTTACATTAAAATTTGAACCTCCAAATTTCCTTGAAAATGCAGAAGGTCTAGATTTGGCCTACATTCTTGCACAGGAACAGTCAGCTGGAGCTGAGTGGAGGCTGTTCTTTTTAGATGGGGTCTGCACCACAGTTCACTGCAATCCCCTGCCCCCACAATCTCCCCCACACTGTGACCGAGCAAAGTATTGCCACTAACCAGAGTACTTACTATTGGTAACTCCTATAGCTAAGAGGAAAGGGAAATATTTCTTTTACTCATTTATTGCATCGTTAAAAATGGAAAAAATAAAAGATAAATCGGTAGGGCCACATGTCCCCTGCCCCCCCCGAAAATGGGAGGAAATACATTTCTTTGAAGAAGTGAAGAATTTTCCTTTGTGTTTTCTTACCTTAGGCCAGCTTCACTCAAAGTCTGGGAAACATTTAAATTTGTAACATCTTCCCTGAACTATTTTCAGATTGATTTAACTGAAGCTGCAAATATGATTGTGTCACTTCCATACTTAAGTAGAGAAATCCTTCAGTAGCTCTTCATTTTCTCAAGTTAAAAATCCAAAATCCTGTAACGTGACCCCAAAGTCCCTCCTGGCCTCGTCTGTCTCTCCCTCCCACTTGCTCTCAGTTAATCCACTTTCAAAAGTTTTAAATTATTTTTATATATTCACCAGTTCTCTCATTCCTTCTTACATGTCCAGGAAAACCTCCTCCTCCTCATCTTTCAAGTCGAAGCTCAGGCGTCACCTCCTTTGAGAAGTGAATCCTCACTCTCCGCACCTCACTCCCCCATCCCCAGTCTGGGGTAAATCTTGCCTGTGAGCTGTCATAACTCACCCACCCCCACTGTATTGCAACTGCCTTTTCATCTCTTTGCCCTACCAGACTCTCAGCTAATTGCCATTAGAGACCCGGATTTATTCACCTTTGTAGCCCAAGGGCCTGGCACATAGTAGGACCTCAATATATACAGAATCGTCAAACAAATAAAGAAAGAAAGAGAATTCCAGGCAAAAGGAACAGCATAAGCAAGGGCACAGGGCATGACGGACAGCGCTGTGTTTGGGAAACAGCGAGAGGTTAGTTGGCTGGTGCTGTGCTTGGGGCTGTGGCTGAGGTCAAATAATCTGGAACGTTTATGTTATCAGACTATGAACGTTCTGGAAAACAAAGGCTGAAGATGAGCTTTCCTTTTTCAGGCATTAGAAGGCCAAATATGGGTTTAAGTGGGAAAAACACACAAGCAGATGGATATGGAAAAAATCACTGATGAAACAGAAATTCCACGTTTTTCTCTTTCTTCTTTTTCTTAATTTTTTTCCCTAGCAGTGATTAAATTGGGAAGATGGAGAGAGGCTCATGGCAGAGAAGAGAATGCAGTGATTAAAAAACACAGCAGTTAGAGTCACACGTACGTGAGGTTTAAATTGTGGCTGTGTGTGAATTTTCTTAAATCTTAATTTCTAAAACGGTTCCTCTTGTAGAGATGTTAGAGTGAAGGAACCGAAGCGTAAGGCTTCTTGCCTGCCTCAGAAGGCTGCGAATGGCTAACTGAAATAATGTGTACAAACTGTCAAGCGCAGGGCTTGTACACAGTGTGTTTCAAAAGCCTTAGTTGGCTCGTGTGACCCCATCTGCCGGTCCCCTCCGCAGGCTACTTCCGGGAGGAAAGCAAAGAAAAGGGGAAACTGTGGTTGAAAATGGAGGTGACTGTTCCTGCTCAGAAGAGAACAATTGATGTCTATTGATGCCTCCCGGTCCCTGATACTATTCCTTTTGTTTTCCTCCTGCCTTATTGGTGAGGGAAATGTTGTCTTCAGGCAAAATTGCGGTATGTGGACCTCACCAAGGGTCTCTGCTCAAAACATCCTGGTCTCTGAGGCCACTGCGAGGTGATTCTGACGCAGGTGAGACACCCTGGGGAAAGCTGTTCTCACCCTGCCCAGCCCCCAGGCAGCAGTTCCTCCCTGGCCTAGTCTTTCCTGTCTGTATTCTGTTCCCGGAGATCTTCAGAGGGGAAAAGGCAGGCTGGCCAGCCCACTCCAGTGAAAGGGACAGGGGATGCATGTGTGCTCCCTCTCACATCCTAATAAAGGCTTGTGAGTCTCTAAGTAAAGAAATGAGTGTTTTCAGGTTTTCAGGCACCAGACACAAGCGTGAAGGAAACACTTAGGGAGCAGAAGTTTGTGAGAAGGGACCTTGGAGTTCATCTCTCAGAGCAGCTCTGCCTATCTTTGATTTAACTTGGGAAATGCAAGATTCCCTTTCATTCTGAAGATGGAAGAAAGACCTTTGAAAACCACCAACTTAATCCAGATCCCACATTTTACACTAAAGGAAATTGAGGACCAGAGAGGTTAAGTGGGTTGAACAAGGCAACTCAGCAGTGGAATCAGGACCAGAACGCAGGTCTGGCCAACTCCCAGCCCAGGGCTCTTTCTGCTGAACAACCCCGCAAGGGAAAGGGTTGTACTGGGAGAGGCACCCCAGGCTCAGACTGCAGAGCCGGGTGTTCGTTGGCAACATTGCCAATTAGCCAAGGCCTCCCCTGACTGGTTCCAACCCACCAGCCGGGTTAGGAATGCAGCTTGGACCCGAGTCCAAGGGCCCAGGGCTACTTCCAGAGCTCACACCTGCTGGTGAGGTAGGTGCCTCTCGTGCCCTTGGCATTTTTATCGTGCTGTGCAAATCACTACATAACCTGGCAGAGTTCATTTGGGAAAATCCGTTTCTGAAGATGGTTTTACTAATAGAACGGAAAGGAATGCTGCATTTTCTAAAGAGGGCAGAGAGGGAGGATCTGTGGTGTTTGACGGAACAGATGAACGTGCTGAGCACCTATTTGTGCCAGGTGCTTTCAGAGTCCCACCTGTAAGCTCATCTGCTCCACGTGACCCAAACCTCCTGCTGAGCGAGGGCTTATCCCCACTTCACAGGTGAGGACACCGAGGAGCTGAGAGTTAATGTGGCTGGCCCAGTGTCACATTAGATGTGGGTTTTGCTCCAACCCCCTGGCTGCAGCTGAATGCCCCACTACCCTACGGCTGCCTCCTGATGTGGCATTTTGGCTGATGGATAAGGTCACCCACACAGACTCTTTCTTGACAATTATTTTGTGTGTTCCACATAGACTTACTGAAAAAACAAATGTTTCAGACAATACTGTTCCTATGACTATCTAGTAGGAAGAGTGGAAGCGCTTCTTCCTTGTACTTAGGGAAACTCTTCCCTTGACCATCCCTTTCCTTAAATTGCCTGGGGCATTCGGTGGGGCGGCCCCTTCACAGGCAGCACGTCCGTTGCCCTGGACATGATTACGGGGCCTCATTAGGATACTGGTCTGTGGAAACTCTGCCTGCTTCACCCATACACAGAGAGAATCGGGTGTTCTCTCTCTCCACGCACACACTACACATACAAATTTGCACACACGTATGTATATATAAAAAACATTTTGTTGTAGCCATAAGTGCTGTGCACCAGATTTCCAGCTTTCTGTCTCCTAAGCATATGCCTTCCTGGCCCCCTTGTGGGTAGATGTGGTCACATGACTGGCTCTAGCCAATGAGTTTGATGAGAAGTGATATGTGTCTCTTCTAGGCCAAGCCTTTAATTGCTGGCACTTTGCTCTTACTCATGTAACCAACAAAGTCTGAGAGGGGGGCTGCTCCAACACCTGGATCCCTAAATGACTATCAGGAGCAGACCTCCGCCCCCACCCCACTGATCTACAAAGCATGTAAGCAGGACCCAGAAATGCTTAGTTGTTTTAAGCCCTTGAGGATATGGCGTGGTTTGTTACCGCAGCGCACGCAGCCTACCCTGGCTGATACACGCTCACACACACAGCCACTTTTTGCATATCCCACTTTTTCCTCCAAATAAACCTGGGAGGTAGGTACTATTTTCATGCCCATTTTACAGATGAAAAAGCCCAGGCTGAGAGAAGCTAATTAGCTTGTCTAAGATCACTGCGGATGGCTGAGACAGTTTTCCATTCCACATCTCTGTGGCTCTAAGTCCAGGTCTTAATCAGCACTCCCCCTCCGTCCCCTCTGCCTAGGTGCTTTCTGAGCCAGGAGGAAAATGACATTTGTTAGAAATCCTCCCCAAACACATATTTGCTTCATCATGAAACTTAACGCGTAACCTAAACTTTCCTACTGTATTCCAAATCCACGTTACAAAAGAAAAATTTGGTTTTTGACAAACTATTGTAGCGTCATAAATTATAGTTTAATGGTTGGCATTCTATCACTTTCTGGAAAATGTGATCTGGCAAATATAAATCCTTCTCACAGCAAGCAGCCCTCAGCTAAGAAAATTAGTTTTATTAACCAAAAAATCATTCTTAGAATTGCTGGCTATGTAGACGACCTTTGGCCTACTGTAATATAGCAATGTGTCTACCACAGTAAAAATGCCAGAGTAAGACAGGCCCACAAAAGGCAATAAAGGAACAACATTCCAAAGACAAATACACTTGAGACACATATGACAGCCATGGGAAGGGGGGAGTAATCAGTTATAAGAAATGACAGTGTTTTGGCAGCCTCAGTTACTTTAACTGACAGGACAAATAAAACCAATGTAAATTATTTTTTTAAAGAGCAAGTCACAAGAGTTACAAATATAAATCAAAGTGAGATTTAGACTTTGATTTAAATCTGCCGGACATCCACTCCCTTTTCAGTACACTAAAGGTTGGCATTTCCCGGTTACAGACGTTAAAATTTTTCTAGTTCTTCTACTAATTTTTCTTTGGTTATTTGATTTAATCTGGATTTTATTCTGCTGTTAATCCTCTCAGACTTACTCTGCCCCTCAGATACTCTCTTTGAGGCATATCCTCATCTCGGTATGCGTATGGCTAAATGCAAATCCTCCATGAATTTAGTCTGGAATATAGAGAGCAGTCCATTAAAATGGCCATTGTTTTTTTTCAAATGCAACCTGTTCTAAAAAGATTGTGAGATATTATGACTTTTGGACCGTCTAAATTTGGACCCCAAATATTAACATGATTTACTTTAGCCTGTAAGTACTTTTATGGAGCCAGAAATAAAAGTCTTTCTTAAGCCTATGTTCACATTTATTCCATGAATAGGAATAAGAACCCAAAATAAAAAGTCTTGAGAAGTTTAGGGAATTCTTTCCCTTTTATTTGTTTCTTGGGAAGCTTATCTAGTAAAATGTGTCAAGCGCTATAAATACCCTCCTTCTGATTATAATTCTTCACCTAGCACATCATCACTACAAGAATTGGATTGAGCAGGTTCTACTTTATTTGCTGGTCAAAGACAAGGGTATTGGGATTCTTGCTAAAGAAGAGGACATAAATCCAGGGCTTTTGAAGTCCTTAGTGGCTTAATGTTCAAAACTTTGCTTCCTCAAGATGAAAGTTCAAACACAATTTAGGTCAAAGGTTAAAGAAGTCTGCCACTTCAGCGGACAGATAAGGGTTTTGAAGGTTTCTTTGGCTGAGGCCTGGTGGCCGAGCCAGACGGGAAGATGGAGTGTAAAGGACGCTGGGCTCCACCCTCAGCTATCTGCCTCTAGTTTCCTTAAGAGCTAATGTTTATTAAATTCCTCTCCTTTAATAAAGAAAAAAAAAATCCACAACAAGCAAAAAAGTAAATCCTACCTTTGTTCTGGCAAACTAGGTCAGCATCCTCTGTTCCTGCTGTCAGTTTTCTGCGGCGTGGGTTTCGCAATAAGTCACAGGTATTTATGAAACTGTGCTTGATTAAACTTTTGCTTTTTCCCCATCTAAGGGCTCCAGTGTCTCTTAGTCAGAGAGAGATGGAGTTGGCAGCTGTTTCTCTTGGAAGACTCCTAAGTGAAGACAGTGGATCTGAAGTCTACCTTTGCACGAGCTTGATTTGGAATTGAAGCATCCCAAACGGACATGCTGCGTGCAGAGATGCCACCGCCACATGAAAGCAGTTTAGCAGCATGGAAACTTTATTTTTTTACAGCCCATTTTAATGGGATTGGATTCAGTGGTATAAATTTCACTAAGCCTGCCTTTAAAAAAAAGAGATTCATTCACATTTTCCCCAGACTTCTGGTTTTCTCTGCAAACTCATCAATATCTCCATTTAGCACTTCTGTGTTAATTGTAAAGCCAAGATAAGGATTTACTTATGTAAGCTGTAAGACAATGGCAGTCTTTGGATATAGTTCTGAGGCATCAAAGAAGAGTAACACAGATTATAGATGTCAGTGTAAGTACAAAAAGTAAATCTTTCCCCTACACGAGCAGATGAGGTGGCATTCATGATTTCCTCCACATGCATGGCCTCAGAGGTGGAGACAAGGGTTCCCAGGGCAAGATTTTTTGTAAAGGAGGACTCAATAATCAGTACAAAAGATGATTTCACGTGTGTGGTCCCGTTGCTAGAGCCAGGGAATAAGAGCTAGGAATTCTTGGGTCTTGTGATTGCATCTATTGCCAACTCACTGTGCACTTGAGTCTTAGTTATTCTCCTCCTCTGTTTTTCATGACTATAAATGAGTAAGACGCAGCCATCAGGCAGTGTGAGAAACCAATGGGAGGGGCTATGTCTCCCCTCCACGTTAGCCAGCCTCTTAGAAATGCCTTCATTTATACCTTTTCCTGTTAACATTGCTAGAAATCAGTGCTGGGCATGGCCAGGCATGGAGCTGGCACCCCAGAGTAAGCAAATAGTCTTCAGGTCACACAGCTGTGACCCCAGTTCCCCACTTCTCTTTTTACATGTCCCCAAAGCTTTCTTGAGCTGTGTTGGAAAGTTGTGTTGCCATTGGTTAGAAGTGCTTCTGTCTTAAAAGAAAAATTCTCACCTCAAACCACAGATAAGTCCATTTGAGAGGAAATTAAAGAATAGAGATATAAAGGCAATAACTGGATTTAATTACACATTACTCTCCACAGCTGGACTAGAGCAGGGCTTCGCAAGCACACAGATCACCTGGACATGTGGTTCAATGCAGATTCTGATTCAGTAGGCCTGGCAGCCCTGAGATTCAGCATTTCCAGCAAGGTCTCACGTGATATGATGTTGCAGGTCTCTGGACCACACTTTGGGCAGCAAAGAAATACCATCTAATTGCCCCTTCCTTTCTCCAAAGCAGATAAGCAGTATAATTTACACAAAAGAGTGAGGATCCTAGAGCTGGACTTCTATGCTCAGATTCTGGTACCAAACATTGTCATAACCACAGTCACTTAATGTAACTAAGCTTCAGGTTTTTCTTCTGGAAAATGGGCTTTTATGAGTATTAAGCAAGATGGTGTCTTGGAAGTCCAGATGAGAAATGACGAGGGCCTGAAATAAGCCCATGGTCCCGGGGGTGGAACTGCGGGTACATGCTCCAGAGACATTAAGGAGGTCACATAGACAGTATTGACCAAGCGTGGGAAGTGGGTGAAGGAAAGAGTCAAGGTGCTGCCCAGATTTCTGTAGCGGATGGCTAGATGGATGCATTCATTCCACTGAATACAGAAGAAGGAGCACGTGGTGAGTGGGGAGAGGGTGGCCCTGGGGAGAAATGCTGACTATGATTTTGGACATATTGAGTTAGGAGTCTGGGCTGCAGACGCAGGTTTGAGAGAGCTCACTGTGGAAGACCAAGTGGGGTGACAAGAGAGCAAAAGCCAGGACAGAACTCTGGCAAACACTCAAGATCAGGGAGTGAGTGGCAGAAGAGGATCTACAAAAGAGACTGAGAAAGCAGTGTTGGAAAAGTAGGAAGAAAACCCAGAAAACATGGTACCATCCAACTAGGAGGCTGGGAAATGGTGACACTGACAATGACAGGGTGAGTAGGAAAGGAAGCTCATTTCGGAGAGAAGGCAGTCAATTCCGTGCTGGACACACTGGTGTTGAAATGTGGAACAACCAAGCAGGGATTTGGAAATACACCGTGGAGGCTTCAGCAGGACTAGGCAAAGATCTTTGACTGACAGCAGCATTTAGATGCAATCAGAAAAGACCAGAAGGATAACGGGCAGCACCAGAAAATGTCTGGGGAAGAGGGGACAGAAAACACACAGAGGGTGGTCAGCGATGGGTGTGCTGCTAGAGACATGGGGATTCATGTTTCACAGTCAATTTTCATTTTCAAAATGTGACAATTAGAAAAGCTAAAGAAAATCTCCATGAAAAAATTTTAAAATCTTTTCATATAATATCATAAATTTTAGAGATTAAAAACATCAGTGAAAATTTGGAGGGAACTTTAAATCGGCAACCACTTCCCTAATTTAAAAGTTCAATAAAGCAACTCTTGTAAGCAAAATAGCAAATAACTGGTCTGGATACTTTTTGACACAATAGGCCCAACTGCTAGATGATTTTTAAAAGTACATGTGTGCCCAAGACTTTAGTTATGCTCATTTGGGGTGTCCTTGCCACAGTAGCTGGGATGATACGTGTCAGATAACAGCTTCAGTTGCTCTTTGAATTTTCCCTGCTCTGACAGCAACCAGAAAGTCAACGTCAGTCCCTAGATCTAGAAACATTTAACTAAAATTTCTAATATGATTAAGAACATAGCATGTGCTGAGGTCAAAATGAACAGCAAGACTTGGGAATCTGACCTTGTCCTGTTCATCTTGACACCCCAGCGTTAGCTAACCCAGAACCCAACCCACAAAGGCACTTCACAAATGTTTGTTGAATGAAAGGCAACATAAAATATTGCATTTAACGAGCTCTACTCAAATCCCACTACTTCAGACGGCTTTTCCTGAAGAATCCCACTCTCGGAAGGCACTTTGTACTCGTGGATTTCTATATAAGCTTTTAATCTTGTCATCTTGCAATTATTATTATTCATGTGTTGTTTTTAATTATTCTCTTGTTAATTCGTGCATGTGTGTATATGTGTGTGTGTGCTCACACGTGCACGCAGGCTTTACTTCCTCCGTTCACTAGGAGTCCTCTAAGTCAGATCCTTTATTTTCCTCTGTTTTTAATTCCCAAGCTTTGTACAGGTCTGGGCACAGTGGGTACTTGTTGATAAAATAGCTCTCCTATGTTTTCACTGCCCTGTTAAATATTTTAATCATTGTCAATAGAATATGTGCTTTTCTACTTCACAGAAAAATGAAAGATTTGAGCCACTTGAGTGCTAAGATTTTGTAATAGAATGAATTTCTAAAAGAATACGTACTTGATTCTTCTCCATAGGTCTAGTAGAGACTTTGCTTTTTTCATCAAACTTCCACGTACATCTAAAGGCTAATGTCCAGTAGGTGATATGTAACATTTGAGTGGGGCTCTTATACATGGGGGACACACTGTGCTTTAATTCTGCAATCACAGGTGAAACCATGCTCCCTGGTCTCACAAAAAGCAAATACATAATGAGAAAGCTCCAACGCAACCATCACAGAAACTAAATGGATTCCTTATAGTTTGCTTAAAAATAGACATCTTCCTGATGAAGATTCATTTCAGTATAATCCTATTTGGAAGCAGAAAGTTTTTCAAGACAGAGGAGAATGAATCAGTTCTTCTGCTAGATACAACAATATTTTAAAAGGCTAGGTACTCTCTGTTCACACTTAAGGAAATGCAAACATCAAAAGGCAAACTCTGTTTTTACTTTGATAACCGTAATTCCAGTCTTCACATAATTAGTATACCTAAAAATTACATCTTTTATCAGCTTAACATAACATTTATTTATTCATTCATTCAACAAATATTTATTGAGTACCTACTATGTGTCAGGCACTGACCTAGATACTGAACAAAGAGAAAAGGCAACGGAATTCTGTCCCCAGCTCTAACATTCTAGCTTAATGAAATACTACTAGCACTGTGGCATTATAATTCTAAACTAAAAGAAATTACTAAGGGGTTCATTTTTTTGAGAACTGTAGAATATTTTAAATTAAGCATAACACCATAGTAAATTGAAGACATAATTGTCATTTAATATAAAAATTTAAAACTTTTTTTGATGTAGTATTTTAAGTCCACCAAATAACCAAACTGCTATCTAATTCTTAAATAAGGGGCATATTTAGCTTCTTGGGAACTGCACATTTTCCTAATTTTTAGGCTTTTGTGACAGACTACTTGGGGTCTTTTATGACACACAGCCTGATGACATACCAGGTTAATTAAAATAGAATGCTTTCTGAGATTAATAACAAACAATTTACTTACAAAACTTCTATGACCTATCAAAAATCAGTCTCAATCCAGGCTCACTAGTTTTATTTGTATCTGTGAAGCTTCCGGTGCAAAGTACTTAACTCTAGCTCAACACAGATAGCTGTGTGTTGAAAAGAAGACCGTTTGACTGATGGATTCTTTTGGCCTACATGTTGACATTATTGTTCTGTTTCCCAAAGCTGTTCATGTTGTGGTTATTGTAATAAAGCTCGGCTATTGAAAACCTGAAGCTATGCATCATAGCATATGCTTATTGTATGACACGTTTATTATTTTTCTTTCCGTTGGTTTTATGGTGCATTCCCACGGTGGCACATGAGTAACTATATATATTTGTTTTTGAGGTGTGTGAATTGGCTCAAACAACTTTGCCAGCTTCACCTGTGGTTATAAGCCCATTGGAATTCCAAGAACCATAGAGAAGTAAAGGGAGCCCTAGTACCTTTGAGCAATATGGCCTGATTTGTCTAGCCTAAGACTTGTAATCCAAAGCTCATTTATTAGTAGTACTATCAATTGGTTTGTTTTCTTCCTCTGTTACAAATAAGAACATGTGAGTTATGTGATGGGAATGCCAAAGTTCTCAACTTAGTCTCTTCATCATTCCCTTATAATTCACCCCTTTTTGAAAGAATAGATCCTTTAAAGACATCATTTATTCTGGTGTTTCTTTTAAAAGAAAGTTCATACTTGTTGATTGCTATGGGAAGAGAAAAACTAACTTTATTGTTTGTTAATATTCCCTTTTTAATATAGGAGTGGTTATCCTGGAAAAAAAATACTTAATTTATTTTCAGCATTCACTTAAAAATATTGTTTAGGAAACTATTTGCCTCTAGTTAAAGTATTAAATCCTAGAAAATCCACTCGGTTAATATTTTTGAGGTCTGCTACTTTGTCACATTTTTTTTTCTCCACTAGAGACTTTGGCTTTCTCATTGGTTCTTGATTAAAAGTCCTTGGATTGACTCAAAGTGCAATCCCTTAAACATATTTAGTTGCTTAAAAAAAAGAAAAGAAAAAGCCAGCAATAGAAAGCCCAGTAGGAAAGCAAGCATTATACTAGAGAGCAGCAACCCTGGAAAGACAGTTTTGTTAGTGGAAACACATTAGTCTTTCACAAACTAAGCAATGATGATATTTACAGAGCAGTTTATAAAAGGTCAAACGCTCATCTTCTGCCAACAAATGATGAATTTCCTTGCAAAAGGAAAAGCAGGTATTCCAGCAGGTTTTCCAACAGGGATCCATGGACACATTTTAAGGATTCTGAGACTTTTAGGATACTTTACATATTTTTAATTGTTTTGTTTCAATAGCAAAATAAATGTTTAAAAACTCAACCTTTTAGCAGTCATGAAAATAGAACTTTTCTCTGCAGTGGTAATTCTCAATGGAAAGACGTTGTTATAGACTAAGATCCTAATTTTTAGGCCAGCATTTCTCAAAGTGGACTCCACTGATGTGGTGTGGGGTGTGTGAAGGTTATTTTGCCCTTTTAAAGGGGGTCCAGGTATTATTCAAGTTTGAGAACCAGCTCTCTGCAGCGCAAACCACTCTGTGCTGCAGAGGGGGCCAGCGAAGGCAGAGGGCGCCACCGTGAGGGCCCCCATTTCAACGCTTGTCATTTCAATTGTGGTGGGTTAGAGATCACAGGGAAGCAGTGCTATCTGTTGAAGAGACATCAGACAGTGTAGTAAAAAGGGTAATCCATTTATTTTTAGAGAACTTTTCCACTCAGAGATCATACACGCTGCAGATCACAGAAACACATGCAAGCATGAAATTTAATTTTTAGTAACTCTTTCCTGGGGCTTCCATAGTAAGCAACAGTGAAAGGAAAATGATAATCATGACAAGGCAATTATAGAGCGGTTTGGAGAAAATGAAAAACTTTGAAAACATGTGGTTTGAAAAAATTGTTTTAATTAAAAAATAATGCAAGCTGCATTATTTTAGCTCAGAAGAGCAAAGTTAATCTTGCAAAGACAACACTTATAAACTTTAAAACAGTCAAGAAAGGATGAATCACATGTTTTTCCCCAGATGTGATTTTTTTTCCCCTAGTGATTCAGAATCTATAAATGTAATAAATATTGACTTACTAGGCTTCCAACAGATGGAATGAAACATGGAGTAAAACAAAAGCAATACATTTGTGCTTTAGGCATGAAATGAGTGAGAGATTAAGCTGAGGCGTCCCTGGATTATTAAGAGGAAACAAAGTGGATAATATTAATGTTTATGCACAACTGCATGCCATTTTCAGCAAATAAATACAACAAATTCAAAAATAAAGAAAGAAAGGAAAAGACCTGATCATTGTTTCTTTTCCCAGGGTGATAATTCCTTTTCCTTTAATTTTCAATTTTTAAAAAATATTACTGAAAAACAATAATAAAGAAGTTTCTATTCTTTTTAAGTTTTCCAACCACCCCTTTCAACTGATTGTATGTCTTCAACTAAACACTGAGTGAACATTTGTTTCAAAAGAGAATTATGATTTGGTGTATCTAACAGTGCAAAGAAAGAATATTAATACAGTAAAATACTGATTTACTTAAATTCCCTAGTACTTATTTAAACACCTCCAACAGAAAATGGAATTTTTGAAACTCAGACTCAAATTTTCCCTATAGGCAAAAGGCACAATGCTATGAAAACACAAATTGTAGGACTATTTAATAACTGTAATATGATATTGTCGTACTGACACACGAATGCCCTTTCTTCCATTAAAAAATCTTTAGAAACAACTTTTAGCTGAAGTATGGGCCAAAATGGCAAGTTTTCCTTGAAAGCAGTAGATGAAATAATGTATTTTAAAAATGTGAAAATCCATTTATCAATGTTCTGGTTTTGGTTGCTACTTTTTGTTGCAATGATATAAAGTGCTCTAGGACCAGTGGAAAGAAGGAAAACTCAAAGAACTAAATTCTTACATGTCAGGTTTTCCAAACGATCATCACTGCAACAAAATCATTTGCCCATTTGTCAAAATTTACAGCTATTCCAGACACGGGAAATTTTGACCAAGTTTGTGCCTTCACACGGTGCTAATCTCACTCCCGGAGCTGTAAACATGATGGCCGAAGTGACAGCCTGGCTACAAATCCGTCTGGCAGCTTCATTAGACATCTCTCGCCTGACTGATTAAACTGCATTTAAGACCCACTTTTATTTTTTCAAGGCTTTTGTTTAAATTAAAAGGTCGTGTTTTCAAGCAAATGATCCGCTGCTCCCTTCAGTCCAGGACCATAATACAGTTACATTATTACTAGTGTTACCCAAAGCAGTGTGAGTCAGATGCCCCGGCACACCAGCCAGGGGCTCCTCCCCTGGGGACAGCCAGGACACTGGGGAGGAGGACTGTTTATTTATTTGCAGTAGAACCTAGTGAGGGGCCCTGGCTGGGGGACGTTCAAGTTGTTGTTTAATAGCAAAATCCTAATGGCCTCCTAATGGGAAAATTTGGTTCCATATTTAGGACACACCTGCAATTTTCTCATTCATCCATTACAATTTTAGCAGTGGCTTTTTCTTTAAGTGGACACCATTTCATAAATCTCGATAATTTATCACTGTCCATGTTTTAAAAAGAGCTATAAAGTCAACTTTCCCAGAAGCTGGATTATTGCATACAGAAAATGTAATGGAAACACGTGCCACACTTTAAATCACATTTGCTCTTTTTTTTTTTTTTTTTTCTGTAATGTATCAAGAGGTTCATATTATGTACAAAGCAGAGAAGCCGTTCCAGGCTTATTAACCTCCATTGCAGCATTCAAGCCAAACAAGGAAACGCAGGAAACTTCACTTACTCTTTCCTGCAGTTTTTCTGTTGGTGTGCATGGCAAATATTGAAGAACCATCAGAGAGATAAACCATTCCTGAGCTGTTTTAACTTCCTGGGCAATCACTAAAGGCTGTTACCCATACATTTCACAGCAGGCACAAGAGGAAGAATCTAAAAACTGGTGACTGTGGTTGTGGGGAAATCTCTGCCTAAATTCAAGAGAGGGAGAAACTGTTTGCAGCCTTGTTTTTGCCTTTGTTTCACATGGTTTGCATTGTTTATGATGTCTGCCTTTGTTTCATAATGTATTTACCATGCCTCAGCGTGAGACCAATTCCTTTGTCATGAAGTTGATGAAACAAGTGAGGTCAAGATGCATCTACACAGGTAGTGGGATTGATCTTGGAAGCTAAAGTCTTATTTCCTTATGTTGATAGTTTTCATTTGTTAGTTAGAAAATTTTGAGCTTTTATCTATTATTAAATTCTATGCAAAATTGATTTTTGGATTAGATTTAGTGTTCTTTTTTTACATTTTCAATTATAATTAAATCCTCCATAATCATCAAGGGTTGAGTAGAACTGGTGTTGGCAAACTCCTACTGAGCATCAGTAACTCAGTGTGAACAAGGTTAGTGAACCATATTAAAGGAATAGTATTGCCTTTTCATTTTCATTTCAATGAGATCCAACTTAAAATAAATACATTTGCATATTGATACTGCAAATGAAATCCAAAAATTAGACATACAAAAAAAATCACACAGGCACATTTTCACATACTTGGAATGTAAACAATTTCCAGTTCTTCGAGAACATTGCTAGGCTATCTGCACCACAAAGCCCAAGTTCTTGAAACGAATTCATGCAACCCCATTTGTGGGAGACTTTGCTCCTGTTGATGTTGATGTGTGGGGAGGTTACACAAGGGCACTGATGAGAAAAGAGAATAGAGATTTTAAACTTTCATTCATGACTTTTCCAATTTTCATTTCTCTAATCTTCTGATGCAGCAAAACAAGGCAAAACAAAACAAAACAAAAAAACCTGCTGATAGAAAATGAAATTCAAGTAGAGTAATCATTACTTAACCCCAAAAGTATAAATAAGTTTAAATACCCTATTTTTAAAATAATTGTCACCTAAAATTTAAATAAATAATGAAAATAGATATTTTGAAAAGTACAGTATTTCAAAATACATTTGTTTAATTGAAAATTTCATTAATTAAAAAATTAAAGTTTATCACGAAGCTCTTTTTACAAAAATCTCCATAGAAAGTATTTTAACACATACGCTAATGCTAACTTAGGATCACTTGAGGTGTTACACGAGTATGTCCCTATTAGTTCTAACCAGCACAAACTAAACCTTAAGATTGATTTAAATTGCTTAAGTAAGGAAATATGTAAATAAGGAAATATGTAAGTTGCTCCTGTACCTAGTATTTAGCAAATGTTGGTTGTTATTTATTTAATAATTAGAGTAGTTTTTAGATAAATATCTTACTACAAATACGCAAAGTAATTAATATTCTACAACTTCTATTCTTAATCCCAGACTTCAATAAAATAAGCCAATCATTACTTAACGGAAAGCAAATAAATAAATGAAAGCAAATTATTTCAAAATGTTCTGAGATAGCAAAGCCTTCTTAAAATTAAGTTTATATCAACAATTTCAGGTGCAAAAAATTCCCTAAAAGGAGTGTCAAATTGGTAGGGAGAAGAGGAGATATTTTTCTAGCCTTTTCTATGATGTTTTTACTCTGAAAAAAAAGAATCTATTTTTCCATTTGAAAATCTCTAACAAATGAGTGACACTCAAATAACTAAAAGTTTGTTCATTCATTAATCATGTAAGCTCTAAATATGTGTTTTTGAAAAAAGTGTATTAAAATTGATGGACATATTTGGCAAAGCAATATCAGCCATACAAAAGCCATTTTAAACAGCCTCTTTAATAAGGTAGGAGATGAAAAATACCAGCACACAATAGTATGTGTTTAATTAGGAGGTTTACTGTTTTTAGGAACATCCTAATGAATAATAAATGATGTTTTATTTCCTGTGTCTGAGACACAAAGCCAAATAATCAAGAATCAAAGCAACTCAAAGTATTAAGTAACAATCAGTAAACTTGGGCAAGATTCTTTTTCCCTCTCAAGTTTAATTGGCTCATTGTTCCCAGGAACTATAAACCATGGGGTTGGTGGCAGTGCTGAAGTTTACTTCTATAAAGGAAGATTAACATATTCTGGAACTTTACACTAATCCTTGTTTTGAGTTAACTCAAGCAGATTGGATTAGTAATTCTTACCTACCACCCACTAGAAGGGACCCCAGCTTCTTTTCTTTGACAACCAGTGGTATTGTTACACCTTCTGTGCATTATCTCCCACTGAAAACATTCTCAGGGAAGAAATTGTGTTAAGGGGAAAAGAAACTGTTTTAGATGAGGGGGGCGAGAACCAGACCTTTCCAAGCTAAACCCGGTCGTTTTGTCTATTATCAGCTTGGTGCACGTTTGGTTAATTCAGGCAGTGGTGGGGTATGCTGAGAAGTTCATTAAACATTTCCTCGTCAGTAAATTGGCTTTTCCCTTCTCCCCATTTGGGGAGGGCCGCTGCCAAGAGGCAAGAGAAAAGCTTCTCCTTTACAACCTTCCTAGAACGGTTTCTAGCTTCTTTCTTTCTTTCTCTCCTTGTATTCCTTCAACTCTCAGATATGAACCAGAAGGAAACTGAACAATTCTCTAGGGAAATGATTACTTAGCCCTGTTCTTATTGGTACAATTGCCTTATATTCCTATTGATTTGGAGTCTTTGTAGAAAGAATATCAAAAATACCAAGTGCTGCCAAACCCTACAGGAGAGATGCCCTTGGCCTGCAGATTCAGATGCCATAGGCCTACCTTTGTGACCACGTGCCTGAAGAATGTGGATTTTGTCTTTATCAATATATGTCTCAAAATCCCTTTTTATTCCTATCTTTAACTTTCTAAAAGTCTTAAACAGTGACCACAACTATTCGTGATCTACTTCTTTTCTGTCAAGAATGAAATCATAGGAACCCACTGCTATCCTCATTTTCTTGTTAGCTTTTGCTACAGAGCAGCCAGATGGCCCTTTTGTAACAATGGGACATAGTTAATAACTGTTTTTACTATTAAAAATTATTAGAAACAGGTAAAATATTCCATTTTTTTGTTCTGGAAGTGAAAAGTCTAAATATCAACTCTTGCTTTATTCTAAATAATCTATATAATATAATTTGAAGCAGAATTGCCAATAAGTTGATTTTAAAAATTAATCTGGTGTTTAAAATTACCTCATTTCTTTAAATGAATTCTAGGCAAATGAAAACAACTGTCCGCTAATCATTAAATAGAGAATAACGATCTATGATTTTGAGGAATTTGGAAGGGACAAAGGGAGAGATAATTACTTAGCATCTACTTGGCCCCGGGCACTAGGCTGAGCTATTTATATACAATCCCATGTGAAATGGACATTAGTTTTCCAGTGGCACAGATGAGAATCTGAGAGGGTAGACCATATGCCCAGAGCCACACAGCCAGTGTGGGATTTGAACCCAGGTTGACAAGACGACAATACTCAATACTTGTTTTAGTACCAAGAGTCTTATGTTCCAAGTAATATCATTTTCAGAGCTACACATTAATAAGTCAAGAACAGTGAGAAGTAAATGTGTTAACTTGAACCTACTCTTGCCACCCTTGCTGATGACATTGACTGAAGGAATGAGAGGCAGGCCTGAGAGATGAGTTTTTAACAGGGCCGTCACCTAGAAGGGCAGGTCCAGGTAAGACTCAGAAACAGTCTTAGCAGCCAGGTTACCCACAGTGATGAACACCTAGAAACATCATAAAGGGATCTCCAAATGTGGAGGTGAGGGCTTTAGGAAAGAACATCTCTTGCTTCTAAATTGTGCTTCCTCCTCTTCCCTTCGCCTCCCTTCGCCTCCCCTCACCTCCCCTTCCCTTCCCTCCCCTTCCTTCCTCTTCCCTTCCCTTCCCAACACTGTTCAATGTTGGCCTAGAAAGCAGCCCCGCCATCCTGGCCCTTAAAGGAATATCACAAAGCAGCCGGGGGCCAGGACCCAGAATCCCTCCCCTCAACTCTGTTTGCCTCTTACAAGTGCCTCAATCCCATTCTCACTGGCTCCCAAATCCTGGTCCCATGATGTTCACCTCCATCCCTCCCTCTCTTCAGCCCCTCTGTGATCTTCTGCCATGACCATAAAGTGTGTAGTTATCCTAGCTGTTGGGGGAGCGCGCGCGCGCACACACACACACACACACACACACACGCACACACACGCACACCAGCCCAACTCCTGAGCTTTCCTTAGAAAAGTGCCTTCCAAAGCAACCCCGGGCAGGATGTATAAGTTTCTGTGGAAGGAAAAAGGGGACTAGATTCTGATCTTTCCTCAAATCACTCTCAGTGATTGGAGTGGGAGAAAGCATTTATGGTGTTGGCCAGGAATGGCAAATAGGTTTCTGTCGTGTGTGAACCCCAGCAAGTGGCGATGTCCATGGAAGCACAGAGGACACTAAGCCTTTGCCCTGCTCAGCTGCACAGAGGGCACAGCTGACCCTCAAAAGGAGGGAGCACTGGATTATACTAGTTTTACTGGCAAAGACAGCCTGGGTTTCTGAGTGGATTTTCTGGGCTAAATTTCAAAAACTTTAGCTTTTTTCCCCTCCAAGATAAGTAATTTATTTATTTCTTATTTGTACAAATTTATGGGGTACATGTGCAATTCTGGTACATGTATAGATTATGTAGTGGTCAAGTCAGGGCTTTTAGGGTATCCATCACCTAAATAACGTACATGGTACCCATCAACTAATTTCTCATGTCCCAGCCCCCTCCCACCCCCTCAGCCTTCTGAGTCTCCATTGTCTGTATTCCACTCTTAAAGTTCATGTATGCACATTTTTAAGCAACCACTTATGAGTGAAACTGTATGGAGACATGGAAAACAATATGGAGATTTCTCAAAGAACTAAAAATAGAACTACCATTTGATCCAGCAACTCCATTATGGGGTACCTACCCAAAGGAAAAGAAATAAATATATCAAAAAGTTACTGCACTTTTATGTTTGTCACAGCACTATTCACAATAGCAAAAATATGAAATCAACCTAAGTGTTCATCAGTGAACAAATGGATAAAGAAAATGTGGTGTATATACACAATGGAATACCATTCACCATAAAAAGAATGAAGTCGTGTCTTTTACAGCAACATGGATGGAGCTGGAAGTCATTACCATAAGTGAAACAAACAAAAAGTCAGATATCACATGTTCTCACTCAAAGTGGATACTAAAACTTCAGCGTTATTTAATAAACTTTGTCATTGGTATTGGTCCTTGCTTTTTCTGTTTTCCCAATATTCTTTCTTTAAAAATTAACGTATAATAATTGTACATATTAATGGGGTACATAGTGATGTTTTGATACATATGATGTATAGTGATCAGATCAGAATGATTAGCATAGCCATCATCTCAAACATTTATCATTTCTTTGTGTTGGGAACATTTAATATCCTCTTTCTAGCAATTTGAAACTATATAATGTATTATTGTTAACTACAGTCCTCTTGCAGTGGTATAGAGCACTAGAACTTACTCCTCTTATCTAGCTGTAATTTTGTATCCCTTAATAAAGGGAGCCCTATCCCCCCTTCCCCTACGTTTCCCAGGCCAATATTGTTTTTGGTCCTTGTTCATGAAGATAATTATCTAACATTGCAACCATTTTGTTTTCTTTTTACTGTCCTGTGAATGTTTA
Organism: Eulemur rufifrons; assembly: GCF_041146395.1. Classification (NCBI taxonomy): domain Eukaryota; kingdom Metazoa; phylum Chordata; class Mammalia; order Primates; family Lemuridae; genus Eulemur; species Eulemur rufifrons. The sequence goes on from NC_090984.1 coordinate 87,020,921, forward strand.
CGTCTGTAGACTATTCCTTTAATATGCATTGGATTGCTCCATGTATTAGTCAAGATTTGTTGGGGGTACTAGTGAAAGAGAGCCAGGTCAAGCTAGCATAAGCCTTGAAAGGTATTTGATCTGCTCACTTAAATGAGAAGTCCAAGGATAACTTCAGGCCTGGCTGTATCCAGGGGCAAATGTCATCCCAACTCTCTTGTGTCTCAGATTTACCTTCTACTATATGTGGACTTCATGTCTTGTTTTGTAAATGTCCTTCCTAAAAGGTCCTGGGGAAGGTGGCTGGCAGCCATTCCCAAACACACACACACACACGCACACACACACGTATTCACACACTCAGTGGGGAAGGAATGCTAGAAATGCCAAATGACTTATCATATGCTATTCATTCTAAGAGTTCTTTCTTCCTTTCTTCCTTCCTTCTTTCTCCTTCTTTCCTTTCTGCCTTTCTTATTTTCTTTAATGTTTTCACCATTTAGCATCTCTGAAATCAGAATGTATCTTAAACTTGCTATCACCAGGTGGCATTTGAGACATAGTTGTCTTCACCTGAACATGTACTTCAAAACTTGCTGAATGGGTGTCAGTGGCTTGCGAATTCCAGAGTATCTTCAGAAATACCGCACCACTGATAATCTTGATGGCACAGAGAACACTGGGTGGAAAACTGTGAATGGCAACAACTGCAAGTCCAAAAATGATTCAGAAGATTTGAACACGGTAAGTAAAGAAGTTTTGAAGGTACCACTAGTTTTGCTTACATTTGCTTTTTATTTATATACAAAAGTAAGATATTATAGAAATTGGCATCTTTATAAGTCTAAAAGAACACTTCCAGTAAATACAAATTTTCATAATACATCTTAGCACAAATAAAGTGAGTGATGTCTACAAAACTATATCCATTTTCTATTCACTAGAACAAGATTATAGACAAGTCCCAACTCTAAGCTGATAGAAGTATTGTTTTATGTCATTGTGATGCAATTTATGATCTTCATTTTAAATCCACACATGAGATCATGGAGAGGGAGTCAGCAGAGCTTCCCCAGGATGGTGTGGTGGGACGCACAGTGGCCTGATGGGACCTCAGGATTCTCATTCCAAGTCTTACTCTAGCTGGAAACCTCAGGGGATTCACTTAACTTCTCTGGGCTTCATCCAACCTTATCCTTAATAGAAATCGAGTAATCACTCACATCTCTTCTGGTTGTGAAATTTTTTAAGCTGACAACGTAATATATGTACTATAAAAACCTAGTGTTCTTATCGTAGAACTACACTGATTATTTTAGAATTTTGCAAATGTGACAATGATCAAAAAATTTAATAATTCATATTACTTAAAAGACATTAAAAGAGGAGTGTGTTAAAGCCAACAATACCCACAGTTTTTCTGAAATTCATCAGAATATCACACAATATCAAGTTAAGCATTATTCAAATTTTTCTTTTAACCTGTCCGTGCTAAACACACTGAAATAGCCAGTGTCGGTACTAATGAGTTTAGCATTATTGGGCTACATCAGGAAACACCCGACTCTAGGTTATTTGTTCTGCAGGTTTACTCTGTCTGTGTGGAAACAGTGTCAGGCAGTATCTTAATTTCTTCCCAGAGAAGCAAGAGAAGGAAGTGCTCACCAGGTAGGCAGGTATCTCAAAGATACCCCAGTGTACAAATAAAAAACAGCTAGGTATTTAAAATTACATGAAAACAGAATCTGGAGTTTCTGTTAAAGCACAATGCAGACTAAGAATTCAAGTTTATACAAGTCTCCCAACCCCAAGAAAGAAGAAAATATGTGATAACCCATAGTAACCTAATAGTAGCAGCAGTTATAATGAGGCTGGTGTCACATCTGTGTGGAATATCAAGGCAACCATTCTTTATTTTGTTCTAGTTGTCTTCTTATTCATTTCTTTTCAGCACATCTGCAGAGAAACCCCCTGGTGTTGGTGTTTCTGATTTCCATGTAACACGTAAATAGTAAGAAGCAGGAAAAGGAAAAAAATCAAAACCTTTGCTGAACTCCGTAAATCCTGTGTTTCCTAAATGTCAAGGAAGCAGTTAGCAGTTTCTTTTTTGATGAGGAAATGAACCAAATTAAAGAGTGAGTTATCCAGGATCACAAAAGGAATCAGTGCCTAAAATTAGAACAAGTCTCAGATTCCTAACTCATTGATTAAATGCAAAATTGAGCTCTCATTTCAACAATGACTACGTCAGGACTTCTACTAGAGCAAGATAATTTGACATAGACATAAGGAAAATTTTCCTAATATGAATATGTAAGACAGTAGAGTATGCTCAGGGGGGAGAATATGCAACCTCTGCCTTTTCAAAAAAGAAGTACCAGCTAATTTGTCAGTTCCATATAACCTCTCCTGACATGGTACCCTTTCAACCCTTTGAGACATGGAAATATTTTATTCTTACCCATCTCTCTGCTTCTTCCTAGTTTCCTTCAATAACTCATACTTCCTATTATTGTTCTGTCATTCTCTTATGTCCCAAACTACTTTATTTATATTACTTCTAAATGCTGTGCCCTATGCTGAACATTATACTCCAAGAGCGGTCTGACCAGGAAAGGTTAGTACAGTTCCAGTTGACTCCCTTTTCCTCTTTACCAAAGTATTAATGTAACCAGCACTCCCTTTGGCTTGTTCATTTTTTGGTAAACTTTTGCCTCATTTTGATGTCAGTCCAAATACCTGGAACACTCATGTGCTATTATGTCACAATTTCTTCATCTCATGCTTGGTGTCATTTTTTGGACCCAAGAGCAGGACTTTACATTCTTGTTGTTAAATTCCTTCCTGATAGATTTGGTCCATTGAGATATTTTCAGACTCTGATTCTGCCATCCGGCAGATAGCTTTTCCGACGAGCTCCAGGCCATTTGCAAATGTGACTAGCATACCCACTACATCATCATCCAAGTTATTGATAAAAACGGTGAGAGCAGACAAGAGGGCCTGTCAACACTGGTCTAAACATCCCTCCAGAGTGACATTCATATCTTTGCTCCTGTATCAGTCAAGTCTAACCAGCAAAACAGAAACCATCCTGAGCATTTAGAACAGAGAGAATTTAACACAGGAGAGCTGTTTCACAGACAATGGAAGATCTGAGAAGCCAACCAGAGAACAATAAGAAAACCTAGAAAGCAGAAACAGCAGGAAGCCACTGTCACTCACAGGCTGGAGTAACCAAGGGGAAATGTTAGTAGAACCTACCAGCAAAAGACGGCGCCAATGAGACGATGCTGCCGCCCCGGGCACGCTGGCCTTCCCTCTGCTGGCCTAACCCAGCTGGAAGCCAGCTGATGCAGGAGCTTGGGGAAAACAGCCAGCTTAGGTCAATGCCTGTGGTAGAGAGCAGAGGAGCACAGGACAAGGAGTAGACTTGAGTTCACACACGCCTAGGACCGCTGTAGCCCTTTTTGGGTAGGGTTGTTTAATCAGTTACTAACAGATTGTTCTTGAATCCAAGAGGATTTCTCCGTCTTGCTCACAAGAACATAAGGAAAGAATTGAAGTGTATGGCAAAGTTCACATCCATAATGTTGACCTATTTGACTTATCCTAGTGGATTGATAGTCCCATTAAATGAAGAAATAAGACTACTCATCCTAAGTAAGTCCTAGTGATCCTTTGCTTTCTCATCTACGTCTTCACAAATCATTAGTCTATACACACAGGCTAGCAAACCACAGCCTACGGGCCAAATCTGACCCATCCTCTGTGAAGTTTATTGAACACAGCCATACTCACGCACATATACATGGTCTATGGCTGCTTTCACACTATAAAGGCAGAGTTGAATCACTGTGACAGGGACCATATGGCCTGCAAAGCCTGAAATATTTACTATCTGATCCTTTATAAAAAAAGCCAACCCCTGGATTATAATTTGCAGACTCCAATCACATCTTTCTTCTAAACAAGCAGACGTTTTCCATCTATACTCTTTTTGTTCCGTCCCCCTTTTCCATTTTCTCTCTTACATGGTCAATAGTGGTTGTTATGGACTGAATGTTTGTGTCCCCCCAAAATTTGTGTGTTGAAATCCTAACCACCAAGGTGATGGTATCAGGAGCCGAGGCTTTTGACAGGTGATCAGGTAATGAAGGTGGAAGCCTCATGAACGAGATTCGTGTTTGTAAGAACAGACACGAGAGAGCTTGCGTCTGCCCTCTCTGCTCTCCACCGTGTGAGGAACTAACAAGAAGATAGGTCTCTGCAAACCAGGAAGAGGGCTTCTCCCAAGAACCCAGCTATGCTGGCACCCTGATCTCGGATGCCAGCATCCACAACTGTGAGAAATAAATGCTTGTTGTTTAAGCCACACATCTATGGCAATTCGTTTTAGCAGCTTCAACTGACTAAGGCAGGGCTCATCAATATCACTTGTTATTTCTCTCAGGGGGACCTCATAATATCCCCACTAAGGCCTATAAGGACCCATGAAAAGTGTCCGTCATTGCTTCTCTGACCTCATCTGCCATCTGCCTACCCTTGTCTGCTCCTATTAGATTCCATCTTGTGTGAGTTGGTCCATTGAGATATTTGTAGGTTCTGATTCTCTTCCCTGCTAACTCCTAGAACATACCTGGCCCACTCCATTGCAGGATCTTTGCACTTGTTCCCTCTGCCTTGCTCCAGGCATCTACATGCATGGCTCGCATACTCCTGTGCTAAAGTATCACTTGGTAAGCCTTCTCCTGACTTTCCTATTCAAAATCACACTCACCATCCTCCTCCCTGCAGCATTCCCGCATCCCCTTCTCTGCTTTACTCTTCTCCAAAGTACTGGTCACCCTCTGACACAATTATTTGCTTATTGTCTGTTCTTTCCCCAATCCCCACTAAAATGTAAACTCTAGGAGGGCAGAAGTTTTGTCTTGTTTGTTCACTAAAGTATCCCAGCACCTAGAATTTGCATTCCAGGCAAATTATAATAGGCATGCAATAAATATTTTTGGAAAGAATGAAGATCAAGACACTAACTCATTTAGAGGGACTGGCTCTTGTCATCTATTCACCCAGCTCAGGTTCTCTTTAGAGTCATCTTTTGCAAGCAGGGAGAATGGGAAAAGAATCATCCCTGCAATTGGATCAGCAAAGAGAGAACTTCAATATGGCAAGGAAAAAAAAGTGAATCATTAAAGTTCTATTAGAATTTACATACAAGTTAGTCACCAAGGAGTCTATAGTCAGCATTTTAAAAACCAACATTAAAGAACCTTGAAAAAGTCATGTAGGAGGATTCCAGGTAACAACTCTATTTTTTAATTGCTATTCCAAGGACTTGTCCCTCCCCCTCCCCACCCATGACTCTCCTTTAATAAAGTTGCTGTAGCTTAACCCTAAATAAGTCTCACAACCGTATCTGAAGACCTCTCAGAATTTTGTTATAGTTCATTGGGCCATAGGAAGCCCTTCTGGCACCTAAGTCAGAAATAATATTTATTCATATCTATTCCTTTTTCATTTCTTGATCTATAAAGAGGTCTTAGGATGACAAAACTATAAAATCCCAAACTCTTCACAGAGAGTCTTGTCATGGGTCTAATGAAAGAAATGTGGCTGGTCTAAATAAATTGATTGAGCAAACTATTTTTATTTCACAGTCAGCCAATATCATTGGCTTTAAGACTGTTTTATGATCAAGTTGACCTTTTAATATTTTAAAATATGCTTAACTCTACACTATTGCATTTTTGTGTGTGAGGTTTTTTTACTGGACATTTTGAAGCTAAGCCTTTGGCACAGTTGAAATTTTTGTACACCCTTAAAGTTATCATTTTGTTTGTTTGCTTGTTTGTTTGTTTTAAATAAACTTTTACTTTCAGGCTATAATTTCTTTATTCCAACACTTGCCTGCCCTCATTGTTGTTTAGTTTGTGGATCTTGCTCATTTTTGAATTTTAAAATTATATCTCTTTTTGTATTACCTTATTGAAACATTGTACAAGTGTTCAGATAGTTAAAGCATTGCTTAAGATATGTAAGATAATGTCATTGTTATTCTAAAATTAAACATGAAAGTATTCTGCCAAAGAGTCTTTTTTCTGAGTCTCTGGGAAGATGAGAAGCCCACAAAAGTGAACTATTAAATGATCTAAGCTATTGCCAACCGTTCTTTAGTTTCTAACTACAGTGCTTATGATTTATTTTAAAATATTTGTATAGTTAATAAAAACATAATTAAAAGAAAGATTTAATTGTACTCCCAGCACTAACCTAAAACTGTTTCAAATGACCTTCGTTTTCTTATTTCACAACAGCCTTTTGTTCTCGGTTTTTCCATCTGATTGCTAAGCATTTTTCAATGGAGGTCTCAATTAGAAGAAAAAAAGGGAGTGGGGGACAATCATTTAATTCAAAAATTAATTTGGAGATCAGGCAACTGACTTAGGCTCATGCCAACAACTTAAGGCTTTTCAGCTCTGGCCACATGATCCAAAGGAACTGAGCAACAACTGTTTAGCTGCTTTAATCCTCCTTAATTTGAGTGCAAAGAAACTCACATGTGTTTCTAAGAACATTGTTGGAGTACAAGAAGTCCATTTCTGGGGACACCACCTAATGCCCTTGTTTTGCTGATCTCACTGTATTCTAAATTAATTTCTAAACCATACACAAGCAGAGAGTGGGGTGGGCTGGAGAGGGGGGAATAGCTAAAAGCAAGGCTGTGTCTCGTGTTGTTGAAACAACTACGAAAAGGGTCTTCAAAGACTTTCTTCATACCATGACAGGAGTTTGCTTTATGTTGTGATAAAGCTGGGCTCAGTCATGAGAAAGACGAAAGCACAGACTGCTCCCCCAACTCATCTCCGAGAAGCTGGTGAAAGGCACCGGGGAGTACAGCCTGGCAGGCTGCTTCTCTTCCTTTGTTTGGAGCCCTCTAGGTTCACTGGTCTTTAGAGGAACTTAATTAAAATCCATGGACAATTTTCCAGGAAGTAGATTAAACCCTTATGGTAAATGTGTTCTGTTAGGAGACTTTAATTCTCCCCTGTCATGTTTTACTTGGGAGGGGAAAAGCCTAAAGACTAAAAAACTGGTAGGTTTGCTATGAATTTTAAGTCCGAAGAGTTGTTGGGCAACTAAGTTCTCAAAACTTTTTATCTGGGGTTTACTCATCAAATGGAAAATCAGGAAACCAGGGAGGGCTGGACTTTCTTAGGCAAAGTTGCAGAGTAGAAGGCGTTTGTTCTCTGTGCAATGTTTCTGCTTTCTTTAGCCTTCTTGCCCCTTGGTTCCAATCTCTAGCTCTGTAAAGAACCTCCCTCCCTAATGCAAAAATTCTTCCTCCTCCTTCACCTGCACACAGCCAAACTTACTCTCAAGAAAGAGATGCATCAAAGCAATCAAACAAAGGAATAAACAATAACTAATATTTACTGACCTCTTGTTTCCTGCCAATCATTGGTCCAGGCACTTTACATGTGCTGTCATTTAATTCTCACAGCAACCTTATAAGATAGGCGTTATTCTTATCCACATGTTACCGACTAGGCTAAGGACTTGCCGAAATTCACACAGGGATTCCAAATCAGGAATTCTCATTACAAAGTTTATTCTTTCAATCATGCAACTCTGTGATTGTTATACCTTAGTGTATGGGTACCAGGTGACTGGTAACACTTGGTGGATTGCTTCTCCCAGAGCGGGTGCATCTGATTAGAAGACATAGCCTTAAGCAAAAGAGGAAGGCTGTAGTTGTGTATGTTTCTATCAGTGGAGCCTTCCTGAGGCCCGTGAAACTGGTCCTAGAAGAAGGGGCCTGTTCTGGCCTCGCCATTGGCCTTCATGTACACTAATGAGCCAATTTGGAGATGGAGTTAAATAATATTCATATACCCATAACACTGGGATGGTAAGGAGAGTAAAGATACTCAGGGAACCACAGCCCTTTTGCTTACGCAAATCTTTGAAGTCATCTAATCCAACTTCCTATCCAAACAGGAACTCTCTGTCTGAATCCTTGAAAGATAGTCTTTAAGCCTCTTACTTCCAACGCCAGAGAGTTTGTTATGTGCCTCAGCTGACTGACCTTCCCTAATTGTTAAAATGTTCTTTTTTTAAAATTTATTTTTAATTCTTTTTAAGGTAGGCCAAGTAAAGCAGTGAAAATGTTCTTATTCATACTGAACGCAAACCTACCTTCCCTGTAAGTCCAATTTGCATGTGGGTTAAGGCAAGTACATCAGAGCTGCTCTCTCCTCTCTCCTCAGAACTTCCCAGGTAAAGTGACATCCTCAAGGGCACTGTCATGACCAGAGGGGACACCAGTGGGCTCAGGATTTGAAACCCCAAGAAACCAGTCTCACTAGCAGCAGCTCTGAGGATGAAACAGTTAAATTCTATTATACCATTTTCAACAGCACTTATGTAGCTAGGGAGCCTAACTTTGGGGGCTAGTCCTTCAGTCTCCCCAAACCATCTGGCATCCAATCTGCCCTCATTCCTCAATCCACACTCCAAATTCTCTGACCTGGATAGCACTTTCCCCCTTATCCATCTCCTAATCCTGGCTTTTAATTGAGTCACAAAAACAAAGCAAAGTGGGGTGCATGTGTCAAGCACTGGGCTGTGTACATTTTGATTTCATGGACCCAAACTATTCGAGACTTTCAATATGTGCTTATTTTTAGAACCCATGGCTGTATTTTTAAAAAGTGTTGGCCACTTTGATTTTTAAAAAAGCTAGCACTCTGGGAGGCCAGGGCGGGAGGATTGCTTGAGGTCAGGAGTTTGAGGTTGCAGTGAGCTATGATGAAGCCACTGTGCCCTAGCTGGTACGACAGAGCAAGACTCTGTCTCAAAAAAAAAAGAAGGAAAAAAGAAAAAAAAAAGCAGCAGATCAATAAGAAACTGTCTTTAAGATTTGAATAAAGAAAAGAAAAAGAACATTCTGTGAATGAGATATCTGCCCCAAAAGCGAGTCTAGTGTGCTTCAGGTGTGATGGGCTGATTTCTGGAAGGTAGGCAGTTTTATGGAACTTTATGGAACTGTCCTTATGAAAGGCTGAGAGGACAGCAAGAGGGACTCGACCTCCAAATTCAGACCCAGAGGTTCACCTAGCCCGGAAGGTGGCCCTGGCACTGGGCCAGATGTTCAGCCTGATGTATAAACTCAGCTGATGAAGAAGCACCACTGAAGTAATTAAAACAGGATAGGAGAAGAGACAGGAAGGGCTGGATTCCCTCCAGGGTTGATGACAGCCAAGTTCTGGGCTGTTGCCTGGAATGGCTATCCCAAGGAAAAACTGGTGAAAAGTTCCAACATTTTGTGAATATATTTTGGGTATGCTGAAGAGAGATTAAATCAGAAGGCTTCATGCATGCTTTATTATTATTAAATGTTTTGAATCTTCTTGATATTTAATCCATTTCTTAATGATTGAATAGCAGAGGTAATTAGTGCATAGACCTTAAGTTATTCAGGTTAAGGATCATAGTGTGTTAGAAAAAGCAATGAGTAGGAGCCAGAAGCCAGTTTTCCGGTTCCAACTCCAATGCAATTAGCTCTGACCTTGAGCAAGTCACTTAAACCTGTGAACGTCTATGAGAGAAGACCTACAGGACTTCCCACATTTCTTCCTGTTTAGTTTTTCTGTGCCACATAACAGCTCACACCAAAAGATCTATCTACATCTATCTATTCATAGATCCATATCCATATCTATCTGTCTATCTGTAAAGTGGTCAGTATAGTTAGTCCCAGTTTCCCTGTGTTTCCAGGTTCAGCCAGTAGAGGACTTTAAGACTAAAAGAGCAATGTTGAAGAGAAGACAGAAATATATGAATGACCAACTGGATGGTAACTGAATGGTAGTTCTTAAAATAACTGAAGAAGCTGGAAGAGGGAATTAAATTGTGGTGTTGAGATAAACTGAAATAGGGTAGGGGCTATGTTTATTTAGGGCAGTGCCCAGCACAACTTGGTATCCAGGAGGTACCCAATAAAAATTAGTAAATGAATGAAAACACTTATAACCAAAGACTTATAACTAAAGAACATGCTCCAATATAGGGTTAAGTTGCAAGGGTCAGGTGGAGGACATTTCCATAGTTCAAATCTATCTGATGACTCTAGAAATATAGGATCAGATAACCATAAAGGACATTTTAATATTCACACTATGGGGTCTATGAGTGTTTTGGACCTGACTCATTTAAATCAGAAAAGTTGGGAAAAGCACGAATGCAGACAGATGATTCCACAAATAGTTCCAGATCTGCCTTATGGAGATCTGCACAGGTAGTGTGGCTAGAATGAAAGGTGGCCCAGCTGCAGAGGCGAGCTCTGGAAGAGTGAGCAGTCACTCCTGCTCTTTTCCCAGCACACATACTCCGGCTACAGAGGGCAAGCACTCTGTAGATGTCATCAGCAGGACCCAACCTGGGCACAATGTCAAAGCAGTCAAAGTTTGCCTCCTGCAGCGCAGCCTCCTCTTTCTGCCCTCTCCCCCTGAATCAGACTTGTTGCTGGCAACCCTTCAATGCAGAGGTCTGGCTGTGGGAGTGCTGGGGAGTTATCCTTTAGAGTTATTTTTAAAGATGATCATTAGGACAAGGATACATTCAACTAGTCCTACTTAACTACATATCATGCTGCTGGATGCACAATTATCCCTCCACACACTCACAATGGTCAAAATATATTGAGAATGAATGGTTTGGCTTCCCATTCTCTACGCCTCTGATCCTATAAAATGAGAGGACTTCCATAGTTCTCTTGGCATGGAATGTGGTTAACTCCACTTGTGAATAGAGACACCAAATCTGCTGCAAACTTTAGTTCAATTATCACCTGGGTTACAAATTCCCTACATCTATGCTTTTCCATTTGAGCAGTATTTTTCTACTCTGTAACCAAGCTTCTTAAGCCGGTTATTGGCCATTGTGCAAGCTAACTGCAGGACAACAAAGAGTTAAGGTGTTATTATCCAAATGCATTTCAGCAATCCAAGAACATCATGTCCTCCCGATTGCTAAGAAACAAAAGCAAAATTCCCACAAATATTTGAATCTCTGGAATAAAAAAGCAAGATTGAGGAGGAAGACCAGACTGGAAAACAAAAGAGAGAAGGAACCTCCAGGGGGAGGTGGCAGATGGTCCACCAGGTGGACTTTGACAGTCCACAGAACTGGCCAAACTGACTGGTGGACCAGGCAATTTTTAGCAATGATTACAGTGTGAGCCAGAGTGCACCAGCCATATGGCACGTTGCCAGTCATCACTCCTAGTGACATTCCAACCAGATAAGCAATACATTCATTGCTGGAAGGGGCTTGAGGGGCACCAGGGAGGAAGTTAAGAGCAGGCAGGCAAGTGGGATGGAATAAAGCACACTCACAACCCAAATCTAACAGGTTCCAACATGTCTGAACAGGTAACTAGTAAGGTAGCTTAACCTTTGGTCTCTGCACACCCGGGAACACTGCCCTGAGAAAGATTTGATTTACTCCAAGAAGTAATTAAATCTGGTGGCACAGTGCTAATCGGGAGAGTATTCAGCACTCGGAGATATGCACTGGAAAATTCTTTCTCTCCCCTTTGTAAATGCCCAAACCCTGGGCACCTTATTATTCAAGTTTCTAATTAAAAAGGAACAGGAACAGTTCAATAACCTGGAGCAATCCATCAAGCTCACAACCTAATAAAAGAATGCAGGGGCGCAGAGATACTCTCCCCTCTACTGGGTACTGTAAGGCTCCACGGAGAGAAGGCAAGGAGTTCCTTGGTGCTTTACCTCTCTGCTGACTTAACTGTCATATTGCATAGTTGCTGCTAAACTGCACGAAAGGTATTTCTAATCTCATGACGGTGACTGGAAGGGGTTGAAGGACACAAATTAAGTCTCAGAGCAGTACAGCCGAGTAAGAATGGAAGGTCAGTCAGTTGACTCTTCCCACAATTCCCCGAACAAGGCAATTATTCATGAAGGAAATTTCAAATTATTTTCATTAGACTTGTGTTTTACCAATCTAACCAAAGTGATTAATTAGGGATTAAAATATTTACTCTGCACATGCTGCCTTGGCTCAGCACTAGCATATTTAAGCATTGTGCTAAAAGGGTCAGCTGTTTCCAGTATTGTTTGGAATTCGTTTCCTATTTGCCATGTAAAAGGGCACTGACATGCATGTCTATACCATACTTAGGGTCTCTCCAGGCACCAAACTGGAGAAGCAGGAAGAAGCTCCAGAGCATCCACCCTTTGACCCCAAATTTCTTCCTTGTTAGAACCACTTTGTGTCAATGGTCATAGATTTTCTGTATCCACATCTTTGTAACAAGGTATCCAGGATGCCCGGGGCGGGGGGGGGGGGCAGACAGTAATACCCCTAATCAATGACACATCTCAGAGCATGGTATACAGTGAGAGATACCATGGCACACGTGTGGGAGGGAGACTACAAGAATAGGAGGATTTTCTGAGATTTTAGGGGGATTTTCAGCACTATGGGATGCCATAGAGCAAGTCATAAGAACTATTTCCAGTGTTGAGATAGTGGCAGCAGGACTGGTTATTCAAACAGGATACCGAAGCCTCACTTGGTGCCCAGTGGGGCCAAAGCATTTACCTGAGTTTAAATTTACTGCTTCCTCAGTGAGACTTCAAATAGGGCACCAGCATTGGAGATATGCCTTGTTTATTCGTAAGTTTCCAACCTTTTAAGATATTGCTAAGAATCTGCCTGGAAAGGAGGTAGGAGAAAGAACGCTTCCTTATGTTGCTACTGGACTCTGTCACTGAAGAGATGCGACCCATGGGGGTTCCATGACTGCACCTCTGAAGGTTTGCAAAGGGATGAAGATGATGCGTAGGCATTTTTCATTTTGCTTCCTGCCAACAATGCTAATCACATGTCTTCAACTGTTCTCCGAAGGCTTCAGAGATAGAGAAAAAGATTATATAGCTATAATTATATATATGCTGTAGGACTAAATCAATTAATTGTTTTGGAAGCAGAGATGGTGAATACAAAGTGGTAAATATGGATGGGGTAAATAAACCCACAGTTCTTGTAGGATACAGTTGAAGAGGGGAATAGTTAGGGCAAGACTGTATCTGCAGGGACAGGTAGAGTGCAGGATGAGATAGGGGATGCTCTCCCTTTAGAAGACAGAATTGTGCATGAGGAAAACTACCAGGGTAGGGTGCATTGATGTCAAGATTGACAAACACCCAGTGGAGAGGGATGGATCCATAGTATCCCACGCAGGAGAGAGGTCCTGGATTGGTCAGGAGAAGGTATTCATTGACAGGGAGAACAGTAGTTTCAGTGGAGTGTTGAGGCCATGAGCCAGGTTGGCTGGAGTCCAAGAAGACAGCTGGTGTGGAGACGTGGATATGGCAGCAGGTACAGCGGCGCAGCTCTGTAGTTTATCTAGGAATAATAATAATAACAATGAAAATAATTTGTGGAATGCTTTCCATGAGCCAGGTTCTAGGTAGGCAATATCACACTTTCTTTAATCCTCAACAATCCAAGGTCCATTTTATACACAATTATTAAGAGCCAGAACCAGGATTCAAACCCATGTCTGTCAGGAAGAAAAACTTATGCTCTTAGGAGCACAAAATACAGTCTTAATAGAAGAGAAATGGGATGGGGAGGGAAGGGGTGGATGAGAGCACAGCTGGGGAGCATTAGAGTAATGATGAATTAAGGGATAAGACATGGAAAAATCAAGGGATATCTTTCGCTCTGGAGCAACAGCGTGTCTAGAAAACTTTAGGGAACACTTAGGTTGGAAACCAGCAGGTCTGAATTCTAATTTTGACTCAGGTCCTCAAAAGTGTTGTGAGTTTAGGAAAGCCACTCAACCTATGGGCCTTAGATGCCTCATTCAACAAAAACAACACTGTGTACCTTACCCACTTTAAAGGCTATACAGTAGGGATAAAATATAATAAATTAGTTAATTAAAATGGCTAACAATTATGTGGCCAAATGATACGGCCAGCACTTTGCTAAACACATGCAATTCTTTCATCTAGCTCTTGTGATGACCTTGTGCCTAGAAACTATTATTATCATGAGATAAAAGAGAAAAAAGAAACATTCCATTAAGTTTAAAGAACCACAAGCATATAAGGTTTTATGATTATGATTTTGTAGGAAGCAGTTGCATCCAGGTTAAAGAGGAGATGGTAAAAAATGAAAAATCCCTGAACCTTCTAGAAAAAGAAAAGCATAGAGGCTGAGGTAAGGCATGCATAGGTACGTAATTAGGAATCATGTAAAATAACTGAAGGCTCAGCTGCAGGGGAAATTTCATAGAGAAGCAATGTCGGTTACCTGAAATTATGAATAACAGAATTTGGGATAATCTTGGCTGTATTTCTGAGAGAGAATGTATCAGATATAAAACAAATTGATCTTGGCTAACAGCTTTGAAATATTATCTGCCCCTAGAAGTTGGACATGTTTCAGGGTATTTTAAATCTCAAGGAAGTTATACTTTCCTTTACCTTCTATCTAACTTTTATAGCCATTGCATCCTCACCAAGATGAAAAAGATGCATAACAGGATTTGCATTCCTTACTGGAATATGACTGCTGCAAGCAAACAGTTCAGAACTCACTTGTTAGCAATATTATTAGAAGTCTCAATCGTTTTCCTCACAGGGCAAAATGCCCTGAGGGGAAAGAAGTCACCTGCCACTTTCTAATGTTATTTAATCTTTTTAGTCTGTCTGAGCTGTAAACTGTCAATCACAGTTAATGTTTAGTCACCTTGAATGCTGTTTAATCAGTAGAATGCTTAGTATATCTATAAATACCTGATGACACAGGAATTAAGTCTTTACAATAATTACCCCACTACATCATTTGACATCATTACTCACAGGCAAGGCCAAAACCATTTTTAATCTCTCCTGGTTTTTCAGCAAGAAATGTTTCATTACTGCTACATAACTGGAATAATTATTTCACACGGAGAAAACAGGCAACTGAAATTTGCACATTGGGCTGTTTATAATGTCTGAATGGCACCGTCTGTCTTTAAATGCTGCTGATGACAAGATAATTACGATGATGTGAATGGATTGCCAAGTGTATGCAGCAAGAGACAAGAGCAGCTCTGGGTCAGGATTTGATCAGTGATTAACGCTATGTGCACTTAGGTCCACATTAATGTATTTGTCTTACGAAGGCCATTGAAAAAGGACATTTTTTAAATGTCAAGAAAAGAGATTGTAGGTCAGGCACCAATATGTTAATTGTTTATGTCTTTGTGACTACGGATTGTTCCTTCTATCTTTCCTTTCTAACTTTTTCCTTCCTCTTTCACTCTTTTTTCTTTATTTTTTCTGTATTTTCCAAAGAAAAATATAAAATATAAATACCTTTTAAAAACACATTGAAAGTATAACCCTTTGGTAATGTTACATAAAATAAAGACACATTTGGTTTAACATACTGCTTTGTTAAATCTAGCAACAATAGCTTCAAGTGCCTGCTTGTAATGGTTCTTGGAGTTCTGGTCAGAGGACCCCAATCTTGTACAAATGGCTCTGTCAGCATGACTGTTGGGATGGGTTCAATTTCAAAGGCTGTGAAAATGTTGTTTGGTAAAGTGCAGAATATTTTCTGTTTAGAGTGTGGAGCCATTGCCATCAATCTCTTCTTTCTTTCTTTCTTTCTTTTTTTTTTTTCCACAAAGGCCAGGTCTTTGCAGGATGGGGCAGCGAGATCGGACCGCGAGGAGGACTTGTCTACTAGCAGGTCCACAGGACCACGAGGAGCGCGTCCCCACCCCGGAACACCGTGGAGATGCAGCGGCCCCTGGTGACTGGCTTGGACTTCTTGCCCTTGCCGCTCTTGGGCACTTAGGTCCACATCTCCTTCGCATTCTCCAGCATCATGTCACAGCGTCCGTGGAAGGCCTTCGGAAGCTTCCTGTTGTTGCGGCTGTTAAGCAGCAGTTGGGCCTTGTTCCTGACCAAGCACGTGCGCGGAGCGCGGCCGGGCTGAACCCTCCTCTGCGGCCCCTGGGGGCGGCGGGTGGGGGAGCAGCGCTCGCAGGGCGGCCTGGTCTCCTCCGCGTTGCTTCTCCTCTGGTCTGCTTTTTAAGAAGCACTTCAAAGCTTGGATTTTCCTCTCTGGTTTAAAAGGAGTGCGGAAAACTCATTCGTTCATTTCACAAGCACTTCCTGAGCGCTGCTATGTGGCCAAGCTCTGCTCTGGTTTCTGAACTACAGCAGGGAGCAAACCAAACAAAACTCCCTGCCTGCACTGAGCTAAAACATAGGGAGGGAAGATAAAAGAAATGAAACAATTTAATGAAATAGTGTGTGTGATGACGCTAACTGCTAGGGAGGAAGAAGGGAGCAGGAAGTGAGAGTCTGCAGACGGGTTGCAATTGAAATGGGTGGTCCGGGAACCCTCCATGATGAGGTAATATTTGAGTCAAGGAAGTGAGGGGACCCTCTGGGAAGGAAGAAACAGGAAGAAGAGTCCCTGAGGTGGGAATGTGCGAGGAGGGGAGGCATGGAGGAGTCCCAAGGAGGCTGGAGTGGCAGGAAGTGAGGTCAAAGAGGCAACAGGGCTGCTTGCCACAGCCTGGGCAAGGGCTCCGGAGTGTCTTCAGCCTGGGAGGCAAAGCTATGAAGGTTTCGAGCAGAGGAGTGGCATAATCTGATTTCACTGAGTCATTTTGGTGACTATGTTAGAAAGCCAAGGGCAGAAGCAGGGGGACCAGTAAGAGGCTATTGCAGTATTCCTTGAGGTTTGTTTTATCTTGTTTTGTGGGTTTTTTTTTTTTTTTTTTTTTTTTTGAGATAGTGTCTTTCTCTTTTGCCCAGGCTAGAGTACAATGGCATTATCATAACTCACTGCAACCTCAAACTCCTGGTCTCAAGCTATTCTTCTACCTCAGCATCCCAAGTAGCTGGGACTACAGGCATGTGCCACCATACCTGGCTAATTTTTTAATTTTTTTTTTTTTTTTTAAGATGGAGTTTTTCTGTGTTGATCAGGTTGGTCTCAAGCTTCTTTCCTCAAGCAATTTCCAAGTCCTGATGTCAGGCCCGCATCATGGTAAAAAAGGAAAAGATATTGGATGTGGTGTGAAGGTAGAGCCAATAGGATGTATCAACAGTTCAGGTGTAGGGTTCAAAAATGGTTTTTAGCCTGAGCAACTGGACGGAGAGGCTGACAAATATGTAGATGGTATTTAAAGCCAAGAGACTGGGTGAGGTCACATGGGAAAGAGCACAGAAAGAGAAGAAACCCAAGGACTGAGCCCTGGACACTCAGCATTAGGGTCAGGGAGCTAAGGAGTCGATTAGTTTAGGTAATGCTACCTGCTGGAACAAAGAAAGCCAAAAAGGAACAATGGTTCAAACTTAGTCATCATTTATTGCTCACTCCCATAATACCCCAAATGGGTGTTCCTGATTGGTGGGTGACTCGCCTTCCATTAGGTCATGGAGAATGGTAAATGGGGTGATTTTAGAAGCCACACTTAGAAGTGGTACCTATGGCCCTTCTAAATTGCAAGGAAGATTTGGAAATGCAATTTATCTAGGTGCCCTTGAAAAGCAGGAAGCAGGTTTGGTAAACAGCTCTCCAGGCTCTGTCGCAAGGAGGAGCCAGCAAAGGAGAGTGAGAAGACTGGCTAATGAGGTGGTAGAAGAGTCAGTGGAGTGGGTTGTGCAGGAAGTGGAGTGAAGAGACTTCAAGGAGGAGGGAATGGCCCACTGTGTCCAATGCAGCTGAAAGATCAAGTAAGAAGAGGGATGAGAATTGACCATTTTAATTTATTAATTAGTGTCTTTGGTGACTCTGAGAAGGGCAAATTTGGTGGAGTGATGGAGCAATGACTTGTTGGAATGAGTTTAAAAGAGAAAGAAAGGAAACTAGACAGAATGGGCATAAATAACTCTTTCCAGAATCTGTTGAATGGAAATCAACAGATAGACTTGTCTGCTCAGAATTCACGCTGGGTGGTTCAAATGAAGAAATCTTAAGAAAAGTATTACTTATAAAGGTGTGGGCTGGGTTAAGGAATTAAAAAACAGATGGTAAGGTACTGACACTTGCCACAGTGGAAAATTGTTATGACCTCTAAACTGAAGGGACAAGGAGAAGAAATAAGGTGACCAGAAAACAATGAGAGAAAAGCAGAAGGAAGGGGTCATCTAGTGGGAGCTGGACGGTCATAGAGAGAACCAGCTACTGTCTGAGATAGAACACAGAAAGAAGCAGGGAGCCAAGAAGAACCACCCCAAACCTTTACTCCCACCCTCTGATCTCCAAAGATTGGCCAAATCTAATCGGAAGTCCATGAGCAAGGGCGCTCGGGAGATCTGATGATCCCACGGCACAAAGCAGGGCAGAAAAGAGTGGAGAAAGGATCTGCACATGGGGAGGGGAAGGACAGAAAATAACTAGCTCGGAGGGGTTGCTTGACTTGAATTTCACAGTGAAAGGACATTTGTTGCATCTTACAAAGGACATATCTTTTGCTTGATTGAGTGCTCACGGGAGAGTTACCATTTCTTCCTTCTTGACTATCACATGACATGAAGAAAATATGATTACTCCAAGTAGCACTAAACAGGTTCTATAGGGGACACCATGCTTGCAGAAATTAGTACACTGGATGAGTCAGGGTTCTCCAGAGAGACAGAATCAATAGGAGATAGATAGAAAGAAAGAAAGAAAGGAAGGAAGGAAGGAAGGAAGGAAGGAAGGAAGGAAGGAAGGAAGGAAGGGATTTATTAGGGGGAGCTGGCTTACATGATGATAGGGGCTGAGAAGTCCCGACATAGGCTGCCTGGAAGAATTAGGGAGGCCAGTAGCATGGCTTAGTTCAACTCTGAAGGCTTCAGAACAAGGGAAGTAACTCTTCATCAAAGGCAGAAGGTCTGAGAACTTGGGAGGTGCTGGTGTAAGTCCTGGAGCCCAAAGTCAGAGAACCTAGAGTTCTGATGTCCACGGGCAGGAGATACAGGGTGTCCCAGTACCAGGAGAGAGAGAATGAATTTGCCTTTCCTCTGCCTTCTTGTTCTGTCTGGGCCCCCGGCCAGTTGGGTGGTGCCCTCCCACATTGAGGGCAGGTCTTTCCCACTCAGTCCAC
This sequence comes from Eulemur rufifrons, assembly GCF_041146395.1. Taxonomy (NCBI): domain Eukaryota; kingdom Metazoa; phylum Chordata; class Mammalia; order Primates; family Lemuridae; genus Eulemur; species Eulemur rufifrons. Next base: position 87,040,041 of record NC_090984.1, read on the forward strand.
AGAAGCAACTCACACCACAGTCTCCTCCAGAAGCACCCTCATGGACACACCTAGAAGTAATACTGCACCAACTGCCTTAGTCCATTTTCTGTTGCTATAACAGAATACCACAGACTAGATAATTTATAAAGAAAAGAAGTCTGTTCAGCTCACAGTTCTTGGGACTGGAGTGTCTAAGAGCATGGCACTGGCATCTGCTCAGCACCTGGTGAGGGCCTCCTTGCTATGTCAAACAAGGCAGAAGGACAGAAGGGCAAAAGGCACATATAAGAGAGAGCTCGCTTTTATGAAAAAAAATAAAACCACTCCCACAGTAACTAACCCACTCCCATGATAACAGCATTCATCCTTTCATGAGGATGGAGCCCCCATGACCTTATCAATTCTTAAAGACCTCACTTCCTAATACCATCACAATGGCAATTAAATTTCAACATGAGTTTTGGCAGTGACACTCAAGCTATAGCACCAGCTATCTAGGTATCCCTTAATCCAGTCAAGTTGACACCTAAAAGTAACCATCAGGCACACTATGTTTACCTAAACTTGGAAACAAATATTGTACTAACCCTCCAAAAACTGACTAATGATAGCAACCAGTCCAACAAGGGGTATATAAGTCCCACAATGTTCTAAGGCAGCAAATTGTGTGCATAGCTAAAACCAAGAGGGTTTACTTAATATCCAAGGCTATGTGTATTTTACCAAGAAGGAAGTAAATTGTTACTGATAATTCACATGCAAAGTATGCTTTTTGATCATAAAGAAAGGCAATGATGTACAATTAGGTCACATGTATATACAAGAAGACATGCACACCATTTACAGAAAGGAATTAAAGAGGGTTTCAAGAGTGTACCAAAATCAGCATAACTACTATGTCCTCCACCCCTGCCCCCAGTTCCTCTTCTGATTTTTGTATAATATAAGCAAATCCAGGAATCATCTCTCTTTTGTGGAAGGGATAACGGCTTTACACAATATTCATGTTTTCAGTAATATCCCATGCAGAGCACACTTGAGGTTTCCTTTATAACTTTCCTAATCATCTTCCACCCAATACAATTAGCATTATCTAAATTAGTTATCAGTTTACCAAATTGTCTCCTCCTTTTTAAAAAGTCATATTGCAAAATTATAGGTATAGCCATATGACAGAACCAGTATTGTATGCTTGCAGACATTTGGAGAGAGATAATGTTCTTAATCCTAATTAGAATTCTTTCCCTTTCCTATATGAACTTCTCAGAATCAGGGGTGACCTTATTTTCATTTGGATGGAGGCATGGTAAATCAACTGACTTTCATTTGTCTTGTAACACATCACCTATTCAAGTGTGTTTATTTAAGCTCTGGGCCTTTGACTATCTTTCCACATTACTACATCTCCCAAAAATATCCATTTGGAATAGATTGTATTCTATTTCCCTTATTCTGCAGTATGATCTTTGTATTCTATTTCCCTTATTCTGCAGCATGGTCTTTAGTACAGTTTCACCATTGTTTAAACCATGGGTCCAATCTTGGGCATTATAGTGTTTCTATCAAAGTATTCCACAAAGACCAGAAAATTGCTGGTTATCCACCAGACTTTGTTCTCCTATTCTTCTATAGTACTAGAGCTTAAACTGGACCTGTGGACACCCAGCTATAGACTGTACTGTCAGCTTCTTGCATGTGGGTGTGGCTGTGTGACTAAGTTCAGGCCAATGGGATGTGTGCAGCTTCTGGGACCTCCAACCTTAAAGACAAGCCATTTGTGCCTGTGCCCCTCTCTTTCCCATTCCTGTAAGCTAGAACATGAAAATGACCACAAGCCAGCTTTAATTGTGTAGACAAGGACAATGCCCTAAGGAACATCAGAACAATAAGATGGGTTCCTGAATGACCTTGTGGAGTAGAACTGGAATACTTTCCCCAGAACTGTCTTCTTTAGGCTGCTGTATTTAAGATTTTTTTTTTTTATTGAAGCATCTTAACTTTTATCCTAACTAGTACAATTGTGAAATGGGCTAAATTTTTCAAATATACCAGAAAAGGTGAGATTAGATCAAGGTGTAACTAGTTTCAAGCTGGAATATCACTTTTCCTTAACTGTTCTATTTGAGTAAGTAAAACATAGACTTACTCAGAATATCTTCCTTCCCAACCTTGATGATGAAGTCTAATTTACAACTCCTACTCTCAACTTTCCGACACCTGGTCTTTCTTCAAAGATTGTTCACTCAAACTGGAACCTGAATAATTATTTTGAAATAACATTGTTAAGTATTGACTAAATTAAAATAGGATGAATTATTCAGTAACAATAATTTGTTTTTTAAAATGTGCTTTTTCATTGAAGATTTCAAATTCAGGTTCAAATTGCATTAGAGTGAGTCATCAACAACAACAAAAATAAATAAATAAACACACACACACACACACACACACACACACACAAAACACAGAGAAATTTGGATCTTGGTCTTTTTTGATTTTCCAGTGGGTGTATCTGGGTATCCATCTGTTTGGTTGCTACAGTGAATAGTAATGTCTGTTGGTATAATAATGAGTTGTCATTTGAAACAAGAAAACATCTTCTCCAAAGAAAGCTGATTCCTAAAAACATTGTGGTATACAAAAATGTGTAAGATTTCTTTTTATTTTTTACGGAAAGTGTTCTTTCTAGAATACTTTGTATTTCTTACTAGAAAGAGTTTATAATGTGGCATTTGCTGAGATAATGATGCATTTTTGTAAAGTAACAGAACAAACCAGGATGAAAGGTTTCTAATGCCCCGAGGTTGTAGCAATAGATAATAGATACATTTTTATCTTTGTAAACATTCAAGTGATTTGATATAAGTATCCTTTAAATTGTCTCCCTTTTGAGTTTGAGGGCTAGGACAGTGCATAGGTGCAAACACATACGCACATGGATACCTGTAATCGACATATATGCAAAACACCCACAGAACACTGCTATATGCTGCCAACCCTGTATCCCCATTGTAAAATCCAACTTCAAGATCTTGCTACTGGGCATTCTGAAAAGCAGAAATTCCATCACTGTGGCAACCAAATTAACAAGCAAAGCCCCTCTGCTTTGAAGCTTAATATTTAAGCTTTCTACAGCTCCAGGTTCAAGGCTGTAGCAACTGAAGGAGTTGGGAGATAGACCGAGTCCAGCCATCAACACACATTTAGCTGGTGCATGGCCTACCTTGTTTCTGGGACACTGCCCTTTCCTAATTGGCTTCTCCAGAATCAGATCATGCCTCTTCAGTCTAAAGACTGTCATTTGAATTAAATTGAATGGACTGTCATTTAGAAGTATTGTGTTTTTCTCACAAACACTCTTACCTAATATGTTGTCAAATGAAAGAGAAATCGTAAAATATTTGTGAATGAGAAAACTTGTACATGGGCTTGCCTTCTATATACACCCTCTAGCTCTGGAAATCACAATATAAAAAGGGTTTGTTTTTTCTTTTCTTTTCTTTTTTTTTTTTTTTTTTGGCACTATATCTTCTTGCTTTGCTCCTAAAACCAGTTCTTATGGCTTTTGGAGGGTAAGCTACTGGGGAGGTCCATGTGTAATAATCACATGGACTAAAACATAGTTTTATACCAACCGTCTTTGTTGGCATTTAGCAAATGATAAATAATAAAGAATAATCCTTGGCAGTATAGTAATTCAATAAAATTTTCTTGTTTAAAATCATTGGAAGTAATTTTTCCCCTACAAATTTCTTCAGACTCCCATACCACTACACCCCCCAAAAAAATTATACTGCTAAGCCAATTAATAAGAAAGCATTAACGAATAAAAAAATCTATATAAGTGTAAAATGTAGTCTCTTACAATGAATTACTAGAAAATAATCGGTTAGTATATAAAACATACAGTGAAAAAAGGTTTCAAAAGATATGATTTGTTATAAGGGGAACCCATGTATAATGTATTTTTTCTGAATGAATCATTTATATGAAACTAATTATTGATAAAAAAAGTTGAATTTTTTTAAATGAAGGGTAGGGCTTTTTTAAATAAGTGTTTATGAGTGGGTTCTCATTTGAATACTCTGAATATTTAATGCATTAATCATATTCCAGGCCCTAAGAAAGATTCAGAGTAAGTTCCTCTTAGGTAGAGACAATTAACTAACTGTTAATTTGGGGTAAGAAAACAAAAGTGAGCAAATCAAGGTAGCAAACATTTACCTTAATTTCTTTCTGTTTTGTAATGACTTGATTTTAAACAAACATTTTTCAGATACTTTTATAACACCTTAGTGCACTATTTCTCAATCTTTTTTGTATTGTCATCTCTCTAAGGAGCCTTTAGAGACTTTTTTTTCTAAGTACTCCACCCTAAGAAATTTCAAGACAGCAGATATACTGCATATCTGCATATGTATTGTGTGTTATACATTGTGCTTTATACATAAAAAGTATAAAGCTTACTCTTTTTGTTCAATGCAAGGTTAAGAATGGCTAAATATAAATTTTTAAGTTAAAAATTAAATTAAAAAATTTAAAGCTATTGACATTTAAGTTTATAATTATATTTTCTGAGTAATTTTTAATATTATATATTTACTCATATAAATTTTAGTAAATCAACCTATATATGAATATTAGCAATGTATTAATATATAATAATAGCAATGTAATACATTTTAAAAATTATTTTTCTAGGAAAAATAAAACAATCGAAAAAATTAAATTAGTTTTAAAAGTTGTTTTTGGTGAACGTAACTTTTACCGTTTCTTAGTAGGAAGAAAAAAACTTTTTAACTTAACTAGTCTACAAAAGAAAGTAATATATCCAAGAATGACAAATTAATGGGATACCTGAGCCTGATGTTTTTTAACTAAAAATTCAATGTTCAGTGTGATGCTAGTAAATTTAGCACTAATGTCTCCTCTTAAACATATCAATTCTATTTCTTTCCTTTGTTAATATGTTACTTACTGAACCCAAACCAATTTTAACTATATAAGATGTTAGAAAACAAAGAAGTACTTTTGTCATTTCAGATCACATTGTTGAAAAGAAAAATTTAGTTATTTTGATCTCCACACTCAGTCATTTTACCTTTTTCAAATTTACATTTGCATTTCTCATTACATTTTGATTCGATGAGTCCTATCTGAATTTCCTCCACAGCTGATTGAACATTGCTTCCAACCGAATCTAATGTCCATGGCTTCACTTCCAAAGAAAATAAATAAAAAATCTATTTTCATTTCACCTCTAAAGAACACAAATTATCTAAATAATTCTTAAGCTCATTCTTGGTGAATTCTTGATTCATGGACTTCAGCTAACTTTTGCACACTATAATGTTGTTTTTTCTTTTTAAACTGCTTTCAGATAGCTCCCGTTTTTTCAGTAAAAGCTAATATGCATTGCAGTCCATTATTGTAATTATTTCCCTGGAAGTGATAGTTCTGTAAATTTCAGAAAAAATCCAAGCCGTGTAGTGTGTATTGTTTTTGTGTTTGCTGAGAGCTAAATCTGACTCCTTGCTTTCTATAAAATGAATTATTACCCCAAAAAGGTTTATAAATCTTGTTGGTTTCCTTTAAAAAGCTATCTGACTTCTGTACATAGAAGCCGCCCCACATACTGTTCTTTATCAAAACAAAGTTTCTGAAAAGGCAATCATCTTTGCTATGTGACTTTATTTCAAATGTGTTTCAAATGCTGGAAGGATTTTATTGCATCGCTATTGAAATTACACTCTCTATGTTCATAGGACAATCTCAGCAACTGTATGAACACTACAAAGTTTTACAGTGATTTCTTCAAATTTTATAAGACTAAATCATTCCATTGTCATTTGTTTGTTCCTAAATAGGGAAGTAACAGTGTTACATTGCTCAAAATTCTAAGAAAGTTTTGCCTACTCTCAGGTTACAAAAATATTATCCTACACATCTTACATTTTTTTAAAGTTCTAGCTTTTACATTTAAGTCTATGATCCATAAGTAAATTGATTTTTGTGTATGTGATATAGAATCCAGGTGGGTTTTTTTTTTTTTTCCCCCTGCCATATGACTATCCGGTTGTTTTAGCACTATTTGTTAAAAAGACTTACTTTCCTTCCTTGCACTGCTTTGGTGCTTTTATCAAAAATCAAATGACCATAAATGCGAGGCTCTGTATTCCATTCCATTGCCTATTTATCTGTCCAAATGCCAATACCATACTGTCTTAATTACTATAGTTTTGTAATAAATCATAAAATCAGATGGTAAAATCCTACAAATTTGTACTTCCTTTTCAAGATCTTATTAGACATTCTAGGTTTTTTGCATTTTCACACAGATTTTAGAATCAAAATATATTCATATACTCTTAAAAAATAAAATTTAAATGGTTCAATATAGCCATGCATCTAAGTAGAGCTCTGTGCATTGGAGTAGAGTTTTATGTATTCATGTCCCTGCGTAGAGTGAGATACTAACATCTTGGGATCACATATCCCATTATGGGAATCAATTTTTTTCCACATTTGTAGAACTACTCCAAAATCATGTGTTATATTACCGCCACCATTGATCCATTTGTCCCAAGCCAGCACTCTTAAGACTGGATTAACTAACTAGGTCATATCATATCACCAGCCACAACAAAATGACTCATTACTTTGACTAAAACCAAGTGAATTAAAATATCAAAACTTTAACTGTTATATAAAAGGATTATCATTTATTTCAAATAAATGCTGTTGAACAAGTTCAACCAGCATTTGTAAGTTTGAAAACATTCAGGAATGTCAAATAACCATTGTCCAAACTAAACTTTCAAAAATATTTTTCTTTAGATTGCTGGACTAAGTTTTAAATAAAGATCTCTATAAAGAACAGCTTGCAATGATTTAAATATCCTTTCTTCAGGGTATCACAGAGCAATACTTTCCAAAGCCAAGTAATTTTACCCATCATATGGTAATCAATAACAACAGGATAGCAGAAATTCTCCTTTTAAATTCTAGTCAATTCTCTCCTTTCCCAAAGATTTTTTTCTATCTTGAGAAAATGGTTTTCGAAAAAAAATAACCAGTGGAAAGGAAAAGGGGGATAAAAGTCTTTCTTATAAAATTAAATCTTCTTTAGCAGAGACTGGCATGTTCTTAACATATTCATAGAAGTATCCCCTCCAGTTATGTTGCAAAAGCCATGCAAATAATAATTGTGGCTAAGTGCGCGACATTGACAGTCAATATTGTATTTTCCAAGCTTGTACTCATTATTCTTTATAGTAGTCATGCATTATGTGAAAGATCAAAAGATTTACATATCATATGGAGTGCTTTAGGGAATAACTTGCTGAGTACTTTAAATGCACAATGTTCCACAGCCTTTTAAATACGGATTTCACTTCTCTCTTCTTTGTGATAAAGAAATAACAAGATAGAGCTAGGTGTTTTTTCTTAATATAATAGCATGTCTATTTTAAAATATAAGATAAAAGTTTGATATTTTTATCTGTAATTCTAAACACAATTTTGTGATCCAAAAGAATAAATTGTAGCTTTCCTTCCATGTGTGTTGAAAAATAAAATCCATACAACCCAACTTCAACAGATTCTCAAGCAATCCGTGTCACTACTTTCATTGAAGTTACTATATGATAGGGCTGATTCATCTGCCTGAAGCCATTGATAGTGTAGCCTTTCTGGAAACTGAGAATGGGACTCGATGGCTTTATTTTACAAAGCTTTAATATAAAATATGGTGGGAGGTGCTAGCAACAGTCATTTTTTCAGTGAGTATGGATATAAAAACATAAGGGAGAAAGTTGCTAAAGAAAAGGAATCTGGTTCATTGGCTCTGAATTTCCCTTACCTGAGATGGACCAAATAGGAGGTTGAAAGAGTCACCATTCCAGGACTCTGCATGTGTTGGCTGGCACTTCTTCCATTCATAAGGTTATTATTAATAACAGTAACAGGCAATTAATTGACATGAACAAAACCAGCTGAAAGACACTGCTCCTAAAACAATTACTTTAAAGAAAAAAAAAAAATGAAAATTTCCTAAAATCATCTATGCCAATGTGAAACACATCAGAAAGACAAGTTCTCCAATACCCTTAAAAATATTAGTGATTAAATACTTAGGAACACCTCTTTCCAGGATTTTTGTGATAATTCATACTAGTTTGTTGTACCAACACAACTTATCCATATCAGTAATTTCAATAACCAGTGTTGCTCTGTGGGTGCTCTATATAACATGTACATTCAACCAAGAAGGAAGTAGAGGGAAACTGAGGCAGAAGAGAGCAGGAAAGCCCCTATAATGCATTAGTATAAGAGTCCTTGCACTGTGTTATCATCGCATACTGCACAGATATACTGTATTTTTATGCTTTCTAATCCAGCCAAATACCCAAGTGCATCTGCTGTCCAGGAAAGCACACAAGGTGGAAGTTGGATGGTGAGTGGCCAATCCAAAGTATCTGCCTTAGCAATTGGCAGAAAAATGTCACTCATATTTAACCACTTTGCACAAGTGTGTATGCAAACTATTCTGTTATATTGCATTTCAGCCACAGTGCTTTACTGACATAGACCAAATACTGATAGAGGGGTGTGGATAAGAGATGAGAACTTGTCATTATAAGGCCTCTTTTCCTAAGAAGGCCTTGTTTTCCTGCTGTAGGAAAAAAATGCTGGGAAAAACCAGAGAGTGCATTTATTTGGAGCATTTCGCTTTACTCCAGAACAAACTGAATGAAAACTCTTCTTTAATGAAGCATAACAGTGTAGAGAATTCTGCTTAAATATTTGCTCAGATAATATTTTCTTACTCTGAAGCTATGAATCTGGCAACAGAGACAGATTAATAATAACAATGAGCCCTGTGGTTGTTTGAAGAGAGACTTTGTGTATCCAGATGTAGCAATCAAATAAGCTCTGATAACTTATAGCACAGAACCATATGCAGATTGCCAGGGGGCTGTTGTTCATGAGCCTGAATGTTTAAGGCTGTGACACTGGCCCTTCTACTTCCTAGAGCGTTGCGGTAGTGAACGCTACAGAAATGACAAAGTCAAAACACACATGAAATGTGCTGCCTGATTCAGCTTCAGCTTCAGAAATATTTTAAAATCACTTGAAGAATAACTGCAGTTTTAAATGCATAAGGAGGTTTCAGGCATTTAACATCATCATAAGGAACATGTCTGCATAATAATCTTGAACTAAAGAAGCCAGAAGAATAAAATGATGGTCTTTAGGAAGAAGATACTATATATGTACATATACACACACACACACACCACTAAGGAAATAGTTTTGGGAGTCTATGTTTTTGTTTGTTTTGTTTGTGTCTTGGTCCATTTTTGCTGCTATGCCAGAATTCCTGGGTAATTTATACTGTATAGAAATTTATTGGCTCATAGTTCTGAAGACTGGGAAGTCCAAGATCAAGGGGCTGGCATCTTGGGAGGGCCTTTTTGCTTTGTCATTCTATGGCAGAAGGCTGAAGAGTGAGAGTGAGAGTGCTAAAGAGTGATGGAGACAGAGAAAGAAAGAGAGAGAGAGAGGGCTGAACTCCCCCTTTTATAGTACCACCAGTTCTACCCATGACGGTTTGTTTATTTTAATAAGGAGGAGAAGAAGAAAGCATCAAAACAAAACAAGATACTAGCTTTCTCCTATAAGTTTGTCAGGACCATTTATACCCAGTGTCAGGGACATGCAATATACTTAGTTGAAAACAGACACAATCTTTGTAGTGGGAAATCTGGCCATACGTATCAAAAACCTTTAAGGTGGACTTAGAAATTCCTCCTCTACAAATTTACACTAAGGAAATAAAGAGTAAAAAACCTGACTGTGTATTAAAAATGTTCATTTTGGCTTTGTTCCTAACAGCTGAAAATTAGAAACAACCTACAGATTCAAAATAAGGGATAGGCTATAAATATGAATGTATGTTCATAATATCAGATGAAAAGCATACTACAGGGCAATATTTTTGTTATGTTCCTGATTTTCTAAATTATGTGTGTTAATATGTCCAGGCACAGAAAAAAGAATGGAGATTATCTCAGGTAAAATGTTTGTAAATAAATGTTTGCTTTCTTTCTTATTCCTTTTTAGTGACATTTTTATTATGAGCCCAAGTTCATTTTATAATGAGAACAAAAGCTATAAAACTATTTCCATTTTGAACAAAGAAAAAAGAAGTACATTTTATTTTAAATATATCTTTGGGTGCTATGTACCAAATTCTATTTTTACTATATAAACTCATACTTAAGTGATATTTTATATTGGGGAAAAAACCCCAAAGCCAGAAATATTGTACAAAGGTAGCTATATTGGCTAGGGTTCAGTTACAGAAAACTGAATCTACTCTGGTTCACTTAGGTATAAATGGGTTTATTACACTCTAGACAATGGCCAATAGAATGTGTGGGATGGCTAAAGAAACAGATTCTAGAATTAATTCCTAGGAGCAGCCCCAAGGCAGCAGAGTTCTTAATTCTTCTTAGCTCTATTCTTATTAATGTCTTTGACAAACACATCTGATTGGTGAAACCAAATTACATTTGAGTTCCTAGCTTCAAGGGAGTCTAGGGAATGTAGTTTTCAGATTTCTAGTTTCTGGAGTGCAGGAAAGCATGCAAGAAGGGGGTTGAAAGTTGAGTGGCCCCATTCAAAGTATATGCTTCAACAACTGAGTAGAAGACTGTTACTCAGTGTGCCAAGAGATTCCTATTATTATTTTGCTGACTGATTATTGTAAACCCTCTCTGCAGAGTTTTGATTCACATACCAAGGCTGATGGAGGAAAAGAAATGTGGTGGACCAAATATGTCTAAAAACCAAACAGGTCAGAAAGAAGCATTTATAAATGCATTAGTTACCTTTCTATTTATACTTCAGCTTGTTTGAATAAATCTTTAAGTTTTAATGAATTTTTAATAATTTTAACTCCTTAACAAAATATATAATATATATATATTTCATAAAATTTGAACACACTTTTCAAATTCAAACACAATTTGATTTGTTAATACCCTCTAATCAAAGTGGGTACTCTTAACTGAATAATTATCTTTCTGAATTGAATAGCAGTAGATGGTTAGTTCATAGATTTTTTTAGAGTTCTCACTTGCAGGGGTACACATAATCTTCATATATTTTTCTATATGTCTTTTAAGATATGGGTATGTGTATCTATTCTCAATATTTCACTGACTATACTGATGACTACTGTCCTCTCCACTTTCTCTGCTAGAAAAATTATCACTCAGCTTTCAAGACTCAACCCAAATATCACTTCCTCTGAGAAGGCTTTCCAAATTCCTTGTGAGAATTTTATTATTTTCACTCTCATTCTTTATATTGTTACTACTAGACTTAACATAGTGTATTGTGGTGAATTCAGTACCTGTCTTCACTCCTGTCTCTGCCCCCTCACCATGACAGCAAATTGAGAGCACGTCTTAGTCATGTGACCACCCCAGGAGAATGGGATTGTAGGTATGGCAGCAAGTGGACTGAGACTGGAGGAAGAGTGATCCTCCAAAGGAAAATTAGGGTGCTCTTGTCAGAAGAAGGAGAAGGAAAACAAATGAATGTTTATTACACAATACAGAAAAAAATTTAACTGGATCTCAAAGGCATTATACCGAGTGACAAAAAAGTCAAATATCAAAACTTGTATACTGTATGATTCCATTGATACAAATTCTTGAAATTTATTGTCAAAATTACAAAATTGTAGAGACAGAGAACAGACTAGTGGTTGTCAGGGGTCATGGATAGAGGTGGAAAAGGAACGTGGGCATGACTATAAAGCGGTAACACAAAGGAGAACTTTGCTGATGATATAGTTCTATATCTTAACTATGGTGGTTACACAAAAGATCAGAGTTTCATAGAAAAGAAAATGTGATCTAAGAAAATCATATCCAATGAGCCAAATGTTGTTCTTCTATGACAGCTGCAGGTAGATATTCACAAACTGGAAAAAAGAAAACTCAGAAATGCAGGATCCATATACCTTTGTTGGAAAAAACTACTTGACAATTAAATCCCTCCTATTATGAGATTAATCAAAAATTATAACTTAGACTGGAAAAGCTATTGTAAAAGGACTAGCAGTGAGCATCATATTTGTTTACACTTGTTAAAATAATACAATACATTTTTGAGGATCAGAATCTCAATATTATAAACATGGGCATCGGACAAATAACCTAACTACAGGAGGGTGAAGGGAGAAGATGTGAGAGCACATGTAAGAGCACTGATATTCTTCCATTTCACAGAAAAGCCTTCATTGATAACATCTAATATTAAAACACATATATCTCCAATTCAAAGTTTGTTACTATCTTTTCTTTAACTTAGACATAGCATTTGAAAAATATTAAATCTTACAGTGAAAAATATTTAAAGTTCAAAAACCCTAAAGCCTCTCTTTTTCTTTCATTAAATTGAAGGAAAATTGCATGTGCTTACTTTTGTGTTATACAAATCAAGTTCTAGATTATGATCCCAGTTTTATAAGAGCATTCCCCCCCCCATCATGTGTATACACATAAATATATCTGAAAATGTTCATCTAATGTAATAGTAATGATATCATGCCTGGGCAATTGAATTTGGGGTGATTTTTAAATATTCAACATTATTCTTTAATGTCTGGTTCTTTTCTATGTATATGTTTAATTTCTTACAAAAAAATATGGTTTTTACCTTAATTAAAAATACTAATAGCAAATATGCCACTAGGTCAATAGTTGTTATTTCTAGGCAGTGGATGTATACTTCTTTTCTTCTTTGTACTTTAACATTTTTTTATATTCAAAAACAAAATAAATACTATTTTAGTTTTTAAAGAGATGAGAGGCAAGCTGAGCAACAAAGGAAGACTTCTAATACCTAAAATTTAGCACTGAAATTAAGGCTGAGGAACAACAAATCAGGAGGACAAGAAGATCAAGAAGCTCCGGGATCCATTTTTAGGTTTTTTTCTCTGCACTGCTCTAAATCACTTAACGTTTTTCATTTCTTAGTAGTCAGACCTGCATGCTAACAGACTGATCATGTGCCCCCATCTCAATGATCTGGGTTTTCAACAATATGGTGTTGGAGAGTTTTTCAACCCTGTTGATTTGAAGGGATATCTGTTCAGTGCTTCAGTCCACACAGTACCATTTGATGCCCTGGGAAAGGACTGGGCAGATCTCCATTCCAAATGGAAGCCTCTCCAGGATTGGGAAGTGAGCAGGAAGGAATGCAGCAAGCTGAAATTATCCTAGAGATCTTAATAGAGAAATATGATTACAGACTAGGATTTAGAGCAAGAAATCTACCTCAGACATTGCCTAAGAGGAGTAGGCACCAAAGTGCCTTGGTGTAAAATGCTCTGATTCCCAACAAAGTCCCATAGCTTAAAACCCAAGCATCACATTACAATGAGCTTGTTGCTACTCAAACACAACCCGCTGTAAGATTTGCTTCTTTTTTTTTTTTTTTTGAGACAGAGTCTCACTTTGTTGCCCAGGCTAGAGTGAGTGCCGTGGCATCAGCCTAGCTCACAGCAACCTCAAACTCTTGGGCTCAAGCGATCCTCCTGCCTCAGCCTCCCGAGTAGCTGGGACTACAGGCATGCGCCACTATGCCCGGCTAATTTTTTTCTATATATATATTTTTAGTTGTCCATATAATTTCTTTCTATTTTTAGTAGAGACAGGGTCTCGCTCTTGCTCAGGCTGGTCTCGAACTCCTGACCTTGAGCGATCCACCCGCCTCGGCCTCCCAGAGTGCTAGGATTACAGGCGTGAGCCACCGCGCCCGGCCAAGATTTGCTTCTTGCAAGCACAGTTGGCCCTCCTTCTCTGTGGTTTTCACATCTGCAGATTCAACCAACCTTGGATCAAAAATAAAAATAATACAATAACAAAAATAATACAAATCTTAAAATATAGTATAACAACTATTTACATTGTGCTTACATTATACTAGGTATTATAAGTAATCTAGAGGTGATATAAAGTATAGGAGAGGATATGCATAGGTAATGTGCAAATATTATGCCATTTTATATCAGGGACTTGAGCATCCATGGGTGTTGGTATCTGTGGGGGTCCTGGAACCAATCCCTCATGGATACCGAGGTCCACTGTACTTCCAAAGATCCTACCTTTGCATTGGCTTACCTACCTTGGTTTGCAGATTTGTGTGTGTTCACCCACCTAAATGAAGGTAGAGAGAATCAGAGGCCATGACCTAGATTCAGAGAAGTGGGCTAGTCTTGGATAGCAGAGTCATCCTTTCTGGGAATCAAATTAAGACTTAGAAGAGCATTGCTAATCAGAACAGCTAACATTTATTGAGTACTTAATGTGGACCTGGAACTGTACTAAGTATTTGACATTCATTATCTTACTTAAGCCTCATGATCTCTATTATCTTCATTTTATAGATGAGGAAATTGAGGATTAATAAGTTAAGAAAGTTTAAAACCCAAGTTTATGTGGTCACATAGCTGGGCAGCAAGGGATCCAATCCCAGGTCTGACTGTCCAGCACATTGCATGTCCTTGTTGATACCTGCTGTGGGGAGGGAGGCTGGGAAGACTGGTGGTAGCTGCAAGGTCTGACAAACTTCATTAAAGGAACGCAGAATTCTTTCTCTTAGTTTTAAATCCCAGGACAACTTTCTTATATATCATAGCCAAATGTAACAATACCAAATGTGAAACACAGTTGAAAATAACAATAAAGGTAATGCCTTTTATTAATATAAAATGACATCTATCCACTTAAAACTCTTTGGATTTATGAGCATACAATGAAAAGAAGAATTAATGCCCTTTATAAAAATGCATAAAGATATACCAAACCAGCCAATTTCTCCTATGAGACAAGACGATTCAACATGTCTAAAGTCATGGGTATTTGGAATCTATTTAGAAATATTGCTTCTTCATTTTGAATGTAGTTTTAATCAGGTGATAATGGCTTCGCTTAAGAACAGGAGGAAGTGGGTAATGCAGAAACCAGTTCAATTTTGCCTTAGTGTACATTTTGTTATTTTTGTACCAACAGACTTACCTTTCTATCAACTGTTGCTTATTGAGACTAGTAAAACTGTTTGTTTTCTGTGAGTGTAAATCAACAGAGTAAGTTGGGGAATGTTTGAACGCTAAGGAGAAGAATGAGTGTGCCAAGTAGTAATGAACACACATGTCCTGCATAGATTTTCTGGTGCAGAAGACTGGACTTGGTGCTCTTTGAGGACACTGAAGAAGTACCTGCTCTTGTGGAATATAGGGTCCAGTTACAGAGATAAAATATGCACATATAAGACACCTTACATTTTTGAGGCAACATATTAACAAAAGCAAAAAAAGATAAAATGTGAAATTGTAAGTAAATGCAAAACTTTTAACAATGTGCAAAGAGAAGAATGATTAGAATGAAGATACAGCCAGTAAGTGAAGATTTTCAAACCAGCTACTGTAAATAAAAGCTTCCTGGGATGAAAAGTTTACACAAGATTATTCCCAACACTTAGACTAAGTTAAATCAAGGTTGCTGCTTGATAATTATTTTTCATGTTAAGTATGACAAGAGACTTACATGTCTTCTGTTAGCAGAATTTTGAAGTAAACTTTGCTTTTCCTTTAACAAGCAAGAAAGAATTTCAATAGTTCTTGGTTTCTCTTTGTGAAATAAATATTTTGATGCTTTACTTAGATATTGCAAACTAACAATGCTATATGTAAATTGTCTTTCATTCCATACACATTTGAATTTATTTGAGCAGAGGAACATGAACATAAAAATCTTACTTTAATATGTATTTCAGGAGAAATAGCTGTTATTAATAATTCTGTTATATCAAGATAAAAAGTTGGATGACTCATGGCCAGTGATAAAAATGTCATTATGTAATGACACAAAAATAAAATTGAAATATACAATATAAAATGGTTATTTTAGCTACAGAAGAAACTGATATACCTTGGTGTTTTTTAATGTAGATTTACTTTCATGTCACCTTTGTATACAGAAGATCAGAAATTGAGTATTGTAACAACCACCTGCTTTTCTGCTGTGAGCATATGTCTCAACCCAGGCATTGCAAGTTCTCTTATATTTTCTGTTACAAATGTCTTCAAATCCTAAACTCTGTAATCCTGGCATGATTCATAATGAACAGATAGCTGTAAAAGAAATCCCACAGGATACATTTCTGTCCCCTGAATTTCTACTCAGCTATATATATATTTACACACACACACACACACACAGAGGCACATATATAACATATATATCTGTGCAAGATAGAGAGGTGGATCTAACTCATCAGTATAGTTCAGCCTCAACATAAGGATCTCATGTCACAAGAATGCTCACCTGATTTCACTGGCCAATAATGGAAAATGTCACCAGTGAGCAGCGGAGAAGAGTCAGCCCAGTAAGCTGACTCCACACCCTTCAAAACACACACACACACACACACACACACTCGCTCCAGTTTCACTTTTGCCTTCTTAACATATTGGATATCTGTGTACTATTTCCTTTGAAGAAGTAGTCTGCCACTTTAAAAACATATTGTTAACCACTGTCCTGAAAGATGGGGTATAATACCTTAGAAGCAGTCTAACGTAAAACCATTGCATTTCAAGTCAAATCCCCAGCAGAAAATACCCTATATCAAAAGAGAGAAATACAGATTAGGAATTGGTTTATCAAATAAAATGCAAAACAAATGAAATTAAAGGGTGGTATTTAATGGGTCATAAATCTTAATCTCTTATTTCTGAGAAATAAGACACACGGTCAAGGGACTCCACTCACATCTTACTCAATTTTTCTAAATCAGAATTCTTTGCATGCATTTAAGATTATCTAAG